>NC_134356.1:403296915-403638716 GCF_048569485.1 Anomaloglossus baeobatrachus | reverse complement strand
ACGTGTCTGTATGTATGTATATATATATGCAGCAGAGCAGTATGCGTGTCTGTATGTATGTATGTATATATGCAGCAGAGCAGTATGCGTGTCTGTATGTATGTATGTATATATGCAGCAGAGCAGTATGCGTGTATGTATGTATATATGCAGCAGAGCAGTGTGCGTGTCTGTATGTATGTATGTATGTATGCAGCAGAGCAATATGCGTGTCTGTCTGTATGTATGCATGTATGTATGCAGCAGAGCAGTATGCGTGTCTGTATGTATGCATGTATATATGCAGCAGAGCAGTATGCGTGTCTGTATGTATGCATGTATGTATGCAGCAGAGCAGTATATGTGTCTGTATGTATGCATGTATGTATGCAGCAGAGCAGTATGCGTGTCTGTCTGTATGTATGTATGCAGCAGAGCAGTGTGTGTGTGTGTCTGTATGTATGTATGCAGCAGAGCAGTATGTGTGTGTCTGTCTATATGTATGTATGTAGCAGAGCAGTGTGTGTGTGTCTGTCTATATGTATGTATGCATGCAGAGCAGTATGTGTGTGTCTGTATGTATGTATGCAGCATAGCAGTGTGTGTCTCTGTATGTATGCATGTATGATGTGTATCTATGTATGTCAGTGTATATGACTGTATAGATTTGTCTGTTTATATGTATTTTTGTGAGTTTGTCTTTAAATATGTATATGTACGTGTATGTATCTGTGTATGTGTGTGTGTCTGCGTGTGTATGGGACCCACTGAGACTCTTCCGAACGGGGCCCACAAAAACCTGGAGCCGGCCCTGCCTGCGGTGATGAAGTCCCGCCATCCCGACCTCAGCGCTGTCACTGTCCTCCATGGTCGCCGCTTGTCACATCACCTTCTCTCGCTTCCGACCCGAGACTGACTAGCGGTGACGTCACGGGCCTCTCGCGATTATATGCTGCTGTCAGCAGCTAATATACCTCGCTGACAGCAGCACTTGTCATGCCCTGCAGTGACCTGGGCTGACCCATTGATGTTAGCTCAGGTCACTGCATTGCTCTCCCAGCCAATGGGGAACATCCTGCTCTTCATTGACTGGGACAGTGTGGATCGTCATGGCAACCCCTTGGATTACACCAGACCTGGATTTGTTTTTCATTCTAATAAATAAGTTAAAGAGGGAATGTTTTGGGGAGTGTTTTTTCAAATAAAAATGTGTTTGTCGTCTATTTTTTTTATTACTGACTGGGTTGGTGATGTCGGGTATCTGATAGACGCCTGACCTCACCAACCCCATGGCTTGATGCCAGGTGACATTACACACCTGGTATTAACCCCATATATTACCCCGTTTGCCACCGCACCAGGGCGCGGGATGAGCTGGGGCGAAGCACCAGGATTGGCGCATCTAATGGATGCGCCACTTCTGGGGCGGCTGCGGCCTGCTATTTTTAGGCTGGGGAGAGTCCAATAACCATGGACCTCCCTAGTCTGAGAATATCAGGCCCCAGCTGTCTGCTTTACCTTGGCTGGTGATCCAATTTTGGGGGACCCCTACGTGTTTTTTTTTTTAATTATTTATTTAATTTAAAATAACAGCGTGGGGTGCCCTCAGTTTTGGATTACCAGCCAAGGTGAGGTTGCCAGCTGTGGTCTGCAGGCTGCAGCCGTCTGCTTTACCCTAGCTGGCTACAAAACTAGGGGGAACCCTACGTCATTTTTTTTTCATTTTTTTGGCTAAATACAAAGCTAAGCACCCCTTAGTGCCACATGAAAGGCACCAAAGGGTGCTCCACTTTTTCTCCACTTTTTCTCCATTTTTTTCTCCACTTTTTCTACATTTTTTTTCTCCATTTTTTCTCCATTTTTTCTCCACTTTTTCTTCACTTTTTCTCCACTTTTTATCCATTTTTTCTCCACTTTTTCTCCACTTTTTCTCCACTTTTTCTCCACTTTTTCTCCACTTTTTATCCATTTTTTCTCCACTTTTTCTCCACTTTTTCTCCATTTTTTTCTCCACTTTTTCTACATTTTTTTCTCCATTTTTTCTCCACTTTTTCTCCATTTTTACTCCACTTTTTCTCCACTTTTTCTCCATTTTTTTCTCCACTTTTTCTCCATTTTTTTCTCTACTTTTTCTCTACTTTTTCTCCACTTTTTCTCCACTTTTTCTCCACTTTTTCTCCATTTTTTCTCTACTTTTTCTCCACTTTTTCTCCTTTTTTTTCTCCACTTTTTCTCTACTTTTTCTCCACTTTTTCTCCACTTTTTCTCCTTTTTTTTCTCCACTTTTTCTCCACTTTTTCTCCACTTTTTCTCCTTTTTTTTCTCCACTTTTTCTCCACTTTTTCTCCATTTTTTCTCCACTTTTTCTCCACTTTTTTCCCATTTTTTTCTCCACTTTTTCTCCACTTTTTCTACATTTTTTTCTCCACTTTTTCTCCACTTTTTCTCCATTTTTACTCCACTTTTTCTCCACTTTTTCTCCATTTTTTTCTCCACTTTTTCTCCACTTTTTCTCCACTTTTTCTCCACCTTTTTCTCCACTTTTTCTCCACTTTTTCTCCACTTTTTCTCCATTTTTTCTCCACTTTTTCTCCACTTTTTCTCCACTTTTTCTCCATTTTTTTCTCCACTTATTCTCCACTTTTTCTCCATTTTTTTCTCCACTTATTCTCCACTTATTCTCCACTTTTTCTCCACTTTTTCTCCACTTTTTCTCCACTTATTTTCCACTTATTTTCCACTTTTTCTCCACTTATTCTCCAGTTTTTATCCACTTTTTCTCCACTTTTTCTCCACTTTTTCTCCACTTATTTTCCACTTTTTCTCCACTTTTTCTCCACTTATTCTCCACTTTTTCTCCACGTTTTCTCCACTTTTTCTCCACTTTTTCTCCATTTTTTCTCCACTTTTTTCTCCACTTTTTCTCCACTTTTTCTCCATTTTCTCTCCACTTTTTTCTCCACTTTTTCTCCACTTTTTATCCATTTTTTCTCCACTTTTTCTCCACTTTTTATCCATTTTTTTCTCCATTTTTTCTCCACTTTTTCTCCATTTTTACTCCACTTTTTCTCCACTTTTTCTCCATTTTTTTCTCCACTTTTTCTCCATTTTTTCTCCACTTTTTTTCCACTTCTTGTCCATTTTTTTCTCCACATTTTCTCCACTTTTTCTCCACTTTTTCTCCACATTTTCTCCACTTTTTCTCCACTTTTTCTCCACTTTTTCTCCATTTTTTTCTCCACTTTTTCTCCACTTTTTCTCCACTTTTTCTCCATTTTTTTCTCCACTTTTTCTCCACTTTTTCTCCACTTTTTCTCCATTTTTTTCTCCACTTATTCTCCACTTTTTCTCCATTTTTTTCTCCACTTATTCTCCACTTAATCTCCACTTTTTCTCCACTTTTTCTCCACTTTTTCTCCACTTTTTCTCCACTTATTTTCCACTTATTTTCCACTTTTTCTCCACTTATTCTCCAGTTTTTCTCCACTTTTTCTCCACTTTTTCTCCACTTTTTCTCTACTTTTTCTCTACTTTTTCTCCACTTTTTCTCCACTTTTTCTCCATTTTTTCTCCACTTTTTCTCCACTTTTTCTCCACTTATTCTCCACTTATTCTCCACTTTTTCTCCACGTTTTCTCCACATTTTCTCCACTTTTTCTCCACTTTTTCTCCACATTTTCTCCACTTTTTCTCCACTTTTTCTCCACTTTTTCTCCATTTTTTTCTCCACTTTTTCTCCACTTTTTCTCCACTTTTTCTCCATTTTTTTCTCCATTTTTTTCTCCACTTTTTCTCCACTTTTTCTCCACTTTTTCTCCACTTTTTCTCCACTTTTTCTCCACTTATTCTCCACTTATTCTCCACTTTTTCTCCACGTTTTCTCCACTTTTTCTCCACTTTTTCTCCATTTTTTCTCCACTTTTTTCTCCACTTTTTCTCCACTTTTTCTCCATTTTTTCTCCACTTTTTCTCCACTTTTTCTCCACTTTTTCTCCACTTTTTCTCCTTTTTTTCTCCACTTTTTCTCCACTTATTCTCCACTTATTCTCCACTTTTTCTCCACTTATTCTCCACGTTTTCTCCACGTTTTCTCCACTTTTTCTCCACTTTTTCTCCATTTTTTCTCCACTTTTTTCTCCACTTTTTCTCCACTTTTTCTCCACTTTTTTCTCCACTTTTTTCTCCACTTTTTCTCCACTTTTTCTCCACTTTTTCTCCACTTTTTCTCCTTTTTTTCTCCACTTTTTCTCCACTTATTCTCCACTTATTCTCCACTTTTTCTCCACTTATTCTCCACTTTTTCTCCATTTTTTTCTCCACTTATTCTCCACTTTTTCTCCACTTTTTCTCCACTTTTTCTCCACTTTTTCTCCACTTATTCTCCACTTTTTCTCCACTTATTCTCCACTTTTTCTCCACTTATTCTCCACTTATTCTCCACTTTTTCTCCACTTTTTCTCCATTTTTTTCTCCACTTTTTCTCCACTTTTTCTCCATTTTTTTCTCCACTTTTTCTCCACTTTTTCTCCGTTCTTTTTCTATGGTCGGTCTACCCATTAGCTCTGCCATGCATACTGTAGCTCTACACCTACTGCACATGTTACTTTATGATTGACATCTCTTTCGTACCAGAGCTGTCTAAGTCTACTCTGACCCCATATTTGTCATTACTATATTGTCCTTGTACTGTATTATGACATTTGTATCATGTGTTTCATTTCTTGCTGTGTTGCAATTTTTTTGCTGCATCCCAATTGTACCTCTACATTGTTCGAGTTTATGTTATTGTTCTCTCACTCTTATGTGATACTGATTATTGTCATTTTTCATGATTACATGCAGATAAGTCCAATCTGACGAAGGCTCAGGCCGAAACGTCATTTGTAACTTGTTTTGAACAAAAACATATATGCTTATGAAAAAATTTTTTTTCTTAATACGGACCAATAAAAAGTGATTTTGCATTACTATCCGTTGTGACTTACTGACTTAGTCTGGGAGATTTAGAGTGCCGAGGTTACTCACTAATTTTATCTATTATTACCTCTGAGCACCTATATACCAGTGAGCAGAGCTTCCTCTACAGTAGTTCTCCTGATTAGGCATGCCCTTACCTCATGAGCAGGGCATTGCAGCTTTGGTAGCAACCATTACGACATGGACTCTGCTGCTGTGGACCCGGGGAGAGTGAGTGCAGATTCATTGCACCCACACTCCTCACATGAAGGGTCCGCACTCCTAGAAAATGGGGGATACGTTCCCTGAGTGTCTCCCCCCCATATTCTAGACGGTCCAGAGTCGTCGTGGGACCCCTTTATTTTTTTTCTTACAATAAATTGGTGAAAGAGGAAATGTTTTGGGGACTGTTTTTTCAAATAAATTTCTTTTGTCGATTTTTTTTTTTTTGTTAGTACTGACAGTTTATGATGTTGGGTATCTAATAGATGCCATGACATCACAAACTGCTGGGCTTGATCTCAGGTGACTTTACAGCTAGTATCAACCCGATTTATTACCCCGTTTGCCACTGCACCAGGGCACGGGATGAGCTGGGGTGAAGCGCCAGGATTGGCGCATCTAGTGGATGCGCCACGTCTGGGGTGCCTGCGGCCTGCTATTTTTAGGCTGTGAAGGCCCAATAACTATGGACCTTCCCACCCTGAGAATACCAGACCACAGCTGTCCGCTTTACCTTGGCTGGTGATCCAATTTGGGGGGGACCCTACTTTTATTGTGTAATTATTAATATTTATAAAATAATTATAAAAAAGAGCCTGAGGGGACCTCCACATTGGATCCCCAACCACGGTAAAGCTGCCAGCTGTGGTTTTCAGGCTACAGCCGTCTGCTTTACCCTAGCTGGCTATCAAAAATGGGGGGACCCAACGTCATTTTTTTTTTTAACCATTTTTTAAATAGAAAAAATTAATGGGCTTCCCTGTATTTTGATTGCCAACCAAGGTAACGGCAGGCAGATGGGGGTGGCAACCCATAGCTGTCTGCTTTATCTGCGCTGAGAATCAAAAATACCGCGGAGCGCTACGTCATTTTTTTAAAGATTTATTTTTACAGCACTGTGATGTCTAGCAATCAAAATACAGGGAAGCCCATTTTATTTTTAGTTATTTAAATAAATAATTAAAAAAAATATATATGGGCTCCCGCTGCATTTTTTGTATTGCTAGCTAAGGGTAATCCAAGCAGCTACTGGCGGCTAACCCCCACTGCTTGGTGTTACCTTCACTGGCAATGGAAAATCCAGGGAAGCATTTTTTATTTTTTTTGCCAAAAAACTACAAAAAAAAGGACGTGAGCTTCGCCATATTTTTGTATGCTAGCCAGGTACAGCAGGCAGCCACGGGCTGCCTCCAACCCCCAGTTGCCTATTTGTACCCGGCTGGGAACCAAAAATATAGGGAAGCCCGTTTTTTTTTAATTATTTCACTTATTTCATGAAATAATTAAAAAACAAATGACGTGGGCTTCGCCCCATTTTTGTGTCCAGCCGGGTACAACTAGGCAGCTGGGGATTGGAATCCGCAGCACAGGTTAGCCCGAGGTTTCTGGGCGCCTCTACTGCGGATTTCAGTCCGCAGCCGCCCCAGAAAATGGCGCTCTCATAGAAGCGCCATCATCTGGCGCTGTATCCAACTCTTCCAACAGCCCTGGAGCCGGGTGGCTTGTTGGGTAATCATGAGTTAATACTGGCTTTGTTTTACTAGCCAGTATTAAGCCAGAGATTCTTAATGTCAGGCACGTTTGACCCGGCCATTAAGAATCTCCAATAAAGGGTTAAAAAAAACACCACACAGAGAAAAAATACTTTAATAGAAATAAATACACAGACACATTAGAGACTCCATCTTTATTACCCCCTGTCAGCCCTCCACGATCCTGCTCTTCTGTCTTCTTTCTTTCTAGTGTAGTAGTAGTGACGATTGTAGTGAGGATGAGATTCACCAGCTCATCACTTGGGGCTGGGGAACCTCCATCCTCACTACAATGCTCACTACAATCGTGCAGCCTTCACTCCGTGAGTGATCAGTGCTGGCTGTCAGCGGTAACAGCGGTAACGCTGACAGACGCGTTACCATAGCAACGGTGCTCTCGGAGCCGCGGTTAGCGGTGACATCACCGCTAACTGCGCTGCTATGGCAACGGTGATCTCCGTTAATGACCGGCTGTGACAGCCGGTCCCTAACAGAACGGGGAGTCGACCGTGTGCTAGAGCATGTCGCCGGTACACGGCGATACACATATGTGCACCGTGTACCGGAGAGATGCACTCGCAGGTCCTACATGACGTGTCATAGTCATGTGACCAGTCTGTAGCCAATGAGATAATAGCCACGTGACTGGTCACATGGCTATTCTGACGTCATGACAGGTCCTGCATCTCTGCTGGCAGTGCCGGTCACGGGAGGATTCAGCGATCATCGGATGGAATAGCGGCAGGAGACAGAGTGCAGAAGGGATCGCGAGGACCGGTAAGTGTTATGGCAATGTTTAATAACTGTTTGTGTACATTTATCATGCATTTTTCTGTGTTTGTGATTGCCTCCCATTATAGCCTATTGGCTCGAGTTCGGTTCGTCGAACGTTCGACGAACCGAACTCGAACGGGACACCCGTTCGGCGAGCCGACCTCGAGCCGAACCGCGATTGGTTCGCTCATCTCTAGTCAGGACGGTTCTTCCAGCAGATCACAAAGTTACAAGTGAGAGTAGAGGCAATAAACTAAGAAAATTACAATGCATAATTCTAAAGAGCAAAGCAGACAACATGATTTTGTGCTCTGCATAGGCGGAAACTGAGATGACAAAACTTAGAGAGCTTTGTCATCCGAGAAGAGGTGTTGCAATATAGCGGAGTCTTGGATCTTTTGATGAGTGAAATACTGCACCCCCATAGAATTTGGCAGCTTAGACCACCAGCCCCGTAGCCTCCCTTTCTTATATGTCCAGCATATGGGCAGCACAATGGCTTTGTATTGCTAGGAGCCCAGTTACCATTCTATCTAAAGACATCAATACTTGTGTGTTCTCCCATGCTTGCTTACGAGTTTCCTGCACGTTTTGTCTCATGCGCTAAAAACATACTGAGAGGTTAATTTGGAATTTAGAGATCAATGTGAGTGATATTTGCTGTGCAGAACTGTGGGATATGTTTGCGTGACATATACAAATATAAAAAATAAATACAATTTAGTTGCCTTTTTACCATCAGGGAATCAATACAAAATATTTTCCTATCATCAGTCACATATTACACTAAAGGGATAAAAGTAACAATGAGATATATTTAATATACAATCCAAATCAATATGAGAGTATTACACGGCTCATACTAGTAGAATGGTTTGTCCGCTAACGTGCCTAAAATCTCCTTTAACGCCATACGTTTTATAGGCTTGAACAGAAACTGAAATCTAAAAGGAAATTTGGCAGAGTTTGTTTGTCTTCAGTAGTTCTAGTTAATCAGATGAAATATTCTCTCTGTATTCCCAAGTCATGTCTTCATATTGCATTAACCTAGTTCCAAGTTAATAGATTTTTTCCTCTGCCTGTTGTGCTATTCAACTAGAAAATCTTCCAGATTACGGCTCTGCAGACAGCTTTACACTACCCGCCATTCCTTATCTCTGCAAGTGGATTTAGTGGAACTCAGCAAAATGATCTGGACCAGGAGATCAATTGTGTTAGCAGTCTTTTGTAAAGGAATACAATTTAACCAGAATACTGTTTAGATAGGATCCATTTTGGTTCTTTCGATTATAAAAACTTCATAAATTCACATATAAAGGATATCTGGTCTCTACCGAGCTGCAGAATGTCATACAGTTGTAGTCAACAATACTAGCACTCTTGATTATTAGAAAAAAACCCAAAACAATATCTTCAGAAACAATTGGCAGAGTATCAACGGGGTATCATTAGAATATGTTAATAGCATTTCCAAATACATTCAACACAAAAAGTTTAATTCTCAACTAATGATCAGTAAATCGATTAGCAGGACCTTGGTCCAACGGCCAAGTCAGTATTGCATGACTGCTTAATGGGAGCCATATAAACTACCACCTACTGCTGGCATCTATGGCTCTTCTTTTGATTAGTAAGCCTTGTGTGATGTTATGTGTAAATAACATCTCAACAATTACGTTGCACCAAGCTGACTAGTAAAAAGAGAAACTAGGAGGCTAGAGATGCCAACATCCAGTAGTCCTGGAATACTGGTAACTTAGTTGTGAAGCAGAATCCTGTGAATCAATTCGCAGATTTATACTGTCAGCATACATACAATAATTTAAAAAACACAGCATATGACAGTAACAGAATTAATCACTTCCCAAAAAGTGATGCACATGGTGTATGAAACAGGCTCAGGAGCTGAGCCTGCTCCCTAAAAGGAAGGTGAGAGGCTGTTATGCCAGCCATAATGTAAGATGTATGAGTGAAGGTGGGACGAACAGTGGCATATATAATCATTTGTGTTAGGCCGTTTTCACATTGCATTATAACCTACTTTCACTGGCCTCGTCGGAGCTTCCTTCCGAACCCCCCCACAAAACGGGTTTTGGACACATGCGCCGACAGGACCATTGACTATAATGGTGCAGATGGAGTCATCGTGTGCTCTGTCTTGCACCATTTTCGGGCGTATACGTTTTCTGCAGGTGGACACCCAGACGCACTCTACTACAGCTGGGTGTCCACCTTCAAAAGGCATATACTCCCAAAAATGTTGCAAAACAGAGCACACGGTGACTCCATCTGCACCATTATAGTCAATGTCAATGCATGCGTCTGAAATCCGTTTTGTGGGGGGTTCAGACGGAAGCTCCAATGGGACCAGTGAATGCAAGTTATAAAGCAGTGTGAAAGTCGCCTTACCCCAATTATTACTAGGTAAAATCAAACAAAATGAGCATCAAGTCCCTTCCTTTATACACTATGTGCACAATTATTAGAAAAACTTATTTTTCATAATTAATTTTATTATTGAACAACTACAGTGCTGATAACCAGTCCAAAAGGTCGTCCAAAGGCAAAAGGAAACTTCATTTAAATTCTTTTCTATTAGATGCTAGAATCTAAGCTACTTTGTAATATACTTGTATGAAAAATTCCCTACAGTACTCAAACAGCACTATTTATTATTATTATTATTATTATTTATAGAGCACCATTAATTCCATTGTGCTGTACATGAGAAGGGGGTTGCAAACAGAATACATATACAAGTTACAATAGACAGACTAGTACAGAGGGAAGAGGACCCTGCCCTTGCGGGCTTACATTCTATCGGATTATGGGGAGGAGACAGTAGGTGGGGTGTAGGTTGGGCGGCAGCTCCGCATGGTGGTGGGGCGGCAGCTATCTAAGTAATATTTTTTTTTGTCTAGTGCACTGCCCAGATGACTGCCTCAGGTATTCATTATACAAGATTTCTCCTCCACTTCTCTTCAGTCATTTTTCTCAACATATTTTTTTAAACCCTTTTGACTATTTACAGCAATAAACTTTTGATGGATTGTGATCACGTCCACATATCTAAGCAATTTCACCAGTGCTGCAGACCTCTGTAAGACTTAACAATTTTTGACTTTTTTGAGTCACTTCAAACTCTTTTTGGACCATTTTACTTGACGAAAACAACCTTATAATTCTGCACATCTTGAGGGTGTGGATATCCTTAAGCCTAATCCTCCGCTATTACACAAAGTCAGCTGAGCTGCTTTAAAGCAATAAATATTCAAGGTTATACAGTTTGGAATTGAAAAATATGCGTAAAAATTGTATGATCAAAATGCTCACCTGCCTAATAAATGTGCACACAGTGTAGGAGACTGGCACTTGCACTTTATATGGCAGAGTGAAAATACCATAAATTGTGTGCAACTACAGTGAGTACGGAAAGTATTCAGACCCTTTTACATTTTTCCCTCTTTGTTTTATCGCAGCCATTTGGTAAATTCAAAAAAGTTCATTTTTTTCTCATTAATGTACACTCTGCACCCCATCTTGTCAGAAAAAAACAGAAATGTAGATATTTTTGCAAATTTATTAAACAAAAAAAACTGAAATATCACATGGTCATAAGTATTCAGTCTGTTTTTGTCCATCTAAACAAAATTAAGTGAGCTCCAGTTTTATCTGAAATGGCCACATCTGGGTTTAGTAAATTATCTCTTTAGTGTTGCTAGGATATTAGATTTTTACTGAATAAACCCTGCCCAGACGATAAGCTCCTTACAGTACACTGTATCATTCTGTAAAATGATTTAGATTCCATTTCATTTACAATTAGATTTAGCATAAAAAAAACTATATTCAAAAAGATAATGAAATACTGACTCTGCAAACAATGCACAAAGGCCTTAACAAAAAGAAATCACTTTTACTTTCAATACCTGCAAGCTATAATACGCTGGATAACATAAAGAACATGTCAGGGGCAGATATTTATTATTGCCCAATTTTATGTAAAATACTGCTACAGTAAAAAATGGTGTAACTATCAGTAAAAACATGCTTTTATTCACCAGTCAATTTTGGTGGTATGACAAATCTGTGAATTTTTTTTATACAGTATATTTAATGTGGGGTGTAACAGAAACAGTTTAATGGGACCAAGGGGAAAGAGTGCTGAGGGGGAAGAACCCCACGTGTCCTGGAAAAGATAAAGGAGAAAGTCTCCGTGAAGATCTGAGAGAGATATTCCCAGGGCAGAGTGCCCCACAGGTAAAGATCACCCAGATAGAAGTAGAAGTTATTAGTAGGCTTAAGTAAATTCCAAGAGTGACTACCGGCTCAGTTACCTACCAGAAATCAGATCAACCAATATCCAGGATAACACGTGGGGACCAGCGTCCCAACACGTGTTTCGCAAAGTGTGCTTCGTCGGGGGACTGTCTGACTGTTTTAAAGACTAAAATTTCTCTTTGGTGTTCTAATCATTCTAGTTGTTGTCTTCATTATTAATAATATTAATCTGTTGGTCCCTTTATGTTTATAGTATATTTAATGTATTGTTTTTTATAACAAAAAATACACAGTCGGCAAAATGCTCATTTTTTTGTAACTTAGTTCTGTGCCAATTTCCTTTAGAGGGGATTCAGCACAATGATGGTTACAAAATATTTATTTGCACCTTACATCTCACCTCTCCTGCATCTTTGCTAGTCACCATCATGTATCCTGTCCTTGGCGCATCTTATTATCACCGCCAGGAGCAATGAATTCCCAGCCTTACTCACACCAGGTCAGGACTCCCGGCACTGATGAGGCCTAGGATGGTTCATACACCTGCGCGTGGAAAGTCACAGCGCACGTCATGACTTCATGATCTTATGCACAATTGAGAAGAACCATCCCAGGCCTCACCAGATGAGTGTGAGGAGGCTCAGGGATTCAGCATTTGCAGAGATGATCAGAAAATGAAGTGAGAACAGGATAAGTGATGGCGTCCAGCAGAGGGGCCAGAGAAATGAGAGATACTTTCATAGGGCCTGGCTCCTCCTTAAGTAGTGAAAGCATAGAGCCCCCAAGCTTTAAAAGGGCAACATACATCACAGTACATGACAACATGTATGCCATACAAGAACATCTATAAAATAGTAGTAACACATGATTAACAACTATGCTCCCACAATCACACATACACACACATTCCTCACTCACAAAATATAGAGCTCTGGCAACAAGTGTAAGGACATTGGGCTGTAGTGTGCCACATTCTGCCCTATATTCTCACATGTCTTTATGCATGTCTCAAAAGCGCTAAGTTGCAAAAAGCCACTCGACAAATAACATGTATTTATGCAGCTGTTGCATTCTTTACAGACTCCTCTTAGGTTCTCTCATGACAGGGCCCAAATTTGGGAATTGTTCCATCATGCTTCCAGTTTATTTTTTCTCTCTGCTCACTAATATAATACTTCTTAATTGACACTTGGATTGACCACACGCTAACTCACTTCCTGGAACAAGCCTTATGTATATAACATATATAACAAAGTGGCAACCCTTGATGTAGGATGCTGAGAAGCAGGCTTCAGCATGTATAGTGCTTAGAGGTTTTTTTAATGGGCCCATATTTTGCGTCTGGGTTTTAGGAATGGCCACTAGCGCTGGATGGGACTGGCCATTCCTTTACCTCCATTTCTAGGTTTTGAAATGAGTAATAAAATAGAATTCACTTGTCTCATTTGCTGTCTGGGAGGTGGAAAAGCCTCCAGTGTTAGCTAGCTTCTGACAGACATGGACTTAAACGGCAGTTCGCACTGTTTTGGGGTTTTTTCTGCTGAACCTTTGTGACGGTGAAAGGCTGTTTTCTTAGTTTGGAGCCCACTGAGAGTTTAAGAAGTGAATAAACCTCATCTTGTGGGACCAGAGGATGATGAGGAGGACTGTTTAAAATACCAATTCAAATTGAACCCTGAAATTTATTGAGCGATTCATGGATCAAACACTTGTTGAGAATTTTGCCATTAAACGTCTTGTTAGAGAACAGCAGGTTGTGCGAAAAAGTGCTGAAACATTGAAGAGTTGGGCATGTGTCTTCAAAAGTTTAGAGAAGGTCACATTAAGTTCACATGATAAGGTCAAAGTGCATTTTAGGATCATCCTGAAATTTCACCCAAAGACCAAATATCCCTAACTTTTTGTGAGTAGCGTATATACAGTATATTCCTCTAACTTGATAAATACCAGAAGTTAATAAGTGTAAGATGTGCCATATTGTAGCAGCTAAAACAATACAGTTTTTTTTGGAGAGGAGATACTGGGGCGAGTCTGAAGGTGGCACGGGATGTTTTGTTAAGGAAGCATGCACTGCAAGCAGTAGTTCACTGCTATGCTACTTGTTGGTAGACACTGCCAGCTGCTGATGTGTGCTCTTTCTTCCAATCCAGCAGGACTCTAGCAATTAGATATGATCAGGTGCCCTGACCAATTGCCCAGTTTTCTCTCCTAAATACATAACTTCTTAAATATTAACTTTTGACATGACTGCATTTCACGCAACAAAAGAGAAGCTCTCTTAAAGCTCCATTCTTGTAAGAATTAGGACCTAATACAGAAAAAGCCCTACTAAAATCCGGTTTTATGCATTTAGGAGACATATGGGTAAGATTTAACACTAGAACTACTGGACTCGTGACACCTACTAGAACTACATAGTGCGAAGTAGTCAAAATGACTACCTCAGTAGTTCTAGTGTTAAAGTCAAAGGATGATGTCATAAATAGAGAATTATATAGCAAATTAATATCTAATAACAATATTATAGATAATATAGAATATATTTGCCTTCTGCAGATTGATCGTTTATATGGCTTATTGTCAGGACCGGGAGGACTGGTAGACCCAGGAGGTGGATCCGCTGGACCGAACACCCCACCGGGGGGCAGGGTACACGGCAGCTGGAGCACTGGCGTGGTTGGGACGGGAGCCGCATCCCACAAAGGACCGGAAGAACAAAGTCACTGGGGTCACGGAGTTCCTAAGAGACAGTGAGGACACTGGTACAGGTGCCGGGTAGTAAAGACAGGCAGTAGTACAGGACACGGCACAAGGGGACCTGAGCACCTAGCTCAAAAGACAAGCTTCAGGACACGTTGATCAGGCCCCGCCCACATGGATAGGTCAGTCTTATATACCCAGCACAGCCTCATGTCATTTCCTGCTGCAGGTGTGCTGGGCCTATAAGACCAGGAGAGTGGGCGCGGCCTGGTCCTATACAGAACCATGTGGCTAAGATTCAGAGTCAGACTCCTGAGACCAGGAACAGGACTCAGGGGAGCATGAGCGGGAGCGGCAGGCGTGACCGGCGGACATGTGAACTGGATCAGTGGGCAAGGAGCGGTGGTGCGCTGGCGAGGCTGGATCAGTGGGTACGGAGCGGTGGTGCGATGCAGGTGCGACTGGATCAGTGGGTACGGAGCGGTGGTGCGATGCAGGAACCGGCTCAGTGGGTAAGGAGGGCTGCCGGGACACCGGGAGCGTGACACTTATACAGTATGTTAAACTGTGTTGAAGAATTTCTATAGCTGTAAATATTAAAAGTATGCATTACCATATTAAAGTAAAACGATTTGGACCCTTTTCTCCATAATCACATGAAATAATTTATTCTGAGACTGTAAGTGAATTGGAATAAATATCTGCGCACGGTGCATACATTCATCATTATGTCATTTGTAGAAACATGTATAAAATTCAGCAAATACTATAAATCTGTCAAAAAGTGTCACCTACACCGTAAAATGGATCCTATAAAATATCATTAACGAACTGAGCTGTTTTCAATAAATGTGTCATAAAATGTAGGGCTGGCACAGTTTCAAGTGGCCTTATTGAGTGGCTAAGTCATGACAATTGTAAACTGCTATTACATGCAGAAGATTAGAGATTAGTAAATCACAGATAAAATACTTAAATCCTATTAAGAGATATTGACCAGTAACACCTATTAGGAAATACCATTATTAGCGGTAATTAGCAGTGTTTCATTAACAATAGTTTATGGTAAATTACTTTAATTAGTCTCCCAGATAAATCTAAATGAGGCTCAGAGAAATATGTTCAGTTTTAAGAACAAATTAAAGATTATCGGGAGAACACCTGTCACACATCTTCTTTGTGTACTCGAGCATATGTCATTTGCTGTTGGGTTTTTATATCTATAGGGGGAAACTACAGAAAATTGTGGACTAGACTTTTGTAAGAAAATTAAAAATCCAAAACAAGGAATTCATCCACATGCACCAATCCTTGACCTATTCAATAAACGTTCTGCCCTTTGGAATAGGAACACTTGAAGGCGAAGCACTAAGAAACATACTCAGCACATTATTGATCCAGTGAGATATCTGATTGTCATTTCCTGGAGTCAGGAAGTCACTGGCGTACTTGAGAATCAAAACTGGCAGCAGCTGCTTGGAAATTACTTGGCAGAATGCCCCTATTTCATTTCTGTATTCCCATCTACCAGCAACAAACTGAACAGACAGATTTCCAAAGACCTGTTCATCTTATTATAAAACGTGAACAGTTATGTCAATCTAGGATAGATAAAAAAGTAAACCATCAATGTCTACCCTGCATTCTCAAATATGACAAGCTCAGATGAAACAATAGTATTCATATCATATAATGAATACATAACAATAAAAGTCATCTTTACAGAAAAGTATATAGTTTAATCCATATTCATAAATCTATATATCAAGTTAGATATGACCCCTTCTCGCCTTTTGTCCATGTTCTCTCCACTCCAGGTTTGCCAGCTTGACTTTTTATTTTTTTCTGGATGACTTATCAAAAAGTCATGGACAGACAATTTTTTTAATAGACACATTTGAAAACCATAATAAATCATGTCTACAGACCATACACTGTATGCACAATTATTAGGTAAGTTTCATTTTAGAGGATTTTTTTTATTGTTGATCAACAACTCCTGTTCTCAATCAACCCAAAAGACTCATAAATATCAAAGCTTAATATTTTTGGAAGTTGGAGTGGTTTTTTTTAGATTTGGCTATCTTAGGAGGATATCTGTTTGTGCAGGTAACTATTACTGTGCAGATTTATTAGGCAAATTAATAAAAACCAAATATATTCCCATCTCACTTGTTTATTTTCCCCAGGTAAACCAATAAAACTGTACAAAATTTAGAAATAAACATTTCTGACATGCAAAAACAAAACCCAAAAAATTAGTGACCAATATAGCCACCTTTCTGTATGATGAAGAAGAAAAAAAGAATCCAGCGTTGGACGTATTATTTAAAAAATCCTTTGCTTTATTTGAAAAGTTATTAAAATCCAGCAGATGAAAAGAAGTACATCATGGGGAACCAACAGAACAACGCGTTTCGACGCTCAGGTCTTAATCATGTTCTGAACACGGTATGTTGTTGGTTGCCTTTTGTAAGATCCTCTCGTATACTATAATTAACATCACCTGAAAAGGTTCAGGGAAAACTCCAGAACTAGTTGTTACGGGGGATCTAACAAGTAAAAAGTATAATTAAAATACAATAAAATACAGATGAAACTGTATAAATATATAAACATTTGTGGACATAATCCTGTGGCAAATGTATAATAGTAAACAGACAGTCAAAAATTCAAAAGATGTATATATATATATATATATATATATGTCTGCAAATGATCAATACCGACATAATCCAATCAGATAATATATCATATATGGATTTAAAATTGATTATAGATTTATCACACATATAGTTAATGGTCTCTAATTACATGAGAAACATTTCCAGAGAACCTTTTCAATGGTATATGTATCAATATATTTATAGTCTCCAGTAATAAGGATTATGAAATTTGCTATCATTAGTTGTAAGGATATATTTATGATATTACTATTATCCAGAATTAATTGTTCAATATTTAATGCAGGCAAATTATTGTTATAACTCTCTTTACAATAATATAAGATAAATCCGAAAATACTCCAACAATACCAAAAGTACAAGAGTTATCGTATAAATATCCAGCAACGAGAGGTATAGAACACAGAACACATTGAAATAAATAAATAGCTCTGACAATTAGCAATCTATAAAGAAGTCCTTTAATAATGTAATATTAAATCTTGATGGTAGTTCATACCTTGCGGTTGTCGCGTTTGTAGGGTGAAGATCCAGAAGGACTCTCTGTTTAGGAGTTTCCTCCTGTGATCTCCACCCCTGATCGGTTTATGCACCTGTTCGATGCCAGCAAATTCAAACCCCGTAACATCTCCTGATGGTTTATTTTTATATAACAAGTCATCTCTTTTAATATTATTCACTATTGATTTGGCTCTGTCCAGTGACCATTGTGGGTAACCCCTACTAAAAAGACGGTTGCAAACATTTGCCTCCTCCAAAATATAGTCACAATGTTGGGAACAATTTCGCTTAGTGCGTATTAGTTCACTGACCGGGATATTATACTTCGTGTGTGAACTGTGACAGGAATCAGCGGTCAAAATTGAATTGCAAGCTGTTGGTTTGCGATATGGGGTAACAGTTACTATGTTCTCATGGTTGATAGATAAGGTGATATCAAGGAAATTCATCACTTTTGGGTGGCTGTTAGAAGTAAATTTTAAATTAAATTAATTTGAATTTATAAATTCCATAAAATTATCAATCAGGTTATCTGGACCAGACCAAATGAGTAACAGGTCGTCCAGGTACCTGCCATACCATTGTATGTAGCTGGAAAAGATATTAATATCATGATAGAGGAACTCCTCCTCGAACCTCGCCATTACCACATTAGAGAGCGAGGGGGAGAAGCGAGCCCCCATGCTAACTCCTCTACACTGTAAGTAAAATTTATTATCGAATGAAAAGTAATTGTGTTTTAAAAGAAATTCTATACATGAGACTATAAAATCCTTTAAGTTAACATCATAATGACTGAACCTATCCAAATGTTGTGATAGGCTTCTAAATTGGTATTGGATGCCGCACCATTCTGAGCGCAGGACACATTAACTATACAGCAGGTGGATCGTTGAGCTAGACTTTCTTTCTCTCCTTTCTGTATGATGACACTCAACAGCCTACCATCCATAGATTCTGTCAGTTACTTGATCTGTTTATGATCAACATTGCGTGCAACAGCCATCACAGCCTCCCAGACACTGTTCCAAGAGGTTTACTGTTTTCCCTCCCTGTAGATCTTACATTTTATGAGGGACCACATGTTCTCTATGGGGTTCAGATCTGGTGAACAAGTGGGTCATGTCATTATTTTTACAATTTTTAGACCTTTACTGGCCAGCCACTCTGTGGAGTAGTTGGATGCATGTGATGAAGCATTGTCCTGCATGAAAATCATGTTTTTCTTGAACGATACCGACTTCTTCCTGTACCACTGCTTGAAGAAGTTGTCTTCCAGAAACTGGCAGTAGGTCTGGGAGTTGAGCTTCACTCCATCCTCAACCCGAAAAGGTCCCACAAGTTCATCTTTGATGATACTAGCCCATACCAGTACCCCACCTCCACCTTGCTGGCGTCTGAGTCGGAGTGGAGCTCTCTGCCTCTTACAGATCCAGTCTCTGGCTCATCCATCTGGCTCATCAAGAGTCACTCTCATTTCATCAGTCCATAAAACATTTAAAAAATCAGTGTTAAGATATTTTTTGGCCCAGTCTTGACGTTTTATCTTATGTTTCTTGTTCAAAGGTGGTCATTTTTCAGCCTTTCTTACCTTGGATATGTCCCTGAGTATGGCACACCTTGTGCTTTTTGATACTCCAGTAACGTTGCAGCTCTGAAATATGGCCAAACTGGTGGCAAATGGCATCTTGGCAGCTTACGCTTGATTTTCCTTAATTCATGGGCAGTTATTTTGCGCCTTTTTTGACCAACATGCTTCTTGCGACCCTGTTGGCTATTTGCCATGAAACACTTGATTATTCGGTGATCACGCTTCAAAAGTTTGGCAATTTCAAGACAGCTGCATTCCTCTGCAAGACATCTCACAATTTTGGACTTTTCAGAGCCTGTCAAATCTGTCTTCTGACCCATTTTGCCAAAGGAAAGGAAGTTGCCTAATAATTAAGCACACATTTTATAGGGTGTTGATGTCATTACACCACACCCCTCTTCATTACAGAGATGCACATCACCTAATATACTTAATTGGTAGTTGGCTCTCAAGCCTATACAGCTTGGAGTAGGACAACATGTATAAAAATTATCATGTGATCAAAATACTCATTTGCCTAATAATTCTGCACACAGTGTAGTTCTGATATGAATTCATCAGCTGCATTCACTGAAAACTTTAAGATGATGATTAGATTCAAAATCATCTGTATAAAGCCAGCTTTACACCTTACAATTAGGTATGCGATCTCGTATGCGATGTGACACGCCCAGGTCGCATATGCGATCTAATGAGATTGCACGTTGGTCGTTCATTTGCTGTCACACGTGCGTTAGTAGCCTATGTTAAATTGGTCAATTTTGTGTGCGATCCTTTAGATCATGTGTTCTGTGACGTATGCATTGGGCACCCTTTTTTTTTTTATTTCTTGTCTTGACAAGCGTGTGTAATGTGTAGGGATGCGTTTTTACTATGGCATCTGCCATTCAGCTCTGCTACATGGCCGCTGACAGCAGACACAGACAGCCATGTAGCAGCGGTGAATGGTAGTTCACAGCAGACACAGACAGAGCCGCACTGTCAGAATGAACTCGGGCGAACTTCACCCGACTTCATTGTCATGCTGCGGCTCTGTCTGTGTCGCTCCCTGATTAGTGGTCACCTGTGAAGGATTCACCGGTGACCGCTAATCTCCTGAGTAAGTGAATTGAGCAGCCCTCTCTCATATACTCACCGATCCCCGATCCCCGGCGCTGCACGGCATTCACACTGCTGCGGCGGCTTTTACTGTTTTGAAAAAGCCGGCCGCCCATTAAACAATCTCCTATTCCCTGCTTTCCCCGCCCACCGGCGCCTATGATTGGTTACAGTGAGACACGCCCCCACGCTGAGTGACAGGTGTCACACTGCACCCAATCACAGCAGCCGGTGGGCGTGTCTATACTGTGTAGTGAAATAAATAAATAAATAATTAAAAAAAACGGCGTGCGGTCCCCCCCAATTTTAAAACCAGCCAGATAAAGCCATACGGCTGAAGGCTGGTATTCTCAGGATGGGGAGCTCCACGTTATGGGGAGCCCCCCAGCCTAACAATATCAGCCAACAGCCGCCCAGAATTGCCGCATACATTAGATGCGACAGTTCTGGGACAGTACCCGGCTCTTCCCGATTTGCCCTGGTGCGTTGGCAAATCGGGGTAATAAGGAGTTATTGGCAGCCCATAGCTGCCAATAAGTCCTAGATTAATCATGTCAGGCGTCTATGAGACACCCTCCATGATTAATCTGTAAATTACAGTAAATAAACACACGCCCGAAAAAATCCTTTATTAGAAATAAAACACACAAACACATTCCCTGGTTCACCACTTTAATCTGCCCCAAAAAGCCCTCCATGTCCGGCGTACTCCACAGTCCTCCAGCGTCGCATCCAGCGCAGCTGCATGGAGGTGACCGGAGCTGCAGCAGACACAGCCGCTCCGGTCACCTCCACGCAGCTAATGAAGACAGCCGGCGATCAGCTGAGCTGTCACTGAGGTTACCCGCTGTCACTGGATCGCAGCGGTGGATGCAGCGGTGGCCGCGGGTAACTTCAGTGACAGATCAGCTGATCGCGCTACTCACCGCCGCTCCGGTCAGCAACTGAGGTGAGTAGCGCGATCAGCTGAGCTGTCACTGAGGTTACCCGCGGCCACCGCTGCATCCACCGCTGCGATCCAGTGACAGCGGGTAACCTCAGTGACAGCTCAGCTGATCGCGCGGCTGTCTTCATTAGCTGCGTGGAGATGACAGGAGCAGCTGTGTCTGCTGCAGCTCCGGTCACCTCCATGCAGCAGCGCTGGATGCGACGCTGGAGGACTGTGGAGTACGCCGGACAAGGAGGGCTTTTTGGGGCAGATTAAAGTGGTGAACCAGGGAATGTGTTTGTGTGTTTTATTTCTAATAAAGGATTTTTTCGGGCGTGTGTTTATTTACTGTAATTTACAGATTAATCATGGAGGGTGTCTCATAGACGCCTGACATGATTAATCTAGGACTTATTGGCAGCTATGGGCTGCCAATAACTCCTTATTACCTCGATTTGCCAACGCACCAGGGCAAATCGGGAAGAGCCGGGTACAGTCCCAGAACTGCCGCATATAATGTATGCGGCAATTCTGGGCGGCTGTTGGCTGATATTGTTAGGGTGGGGGGCTCCCCATAACGTGGAGCTCCCCATCCTGAGAATACCAGCCTTCAGCCGTATGGCTTTATCTGGCTGGTTTTAAAATTGGGGGGAACCGCACGCCGTTTATTTTAATTATTTAATTATTTATTTCACTACACAGTATAGACGCGCCCACCGGCTGCTGTGATTGGGTGCAGTGTGACACCTGTCACTCAGCGTGGGGGGCGTGTCTCACTGTAACCAATCATAGGCGCCGGTGGGCGGGGTAAGCAGGGAATACGAGATTGTTTAATGGGCGGCCGGCTTTTTCAAAACAGTAAAAGCCGCCGGAGCAGTGTGAATGCCGTGCAGCGCCGGGGATCGGGGATCGGTGAGTATATGAGAGAGGGGGATAGACTGACATGGACAGAGAGAGAGGGACAGAGATAGTGACCGACTGACAGAGATTAGTGCATGACAGACATTGTGAGGCGCTTCAGATCGCAGCTTTTCAGCTGCGCTCTGAAGCAGACCTTTGTTAAGCTGCGGTGCAGAGCGCACACCTGCGCACATAGCATCAGACACCAAAATCGTATGAGGGATGTCACACGTTACAATTCACTAGTTTCGTACTACCAAACGTCCAATGTATGAGGAATAAACGACGTGTATGCGATCACCGTATTTTCGTTCAATATCGATCGCATGTAGGTTTCACACGCAGATACATCACGAACGATGCCGGATGTGCGTCACTTACAACTTGACCCCGACGACGGATTGAAAGATCTATTGAAGTGTGTAAAGCAGGCTTAAGGCTGTGTTCACACAGGTCGTTTTTGGTCTGTTTTTTTCCTGACCAAAGCCTGATCTTGTAGCAGAAGTCTCCTGGGAGTTATCTGTGGTTTTGGTACAGTTTTTGGTGCGGTTTTTGGTGCGTTTTTTTCTTGACCAAAACCTGATCTTGTAGCAGAAGTCTACTGAGGTTATCTGTGGTTTTGGTGTAGTTTTCAGTGTGGTTTTTGTGGCGTTTTTGACGCGCTTTTTGGTGTGGTTCTTTTCATTGCTTTCAATGGGAAAAAACTGCTGGGGAAAGCTGAAATAATTGACATGCTCATTCTTTCAAAACCTGAACAAAAACCAAGGTATCTGACAAAACACTCTGGAAAAAAAATCCTGGTAGTTTGGGTGTGTTTGCATGAGAGTCCTGGAATCTCATAGACTTTGCTGGGACTGTTGTGTCAGCATTTTCTTAGCATGGATTTGCATAAAACCAAGACAAAAACCATGCTAAAAACCGCACCAAAAATGCCCTGTGTGAACAGAACCTAACTTTCTTCAGCTTCAAAAAATCAGACCCCTTAATTTTTTTTATGAATAGGGCAAAATAATACTCTATTTTTACAGATTGTGCTGGAATTTCTGGATAGTTGTCAACCCAGTTCCAGTCTACTGGAATAAACAGTGACTATGTAAGATAGGCAAATCTTTAAAAATGAAGAAAATATATCCCTGGAGCACGAAGATGTGATCAAGGTAGTGCAAAAAAAACCTTTTACACTGTGTTTGCAAATTTCCAGCGTATAGGAAGTCAGAAATGGCCTCCGTCAAGCTGGTATATATCAGTATACTAGAGATAAGCAGATCATGAAAAATTAGAATTCGCCTGTTTACACATTTTTCACAGGAAATGTGATGGATGTAGAATTATTAATGTCCTTTATCATGTTCTGGGGTCTCTATAGGCCTCACAGCATATATAGGCCTCACCTTGTTGGTCCCTCCGCTCCTCACTGTCACCATTTGATCCTCATTGCATATTCCAATAGGAACTACCAGCTTTGATTGAACCCGGAAAGGCTTTGAGCATGAACGTGCAAGGTCAAGGCACATGTGATGACGTTATGATCCGTGAACATTTGTGTACTTGTGCAGAACCCTCCTGGGACCTCATTAAAACTGGAAGTACCAGCTCATTGTGAGAGGCCTTGGTATTTTCATGTGAACAATGGCAATCTGAAGATGTGGTGAGGACCAGAAGGGTGACACGGAGGTGAGTACAAGGAATTTTTCTTTTATATTTTGATGGCTTCTTAAGGTTCAGAAAGATGGTGGCCAGTGGAAATGAATCGGTGTTTTGGGGTTAATAAAGTGGTCAAAAAGGCTGTACTTTTTGTTTTTTATTTTAAATAAAGAAATTTTTTTGGTGTGTATGTTTATCTCTTTTCAATTATAGATTAAGAATGGGAGGACTCATAGACCCCTCCCATTACTAATCTAGGGCTTAGTGGCAGCAGTGAGCTGTCATTAACTGTTTGTTTCCCTGATTGCCAGTGCACCAGGGCAATCGGGAATAGCCAGGTAAAGTTCCGGGATTGTCACATCTAATGGACGCGGCAATCCTGGATGGCTGCAGGCTGCTATTTTTAGGTTGGGTGACCCCAATAAGCATGGGTCTCCCCAGCCTGAGAATGCCAGCCCCCAGCTGTCAGGCTTTATCTTTGCTGGGTATCAAAATGGAGGGATGTAGGCACCCACGTCACGCGGGGGTCTTAATATCACCTTATATTACTATGCCACACATCTGTGCCACCTGTCCTCCTGGTAAACTCTACATACATACAACAAATGGAAGGAAATAAAAATCTGTGAAATGCCACCTACTATCAGAGGTCTCTTGATAAGGGAAATTCCTTACAACATTTCTCTTTGTGCACTACTTGATTGTATAGTTTTTCCAGGGATGTCTGAATAAACTACCAGCTGGCAACGCGCGCATCTCTTTTAACCCATTTTTTATTCACTCCACATGTACCAGAGAGCCTAACAACTGATGTGTCTAATTATTGGACGACGGTTGGACTATTTTGTTTTAGAGATATAGTCGGCCCTTTTACAAAGAAACCCAAAACATTTAAAAACATAACGTAATTTGCATAAATTACCTCTATCTGCATATATTTCCTACCAACAAATAACCCATTATTTTTCTGCAGTAATGAGGTCAGCTGGCATTCCTAGTCATTCACAGTTCGAGTCCCTCTGCTCCCAAGGCTCCTCTACAAAGGGTCTGATTTCAGACATATATA
Organism: Anomaloglossus baeobatrachus; assembly: GCF_048569485.1. NCBI lineage: Eukaryota > Metazoa > Chordata > Amphibia > Anura > Aromobatidae > Anomaloglossus > Anomaloglossus baeobatrachus. The sequence continues at coordinate 403,613,860 of NC_134356.1, read as the reverse complement.
TATTCTCAGTCAATTATAACCCAACTGAGAAATATAAACATTATTACACATTGAGACGAGAGGGCTTGCTGGGGAAATAACTATCATCTCAATTATGGCAGGTGATATGGTCCAGGTCCTTTAGGTCTCCTATTAATATGCTCTACAAAGAAAACCAAATCAAAATACTTATGACCTGGTACCATACCACTGAGCTCTTACAAACTTTACCCTGCAACACCAGAAACATGTTGGAAGTTTAATTCGGGAAAGGGCTCTCTCCATCCCATTTTCTGGACCTGTCCCTTGATAACTAATTACTGGATGGAGATTGAGAACCGCATCAGAAATGTACTACATAGGCAAATTCCTTTGGATCCTGCCACAGATCTACTAAATGTGTTTCCGAAAGATTTTGATAAACCTAAAGCCAGTCTTCTACTTCAACTACTGACTGCAGCAAAATGTTTTTAACAAAAGTTGTCCCCCCTCTACATCCGATTTATATATGCAAATAAAATACATTTGTTCGATGGAGTATTTTACAGCCATACTTCACAACTCTACGGACACATTTTTAAAGACCTGAATGTTTTGAAACTCTTAAATTGATCAAATATGGATTTAGCTACATTCATCCCTTTTCTTTTTTCATCCATATCCATAAAATGTCTGATTGTTACCACAAGAAAGTAGTTAAATGATTCAGAACTCAATAGAGAAATTATTATTAACTCTTTAATATCAAAAGATATATGCTTTCTTAACACATGCTGTAACGACATAACGAAATAACGACATACTGTATATGTCGGTATTTTTTCCTTTTTTCTGAAACATCATTGATTGTGTTCCTAATTAAAAATAAAAATAAAGTTGAACAAGAGTCCACATTTTGGAAAAATGGGGATTTTTGTCAAATTAGAGTGAAATTCAATTCCAACTGAACTGATTTGCTCATCTCTACAGTATATATTTTGTCAATTGTACACAATTACTTTTTAAGCAAACAGAGGTATTAAAGGGGTTGTCCTGCCTAAAGGCCCCGTCACACTAAGCAACATCGCTAGCAACATCGCTGCTAACGAACAACTTTTGTGACGTTGCTAGCGATGTTGCTGTGTGTGACATCCAGCAACAACCTGGCCCCTGCTGTGAGGTCGTTGGTTGTTGCTGAATGTCCTGGGCCATTTTTTAGTTGTTGCTCTCCTGCTGTGAAGCACAGATCGCTGTGTGTGACAGCGAGACAGCAACAACTAAATGTGCAGGCAGCAGGAGCCGGATTCTGCGGAGACTGGTAACCTATGTAAACATCGGGTAACCAAGAAGCCCTGTCCTTGGTTACCCGATATTTACCTTTGATACCAGCCTCCTCCGCTCTCACTGTTAGTGCCGGCTCCTGCTCTGTGCACATGTAGCTGCAGCACACATCGGGTTAATTAACCCGATGTGTGCTGTAACTAGGAGAGCAAGGAGCCAGCGCTAAGCATTGTGCGCTGCTCCCTGCTCTGTGCACATTTAGCTGCAGCACACATCGGGTAATTAACCCGATGTGTGCTGTAACTAGGAGAGCAAGGAGCCAGCGCTCAGTGTGCGCTGCTCCCTGCTCTCTGCACGTGTAGCTCCGTGCGGTGGTAACCAAGGTAAATATCGGGTTGGTTACCCGATATTTACCTTAGTTACCAAGCGCAGCATCTTCCACGCGGCGCTGGGGGCTTGTCACTGGTTGCTGGTGAGCTCACCAGCAACTTGTGTAGCGACGCTCCAGCGATCCCTGCCAGGTCAGGTTGCTGGTGGGATCGCTGGAGCGTCGCAGTGTGACATCTCACGAGCAACCTCCTAGCAACTTACCAGCGATCCCTATCGTTGTTAGGATCGCTGGTAAGTTGCTTAGTGTGACTGGACCTTAAACCCACCAGTCTGCAGTCATGCTATGTGTCCTTCTGTGACTGCAGACTTGTAAATCCTCACATCACACGCACTGTACGCCGTGATGATTCACTGTTATGAGGGCCAGGAATAATGGTCATATGGCCGCAAGTATGCAATATGCATATTCCCAGCTACTTTTTAACTAGGTGGATACAGCCTTGCTCAATACATTTGCAGTCAGCGAGGCTGCTCTCATCTAGTTGGAATGTGGCAGGGTATATGCATATCATATAATTGCGGCCACTCATTCCCGGCTCTGACACCGGAAAATACTCACAGTGCACAGTGTGTGTGAAGATTCACAAGTCTGCAGTCACATATAATGACACATATAGTGACTGCAGACTTGTGAATTTAGACAGGACAACCCCTTTAAGGCTATGTGCACACACTGCGTTTTTTTGACGCTGCGTTTTTGTGCGTTTTTTAGCGGTAAAAGTGCACAGAAACGCAGCGTCTTTAAAAAAACGCATGAAAAAAATGCATGCGTTTTTACCGCGTTTTGGTGCGTTTTTCTGCGTTTTTTTATTAGTGAACATTGCCATTAAAGATTGTTGAAAAAAAAAAAAAGGTCTGATGTCATTTCCTTCTTCCATATGTTCTTCATTCTCAACTAGTGTATGCAGGAGAGCAGACAGCTGCAGAACTACAAGGCTCAGCATGCTCCATCCAGGACTGTATGCTGGAGGGAAAGTCAGGGGGAGCAGACCTACAAGGCTCAGCATACTCCATCACTAGTGGATGCAGGAGAGCAGACAGCAGCTGCAGAACTACAAGGCTCAGCATCCTCCATCCAATAGTGTATGCAAGAGAGCAGACAGCAGCTGTTGAACTACAAGGCTCAGCATCCTCCTTCCAGAACTGTATGCAGGATTTCTTCGCCCCCCCAAACAAAAAAAATTACGTGGGCTTCGCCATATTTTTGTATGCTAGCCGGGTACAGCAGCTAGGTACGGGCTGCCCCAAACCCCCAGCTGCCTATTTGTACCCGGCTGGGAACCAAAAATATAGGAAAGCCTTTTTTTTATTTCATGAATTTCATGAAATACTTAAAAAAAAATGACGTGGGCTTCGCCCAATTTTTGAGTCCAGCCAGGTACAACTAGGCAGCTGGGGATTGGAATCCACAGTGCAGGGTACCCATGCTTTCTGGGAACCCCCGCTGCGAATTGCAGTCCGCAGCTACCCCAGAAAATGGCGCTTTCATAGAAGCGCCATCTTCTGGCGCTGTATCCAACTCTTCCAGCTGCCCTGGTGACGGGTGGCTCGCTGGGTAATAATGGGGTTAGGGTTAGCTGTATATTATCAGCTGGCCCTAAGCCCGAAATTCATGGTGTCACGCCAATACTAGACATGGCCACCATGAATTTCTAGTAAAGATAAAAAAAAACACAACACACAGAAAAATATTTTTATTAGAAGTAAAACACAACACAATTAGTGACTCCATCTTTATTGAAATAAAGAACCCCCCTCCACAGTAATCCTGGGTCAAGGGTCCCGCACCGTCCAATCTGGATCCAATATCATCTGATCGGTTTGCTGGAAGGCAAAGCGATCAGATGATGTGTCAGGTTCTAGGATGCGAATCACATCACACATCAGCTGATTGTATAAAAGCCAAACAGCTTATACAATCAGATGATGCATCAGTGCAAAAAAAAAAATACTCACCTGCAGTATGTGCTGATTACCGGCAGCTCCTAAAGCGGACTTTGATCCCGTCCGATCGCTGCAGGAGCTGCCGGTAATCAGGGATGAAGTCTCCTGACGGCATCCGCTGACAGGTTAAGCCGGGCGCCGGCGTAACCGCGAGACTTACGATCAGCTGATGCGTCAGGTGACCGCATCAGGTGATCAGCGCCAGGTCCTGCAGCTATCGGAGGTGTCCCGGCCGTCTGCACACAGCCGGAGCGGCGGTACCGGGAGAGGAGCTGGGAGCGGACATGGCACCGGGAGTCTGCAGACAGGTGAGTATGACATTTTTTTTTCTATACTGTTCACTTTTGTTTTCGCAGCTGCCTCCACCTCCCGCCCAGACATGGCGCTGCACGGGAGCTGACATGCACAGAACTGGAGGTGGACGCAGCGGTGACGGTACCGGGAGGATTCACGCTTCTGTATTTATTGACAGAAGGAATTCTCTTCCTGTACATGTCACTATAGTACCCACTCCTTGCGTTTATAGCTGCGTTTTTAGTCATAGAAACGCAATAAACGCAGCTATATTTGCAATTTGCTGTTTTCATTGCGTTTTTGAACATCTCATTGAACTCAATGGGTGGAAAACGCAGTGAAAAACGCAAAAATAATTGGCATGCTGTGTTTTTGTGGACACCACAAAAACGCAGCTAAAAAAAACGCTGTGTGCAGACAGCAAAAATGAAAACTCATAGACTTTGCTGGGGAAGCAAAGTCATACAGTTTTCTGAGCAAAAACGCACCCGAAAAACGTGCAAAAACGCCGCGAAAAACGCACTGTGTGAACTTACCCTAACGCTATATGTATGCAAGTATATTAGGGATCTGGGCAGTAGCTGTATGTTTACAGCTATTGACAATATTAGATCTTATTTTGTAAAATCACAAAATCTGTTCCATAAAGGGTTGTAATCTAAAAAAGGCTGGAAGACAAAGGAGCGCAAATAGGGTCTTATCTGGGTGAGATGATAAGGGTAGAACACTGAAAGAGACGCACTTTATTGAGTTGTGACAGTCACAACCACTATGATAGCGTAGAACACTGCTGCTGCAGCCCCACGTGGAAGGTGAATACAAACTGGTGCAAAAAGGGTTAGTGCCACGTTGTCGTGAATGAGAGGAAACTCTAGGAGAGATTCAATGGTGATTTTCGTAACAACGCGTTTTGGAGATACCGTATTCTCTTTCATCAGGTCAAAATCTGATTGTGACTTTGACCTGATGAAGGAGATGAATATCTGCAAAACGCGTTGTTAACAAAATCGCCATCGAATCTCTCCTGGAGTTTCTTCTCATTCACAGCAGTGCGGATTTAACCCTTTCTGCCCCAGTTTGTATTCACCCATAAGGGCTCAGTCAGACGAGTGTGTAATACATAAGTAGATTTGCTGTCCGTGTTAAAATCGGCACTGGGGCAGCACACTGACCAATTTTATTGAATAGGACTGTTTAAAGACTGTTTAGGTGACAGTTTTATCACACAAAAAGAGTTAAGAAGAAGAATGCACTTTTCTCTTTTGTATTTCAGATACATTTCAGATAAGCTTTGTCCATTCAAGTATTTAGGTGTGTAAAAAATATTGAATCCCATTTAGATCACCTATATTATGTCTGAGGTTTATGGTTACATTGCAATTATTATTAAAAACAGCAATATTTGGCCATGTAAGTTTTATTTACTGCTGATGTATAACAACGGGCGTCATACTCATATCATACAGATGTAACAAACAGACACACAGATGGAATACAGTTAGCAATATACATAGAGAGAAATCATCAATTTTTTCTGGATGAAAATCATAAGATTTTTCAAATACTCATCTGAACCTGGCCTAAGGGGCCCTTTGCACACTACAACATCGCAGGTGCGATATCGGTGGGGTCAAATCGAAAGTGACGCACTTCCGGCGTCGCTCTCGACATCGTAGTGTGTAAATCGTTTTAACTCCGATTACCGAGCGCAAAAGCGTCGGTATCGTATGATCGGTGTAGTGTCGGTCATTTTCATTATTTTGGCTGCAGCGATGGTACGATGTTCCTCGTTCCTGCGGCAGCACACATCGCTGTGTATGAAGTCGCAGGAGCGAGGAACATCTCCTACCTGCGTCCTGTCTGCAATGCGGAAGGAAAGAGGTGGGCGGGATGTTTACATCCCGCTCAACTCCGCCCCTCCACTTCTATTGGCCGCCTGCCGTGTGACGTCACTGTGACGCCACACGACACACCCCCTTAGGAAGGAGGCGGGTCGCCGGCCAGAGCGACGTCGCAGGGCAGGTAAGTGCATGTGAATCTGCCGTAGCGATAACATTCGCTACGGCTACTATCACAAGATATTGCAGCTGCGACGGGGGCGAGGACTATCGCGCTCAGCATCGCAGCATCGGCCTGCGATGTCGTAGTGTGCAAAGTACCCCTAAGTGTCATGTATGTGTCTATTCCTCTCTCATATATGTATTTATTCTGGTTTCAAATAAGTAATTATTCTGGTTTCACATATCTATTGCAGTCTCAAATATGTATTAATTTCGGTCTCATCTCACGTGAACATCTTCCAATTTCAAAGGGGAGTAATCATCATGTGTTTATTATCTTCTGCATTGTTTCCTTGGCCAACCAATGAATCTACAGTTTTCAATGTTACTTAGTTGGTGCATTTTCAAAAGTGATTGAGTAAGGAGAATCAGTAACCAATTATACCCAACAGGTGATGATCATCATCATTTCCATATACAGTATATGTTGAAACTCAGTCATTAATTGAAACAGAAACTGCTATATAGGAGGCTTAAAGGGGTATTCACATCTCCAAGACCCTATCCCAATATATAGTAGGTGTAGTAATAATAATATTTGCAAATACCTCCAATTAGAAATGTAGTATAGTTCTCCTGATAAAGCTATGTCTCTTACCTCATGTGCAGGGCATTGCAGCTTAGGTTTCTATGGTTACGTCTACTCATATAGTGACAGTCTTTTAGTTGCTCGTGGTCATAACCATGGATACGTAAGCAAAAATGCATTGCACATGACGTAAGAGACATGGCTATATCAGGACAATTATGCTACATTTCTAATTGGAGGTATTTCCAAATATTTTTATTATTATGCCTACTACATGTTGGGAAAGGAGTTTGGAGATGGGAATACCCCTTTAAAGAAGTGGTTCACCCATATTCATTATTGGCCACATCGATATTATGTTGAGAAACAAGGTGTCTCTCAAATACCTTGTGTTGCCAATTGTGCCTGTGAGCGGTGCTGTTGTGCTCTACTCATCCCCTTTGCATGACCCCCAATCTCCGTGACTTCTGGGATCCTGTGATGTCACGTCAAGTGAGGCAGGATCTAGTCTCCGTGAGTGACTGGGCTGTGGGCGGTGTTTCACAGCTCCTCACAGTCCAGCGTCACAGTCCAGCATCTCCCTGCTCCTCCTGCACTGCAGAGTACGCAAGCAGGAGACACGCTGAGCTGTGATGAGCGGTGAAACTCCCCCCACAGCCCAGTCACTCACGGAGACTGGGGCCAGCCGCGGTGATGTCACGTGGACAGGAAGTTTGACATAACATCACCGGATCCCCGAGGTCACAGAGCCCAGGAGGATCAGGCACAGCTCACAGGTACTATTGGCAACACAAGGTATTTGAGAGAAACATTTTATCTCAACATAATATCGATGTGGCTAATAATAAATATGGGTGAACCACCCCTTTAAGTCTGAAGCATTTCAGGGACATGTGTTGCTGAGAACAATAATGGTAGTACCGTATATGTGCACAGAGTGATCCTACAAGATAGTGATCAATCTGTGCACATGGCAGTGCAGTCAGCGTGTCTAAACAGGAAATTTAAAGGTCTGTCGATTGGCTTGCATGTAACCTATAAGCGGTCATTTAACGGCACATTCTACCAATATAAATGCAGCTTTAGTGTAGTAATTGTAGTTACAATAAACAATTAGTAATATCACAGCAGAAGATGTAACTATCATGTGATAAGAGAGAAATTCTCTATTCCACAATCTAGCAACATTTTATAATGGAGTTCAGAAAGCACTAGAACTGTTTATTAAATGATTGTTAGAACAACTCTATAGAGCACATTGAAAACCTGGAATCAACAATGCTGTCAGTACTGACCTAGATCCCATGTAAAGTGCTAGTATTAACCAATATGTATCTTATCCCAGATATCTGCCTGGCAGCATATAAAGGCTCAAGGTCTCCAGCATGCCTAGCTGAAGAAGACAACCAGAAAATTACATAAAACAGAAATGTGTCCTAATTGTCCGAGCTGGTATCTGCTATGCTCCAGCGGTCTATTAATTAGCATTTAATACACGAGCCTACTATGTTCTTGGATTGCTTGTCATTGTTTAACCAGAATTCATTTGTTCCCAGCGCTGTTGATTTTATATAACAATGTAAAAGGATAAAGCTCCAGGAGGAATAATGATCTGTGTGTATTAGCAATAGGTTACTTACTTGGCTTTCAGTGTTTCTTCCTGGAAATTCCATGATGTGTCTTCCACTAACTGTAACTCTCGTAAGACCCGTCCAGGTTTGTAGGCAGCATTAATTACCATACTGAGGACCTGCCGAAAATATATATAGCATATGAGTGTATGTACTGCGGCCAGCTGTACCATATAACACAGCATCCATCGGGTTTAGCACAGAGTATATTTAATGATAAGGAAAAGCTAGATTTACTGCACAGATATTTTCATCATTTCCCCTTTTGTTTCACTGCACATTTAACCTGTGTCTAGCAGAGGTGAAGAGCTTTTAAACTGTTGGTCTCTACTATAAAGACCCTCAAATGATGGATTATGAGACCCCAAATAAGAGGCAGGGTAGAGAGCAGTTGCTCTGATAAATTGGAGGCTTTAAAGATATAAAAAAATGTCTCTTTGAGAGTTACGTTTTCAACTTTGTATTTTCATTGCAGATGCCAGTTATTGCGATATTCAGTTTAAGGGCTCATTCAGACATCAGGGGTTTTTTTACACATGAGAATAAAGGGCCAAGTTTCAATAGTGTTTTTCATCAGATTTTATAAATAAATTTTCTCTACCTTCTCCTATTTGTCAGTCAGTGAAAAATGGACAGTTCACGCATGGCATCTGAATACTGTCAGATATTTTCACTGACCCATAGACTAGCATTGCCGATTTTGATCCAATATTCAGCTCAAAAGCAGACAGGTTTCTGTGATTTTGCATGAACCACTTGGTTTGAGGAACAAACTGATGTTAGCCCCATAGACTGTCCAGGGACAAGTGATACCGTGTTTTTCCAAAAATAAGACAATGTCTTTTACTCTTTTTTCCCCCCGAAAAAAGTGCTAGGGCATATTTTCGGGTAGGTCTTATTCTTGGGGAACCACAGTTGGGGGTAAATTATCCCCCCAAAAAACAGACCACTCCCTTTCCCAGGAGAATCATACTTACCATACCCCCGACATCATCATGACTCCCAGGTCCTCCTCCGATCATTGGCAGGCGCTACAAGCAGGTATTCTACATGCCGTCCTCTCCTGCTTTTGGCCAACACACACACATCAGATCGCACACACTCATACTCATATACACACACACATACACAATCCCACATCGAATCACGCACACACACACTCATGCACCACATCCGGCGATGCCAATTGCTTCCGTCCAGCAGGTGAAGATGAGATGCAGTGTAGTGGAGGGCGAACACCTATGGTTGAATGCATGATGGATTTGGCGGTGGAACGCATTGATGCATTCCACCACAGGTCCTCTAAGTGTTCCACTGCACTACACCACAGGATTCTCTGCCAGCCAAAAGCAATCAGTATCACTGGATGGGGTGAGTGTGTGTGTGCGATCTGATGTTTGATTATGTGTATAATCTGAAGTGTATGTGTGCGATCTGATGTTTGAGTGTGTGTGTGCGATCTGATTTGTGTGATGTGCGATCTGATGTGTGTGGTGTGCGATCTCATGTTTGTGTATGTGTGTGTGATCTGATTTGTGTGGTTTGCGATCTGATTGTGTGCGCAATCGGATCTGTGTGGGTGTGCGTTTCATTGCAGGGCCTTCTGTTTGGCGTCGGACCCAGATTATAACAGATCCGCTCAACTCTAGTCTTGCGGTATTCTTTAGCTTTTTTTTAGCTGCATGAATACTTCATTATTGAACAACAATTAGGGCTTATTTTCTGGGTAGGACTTGTATTTAAGCCTTACGACGAAAATGCTGAAAATACCTGCTAGGGCTTATTTTTGGGGAGGGCTTATTTTTGGAAAAACAGGGTATCAGTGAAAAAATGGATAGCACTCGTACATGAAAAACTGCTGTAATAATGAGACCTAAAGGGGCCAATTCCCAGAATACAAAGTACCATAAACAGTACCTGTGATCTGCCAAAAACACATGCACTGGAGAGGATTTACGCTTTTACAATTTACCGATATTATCCATTCAAATTTTTAGGGTATTACTGATAAATTCCTAACATTTTCAATGGCTCCAAAAACAGTATTATATGTCAATGTCACTAGAGATGAGCAACACTGAACAGGAAAGTTTGTTGATCGTACCACACAAAGACTTTTAAAAAAAATCAGTGTTCGAGTTCGGAGTTCGAGTGCTTTACATATGCAAACCACTCAAGTGAGCATCACTGTGCTCGGGTACACTCAGTGCTCAGCCCAGTGCACACAGCTTGCAGTGTTTGAATGCTTCACACTGGGGATAAATTCACCATTATTAGATGTAGTGTCTGTAAAAAAAAACAATCAAACCACTCTCTTTCCCCGAAGTGATCACTTTATGGCTGGCTGTATGTGAGCAGATAGCTGAACCGCCCAATCAGTGACTTCCAATGGAGTTCAGACTACATCCAGGTCCAGAACTGAACTTTATCTAAAGTCCGGTTGAGCCCGCCAAACCGAACTTCAATGGGTCTGCTCATCTTTAAATGTCACTTTGCAATATTGGAAGCCGCACATGATGATGATAGATACGACAAATTTTGCAGAAAACTGTCCACAAATGAATACACAGCACAAACGTTTGGTTGGAAGTGCCTATAACTAATTTTCTGCCAGATCTTTCCCTTTCATTTGCACCACTGAGCGTGACTGTGCGATAGAGAAACTTACTTAGAGTTCACTACCTACATAGACCGATCTGCTGGCAGAGAAATGTAAGCAAAATCTACAAAAGACTCTAATTAGGTCATAAATTTCATAGGGCCATACTGTGAATATTTTCCAAAGCAAATGTAGTATATTCAATTCATGGGTGAGTGAATCTAAACCAATTACATCTGTATTCTGTTTAGAGTGGCAGTCACTATTCACTAAGAAGCATCTGTTAATTTATTTTTATTGTTGTTTCAGCTTCTAGAATAAAATGAACATCCTAATAAAGCGACAGTACAATGAACTGTAATAAAAAACATGAAACCGCAAGCTGCAGTCACACATGCAATTCAGCCCCAAATAAAATGAAGAGCATATAGTCTCAAAATTCAACTGCTCGTTCTCTTATACCAAGTTATTAAAAATTCTATCCAGCCATCGCCTGGGTGGCGATCAATATATCCATTATAGTTCCCACAGGGGTGTCACTTATCTCTTGCTGACTTCTGGATGCCAAATCTGCCTAGTATGCAGCAAAATGAAAGAGTAAGATGTATTTCTAGGCAGATTTGCCATTTAAGAGTTTGTGAAAGCCAAAAGACTACATATGTGCAAGCAGTAGTGACAGTTATTATAGCTGTTACTCAACATTGCCAGAAAAGGATATTACAGAGAAACAGCTGAATAAAATGTGTAATATCTTATCCAAACAAGACAACTTAAAATATATATTTCTAAATTTATACTTTAGTAGAAAAGTCTTTTGTAATATAATGGTGCCCAACTGGAAGACCGAGTAAGGCTAAGCACCAGTGTCAGACTGGGGTGTCAATGGTGCACCGGTAACACTGACTCCGGGGGCCCACTTCTCAGCTACATTCAAATATTACATTTCCATCAGTCACCAATTTACCTATGCTTGTATATAATAATAAACTAAATAGACAGTTGAATGAAAGATGATAGTGAATCAGATGTATTGAGCCAAATATTGCTCTTGTTGGGGGGTAAGAGGCTTTCTCCCGTGAAGGGGCCCACCAGGAAATTCACCTGTTTCGCTGTGGGTGAGATTGAGCCTGTTAGCCACAGCAGGTTAAGTCAAATGTATCACTTCTTTTGATCTTTTGTTACTTGAAACCATCACTGATTGCATTCTCACTGAAACTCAGCATAGGACAAAGTGGTATAAGTAAAGACAAACTAAGTGGTGGCTTTCACAGTTATGTGGCCCTATGGTCGTCTGTCAACATGGCAATGTCTCAACATTTAAGGAGAGGAAGACTTCTTGTGCAGAATATATACGTTAGTTGATACACAGTGAGGTATCAAACTCAATTTCTAAGGTTGTGCTGGATTCACAAAACTTTTTGTGGCGTAGTTTGGGGATAGCTGCCATTTGCCCCATTCAACTTTGCCAGTTAAAAGATAAAGTAAAACAGGACAGATGCTGGACTAACTTTCTAAAGTACAAAACACAGACATGTTTCATGAAGTTGATGGGCAGACGTGTCCATTCCCCCACAAATCCCTGACTCATCCTCAGCTCTACCCATTTTGAAAGAGCTGATTCAAGCTGGAGTGAAAATGCCAAAAGTTGCAAAATTTAAGCAGAATTCCACATTACACAAAAATGTTGTGACTTTTCAAAGCATTTATGCCAGTTTTCTGGTGTAAAGGCTTTGATTAATTGGCCCCATTGGGTTTCATTATACTGCTGTAGTTATAGCCTATATAGCTCAGCAGAGGTAATAATAGATCTGGTGAAAGCACTAGTAGTGCCTTGGCTTAAGAAAATGCAAACGTTATGATTCCAAATTGTAAATGAGTATGCCAACCTGCTAATTTGACTCTAATGGAATCAAGGGCCACACTTGATAATCTGCCATTGTACTGGCAGATGTTCTTCCAAAGGTATTTAGCACTTCTGTTATTTGTTAAATCAGCAGCATAGTATATACACTTTGCAAGATTTCTTAGGATAGGTCATAATAAATATAACTACACTGTTTAGAGGTTACTGCCATGTACTAGACATCACTTCCAACTAAGGAGAATAGGGTACCATCTTCAGTACCAGGAAACAACCACTAAACAAGGTGACAGAGCCATGCTTTTACTCTCGGCATAGCGTTTACATTTGTCCATCAACAAAACTGATAATAGCTGATCTTGGGGGTGCCGGAAGTCGGACCCACACTCATCTTTTATAATGGACATCCTAAGAATAGGTCATCAATATAAAAATAGTAGGCAAAAAATTTTTTTGAGACTGGATACCCAAAATGTAGATACTAACGTCCTTGAAGTCAGTGTACGGGACCCAATATCTAATAAGAAAACTACATAATCATTTGCAGATATGAACTTTGGCTAATCCCACAAAAACTTTAAGATCAAATTGTAAAATATTGCAGCCAAATTCCATTGTATTGCAATGACATTTGTTTTTCATTAAAAGACCCTATATACAAATTGTTCCTTTTTTTACAGTGTATAATCATAAAAATATAATCTGTAGGTATAGGATAATTATCAAAATCACATTTAACAGTAACAGAATAATTTCACACCTAAAAATATAAAAGACGCTTGGCGTATTATATTCAAAGTGGAATCTTTTGATGTTACAAGAAAAAAATGGGTAGAAGTATGTATTTCTTTTGTGAACTTTCCCAGCCGGGGATTTAAATCTGAACATAAAAAAAGTGGCTCAAGAGCAAAGCCCATAATAACATTGAGAATCAAGAACTATATATTTTTTTCATAAAACAATAAATGATTCACAGTTGAAGCTGTTTTTTACATTAGCCACTTCTGTATAATAATGCAGAAATGCTAAGGGGGCATGAATAGTAAAAAATAGAGACAGAAGTTTAAATTCTAGTATCAGCCATAAGCCTAGTTTAGAAAAGTAAAAAATATTTATAAAATAATCGAATCACCTATCTTAATATGAATAAAGATGGCCACCATAAATACTAGGCTCCTATACAACATGAAATAGGTGTTTCAGAAACTTATATGTAAAATGTATATTAATTAGATCACTTTGTAATGAGGTTATAAAGACTTTTAATAAGCAGAGAAGAATCAGTTTATCAAACTACTGATTATAAGCTTCAGACATAATATAATAATAATAATAATAATAATAATAATAATAATAATAATAATAATAATAATAGTAATAATAATAAAAAGGTGACACTGTTTTTAGATAGATGGTAGAGAGATAGATAATAGATAATAGATAGATAGATAGATAGATAGATATCCAGTAGATATATAACTTCACAACCACACAAGTCATTATTAATGTGCACACCTTAGTGCCTGGTATGTGGAGCTTATTGTCCATCTTTATATTAAGCAAATAAATAATTAAAAGAAGAAACGATGTTGGGCCCCCCAATTTTGAAAACCAGCAAAGGTAAAGCAGACAGCTGCAAGCTAATATTATCAGGCTGGGAAGATCCATGGTTATTGTGGCCTTCCCAGCCTAAGAATAGACACCCCCATTACTAACCCAGTAATAAAAAGGAAAAACACACGAAACATACTTTATTTAAACAAACACTCCCCGACAACTTCCCTCGTTCATCACTTTATTTAAAAAATTAGAAAACCCAAGCAGGTCCAAAGTAGTCCAGAGAATCAGATGTAGTCCAGCGAATCTGAAGAACAAAGCATATGGAACCTCATTCTGACACTTCATAGACATTGCCAACAGCCACTCCAGGGTCACATTATTCTCACCTATGTAGATGCCTTTTCCTTCCTGGGGTTTCACGAGAGCACTTAGTGTTCAGCAGCTTTCTTTCAGTTACATGAGACTGTCAAGTGATCCAAAGGTCCTTGCAGGATCTTCAGACTTTCTTGACATTGAACAGTGGAGAAAGAAGCTTTCAGCTTTATTCTCCACAATTCAATTCAGAAGTCTGTCCCTGCTAACAGCTGATTGGACTGGTTGGTCCAATCAGCTGAGCCCTTGCAAAGCTGACTGCACTGTGTGCTGCACCAGAGGCTGAAGCAGGAGGCAGAGGGTGGATCTGGCAGAGACTGGGTGTGGCTTCAGGGGCAGGTGTTACACAGACTGAGTGTGGCTTCAGAGAGAGCTCTGTTAGAGACTGTGCATGGCTTCAGGGGCAGGACTGGCAGAGGCTGGCCGTGGCTTAAGGAGCAGGACTGGCAGAGAGTGGGCGTGGCTTCAGGAGCAGGACTGGCAGAGGCTGGCCGTGGCTTAAGGAGCAGGACTGGAAGAAAGTGGGCGTGGCTTCAGTTGTGCTGTTACAACCAGTCTCTGCCAGACAGGAAAACTATACTTGGGGTGTGAGCAGCTCCTCCAGAATCTGGAGAGAGCTGGTCACATAACTAAGAGTGGTATCTAGGCAATAGCGCAGAATACTGACCGAGAGTACATTACAAACTTTCAGCATTCTGCAGCCTTGTTACACACAAATTATAGATAAAGCCCGGACAGCCGCTTTAAACAGGTAGTACTGGGTTACACTTTAACTTTTGGAATATTTTTTGAAAATCTGTAAAATGTTTAATAATTCTATTACATTTGGAAAAACTGCCCATACTAATGGCACACTTAAATAATCAGGATCATTTGTTAATCTGGTATGATGAATGGCAAACATACCTCTTTAAGAACCAGCACGCATTTCCCGGGACCCACTGACTGAGGTAGTTCTCCTATCCTGCCTTTATTTAAATATTTTCCTGAAAAGCAGCGATGATTGATGTACAGTTGAGGGCAGCAGTATTTTATATTGGTTCCTAAGCAAAAATAACAAGTTACCATGAATCCTTTTCCACAAAGCCAAGTATATACATATCATATACATTTATCACATACATTTATACATACACTAAGCTATAAATAACTGTTGAGCTCCTTCTGCTCTATAACAAGATGCCATACATAACACAGCATTTCCAACCTGATACATTCCTTTTAGAAAATACTACATAATCTATATGTTCATGACTTTATTTTATAAGAATAAAAGACAGATTTCAACATAACACTTGAAAACACCTTTAAAGGCTTTGCCTGATCTAAAATGCCACGTTTGCAGCCACTCTGTGTAACTGCAGACTTGTGAAAACTCACACTGCACATGAGTGTCTTTAAGGCCTCTTTCACACATACGTGCCTCCGGTACGTGTTTAGCAGTTTTCTCACGTACCGGAGACACATACACACGTAGACCTATGAATTCCTATGGTTTTTGACACACGTAAGTATTTTGTCCGTTCCGTACTTACGTGTGTCCGTGTGTTTCTCACGGCAACATGTCCGTTTTCTCTCCGACATCACGGGTGTCACACGGAACGCAAACGTGTCACACGTAATGCAAACGGACCACACGGATGTGTTCCGTGTGACACGCACCGGAGAAAAGACATGTGTGTGTGAGAAAAAAAAACAAATCTTTACTCACCTTCTCCAGCCCTCCTGTCTCTGCCGCTGCTGTCACTTGCTGCCGACCGCCGCTCATTATGCTCATTGAATATTCACTTCACTGCGGCCGGAAGCAGCAGCGGGGAGTCGGCAGGACCGGAGACCGAAGATCAGAACAGCGACGTCAGGGACAGGTGAGTAGAAAGTTCCTGTTCTCCGTGTGTTATCACGGATAACACACAGAGAACACACGTCTGCCATACACACGGCCCACAGAGGGCAATACGCACCTTTGACACGTCTGTGAAAAACGTGCATGATTTTCACGGACATGTAAAAGAGGCCTTAAGGGAATCTGTCAGGTGATTTTCTAGTACAATACTAATGTTATCTTTAGATAAGGCTTAAGGAGACAGTTCAAGATCAGTAAGATTTGTTGTTAGAGCTTTTCCTGCTATCTTGCAGTAAGCTCCATAGAATTCTGTGCACTCTAGTCAAATTTATGAAAATACAGACTGCATATTCACTGATCCCCCTGCCCACCTCCCAGTGTATTCACAACAGTGTAAATTCCGTTAAGATTTACTATCGATGATGCCAGCACTGAGAGGTAGGCTTGACTAGTTACTATGTCCCACAGAATTCTACCCAGCCTACAATAAGATAACAGGAAGAGGATGAGCCCCATTTAAAGATAACATTAGCATTGTACTAGAAAATCACCTGACAGATTCCCTTTTAAAGGATAAGGCTCCTTGTTATTTCCGGAAGAAAGCAATTTATGTTTACAAAATATGTGAAAACATTTAATTACTACTTTCCCCATCTACATTTACTTTGCATTGAATCTCTCAATCTCTGGCAATTATCCAGCAACAAATAAATTCATAGCAAACAAATAAAATGACAGAGCTGAGAACAGCAGTCACATGGCTGCAAATATGCAATATGCATGTTCCTGGCCAGAACCTGACTAGAGCGGCATGGCCTGACTCTATGCAAGTGCATTGAGGGAGGCCGGAAACAGTTTAGTCAAATTCTGACCAGGAACATGCGTATCACACACTTGTGGCCATGTGACCGCCGTTCCCAGCTTTAACACAGTGCCCACGCTGTGAGGATTCTCAAGTTTGCCAGTGACATAGAGTGACAACAGACGTCATTTTAGACCAGACAACCCATTTAACAAAAGAGAGTTGGTAAAGATCCTTTCTAAATATGTTTACATTTATGTTTTGACTAAAATACGAAAACAAAAGAGAATTACTTATTTATTTACAAAATATGTGAAAACACTTAATTACTACTTTCCCCATCTACTTTTACTTTGAATTGAATTCCTCTGTCTTTGGCAATTACCCAGCAACAAATAAATTCATTACATACACAAAGTGACAGATAAATTATTTGGATGTAATAACATAATGGAATACAGCTTTCTGCGTGCTGCTGTGGTTGAAGAAATCAATACCTGTCAACATCACAAATAACTAAGGCTTGTAGCCAGAACGAGCATAATGTACCTGTTGAGTAGCTGTCACTCTGAGGACACGGACAAGGATCATGAGGTATTTGCTTCACAGGCACTGAGGATGGTAATCTGATAAAACATGTAAGATATTACTAATTGTAAATAACAATAATAATTCAAGTAATAATAATAATAATAATAATAATAATAATAAGAAGAAGAAGAAGAAGAAGAAGAAGAAGAAGAAGACGAAGAAGAAGAAAAAGATGTTATTTGATATCTTTTTTTTTATTGTAAGCATTTAACCTTGTGATATACACTGTATATGTGTGTGAGCAGAACTTGCTTGGTATGTAAAGCAATATTATATCAGGTGAAAAGAATATATAAACCCATCAAGTTCAACCGTTCTCAGCCAGTACAGTGAAAGAAGCTGTTACATTAGCTTAGTTAAATTGATAAGCATACGTAAAGGTGCTCGGCAGTCATAGCTTTCTTATGGAAATGACAAGTAGCCTTATCCTCATGAGGACACCCATGTAAAATAAAAGGAAACATTATGGACCTCTTGGTGTTTTTTTACCTATCACTATTGTAAATCTGAATAAACTTTCCAATGTTGGTAATGCTTTATTATCAATGCACATATTGTATCTCTTCTCTTTATGTTTTTTTCTTTTTTTTTTCATTGTTTATTATGGTTCATTATAGTATGTATAATTCTGGATTTGAGTGTAAAAGAGTGCGGAGATGGCTGACACACCCTGAAGTCAATAATGCTATTTTGTTTGTTGACATAATAATAATATGCTGCAGTAGTATACGCTTGAATGTCGATGATTGATGCAACTGTTTGATGACTTTTAATGACTTTAATGACTTTTATGCAATTGTACTGGAGAAAGTGATCATAACATTGTAGGAATAGGGTACAGAGAGGCAGAATTAGCTGTCGTGCAGATGGAAGAAGTCCTGGGAGTAACTTCCAGTTTGGAGGAAGCAGGAGTTAGTAACGAAACAAAGTGAGTGGAGCTCGTCACAGCTGTGGGGACTGAACAGGCAGCATACTGGGTGGAAGATCTCACAAGATCTCTTTCTCTACTCCTCTCGTGTCTGCGCTTCTCACAATCGCATACAAGATTTCTCCCGTGCCTCCCCTATATTCTGGTACGCTCTGCCACAACATATCAGACTCTCGCCTGCCTTGACAAGCTACAAAAGGAACATGAAGACTCACTCCTTCCAACAAGCCTAGAACCTGCCATATCCTTCAGTCCACTATAGCGCCGCATAACCATCTCCACCCTCACCTACTATATCATCACACATCCCTTGTAGAGTGTGAGCCCTCGCGGGCAGGGTCCTCTCTCCTCTTGTACCTGTCTGTGCCTTATTTTGTTTATGATTATTGTACTTGTCCCTATTATGTATGCCTCTTTTTTACATGCAAAATGCCATGGAATAAATAAAAGTACAAAGACTAGATTTTTGGCGGTAGCAAACCCTGTAAGTGTACTTGATAAAAGGGGCAGTCTGGAATTTAACATGTCCAGGACATCCTGAATCCTGGGAAGTAGAACAGACAAGGAATGAGGAGTTCAGCAGCAGAGGCTATGGCCAAGAGCCCGGAGGGTAGAGCTGTGGATTTGAGGGGACCCTGAATAGCTAATAAAGGGGGAATGAAGGAGCAACATGTAGGCCAGACCAGGAAGTCGTAATGAAAGAACTCTACACTTGCTATGCCGGGTCACGGATACTGGACAGAAGTAGGCTGTGGTTATTGAAGGACACGTAGAAAGAATGGAATATTAAAATCAGGCATAATGGTTTGTTGAAATGTTTTTACAAGTGATGTGCTGCAACATGAATCCAATATATCTGTGCCTCTGTGTAAAACAGATGATGGGAAAACCAATCGTTGTACCTGCTACCTACTGTATATATAGTTCATCAGTTCCAATAGTAAAGTTCACTCTATTTTTGAAAAATAAACCTGAATATTTGCATGAAATCTGGGGTTACTGAGTTATCCGAGAGTATGCGGCCAGAGTAGGAAATTTCTACAGCAAACATCACACACACCCAGAAGTACACATATCAGTGGTACCTAAGGTCACAACAGAACACCTCAGCCCATGCTACCCTTACATGAGGACAAGATCTGCTGTTATATTTATCATAATTACCAATGTGAACCTGTCTAAAGAAATAAAGAATAAAATAAAACAAAGTGTGCGTACGTATACTGGATCTTATGTTTTTTCTGTTTCATGAAATATATATTCTTAAAAATTATTAATGGCTGTAGAGTTTATCTGCAGGAGGAAACTGACTGTAAATAAAGCATACATATGTTATAGTAGAATCATAGCTACAAATGATTAATAGAACACTTCAATATGTTCTGAATTGCTAAAATCTTATTCATATTGGTACAGTAAGAAAAAGCTTAGCACATATATTGGGTAGTGATTGCTTCATCTTTGCTGTTTTTATGTCAAAACTCAACTTTTACTTTAAGAATGGATTTTCATGATAGAATCCGAACTATCCCTTGTTAATACTGACAACATCTGACATATATACCGTATATGTGCAAAAAAAAAAAAAAAATAAAATATATATATATATATATATATATATATGTGTATACATGTTATATATTCTGTATATACAGTATATAATGAAAGTGAGTACACCCCTCACATTTTTGTAAATATTTTATTGTATCTTTTCATGGGCCAATACTGAAGATAAGAAACTTTAAAGTAGTCAGTGTACAGCTTGTATAACAGTGTACATTTGGTGTGCCCTCTAAATAACTCAACACAGCCATTAATGTTTAAACCGCTGGCAACAAAGGTGAGTATACCCCTAAGTGAAAATGACCAAATTGTGCCCAATTAGCCATTTTCCAAGGTGTCATGTAACTCATTAGTGCTACAAGGTCTCGGGTGTGAATGAGGAGCAGGTGAGTTGAATTTGGTGTTATCACTCACACACTCTCTCATACTGGTCACTGAAACTTTACTTCGGCACCTTATAGCAAAGAATTCTCTGAGAATCTGAAAAAGAATTGTTGCTCTACATAAAGACAGCTTAGGCTTTAAGAAGACTGACAACACCCTGAACTGAGCTGCAGCATGGTGGCCAAAATCATACAGTGGTTTAACAAGACAGATTCCACTTAGAACACGTCTTGCCATGGTCAACCAAGGAAGTTGAGTGCACATGCTCAGCATCATATTTAGAGGTTGCCATTTCAAAATAGACGTATTAATGTTGCCAGCATTGCTGCAAAACATTAAAGGGGTGGAGGGTCAGCCTGCCAGTGCTCATTCCATACACCGCACACTGCATCAAATTTGTCTGAATTTCTGTCTTCCCAGTAGGAAGCGTCTTCTAAAGATGATGCACAAGAAAGCCAGAAAACAGTTTGCTGAAGACAAACACATTAAGAACATGAATTTATAGACCAATATGCTGTGGTCTGATGAGATTAAGATAAACTTATTTTTTCAGATGGTGTCAGGTGTGTCAAGCATGGTAGTGGGTGTGTCATTGTTTGTAGCACTATGAGTGCTGCCCCCTGTGGGGAGCTACAGTTGAGGACACTATAAATCCCAACATGTACTATGACATACTGAAACAGAGCATGATCCCTTGCTTCGAATGCTGGACCCCAGGGCAGTACTCCAACATGGTGACCCCAAACACAACTCCAAGACGACCACTGCCTTACTAAAGAATCTGAGGGTAAAGGTGCTGGACTGGCCAAACATGACCCCAGACCTATGCCCTATTGAACATCTGTGAGGCATCATCAAATGAAAGGTGAAGGAGCACAAATTCTTTAACATCCACCAGCTATGTAATGTCATCATGGTGGAGGGAAAAGGATTCCAGTGGCTCCTGTGACGCTCTGGTGAACTCCATGCCCAAGAGAGTTAAGGCAGTGCTTAAAAATAATGGCGATCACACACAATATTGACACTTTGGACATTTTCACGTGCAGGTGTACTCACTTTTGTTGCCAGCAGTTTAGGCATTAATGGTTATGTATTGAGTTATTCAGAGGGTTCACCAAATTTACACTGATCTAAAAGATGTACACTGACTGCATTGTCATATCTTCAGTGTTATCCCATGAAAAGATAAAATAAAATAATTACATAAATTTGAGGGGAGCCCTCACTTTTATGGTATACTATATGTAGATAAATATACATATATATATATATATATATATTTATATATATATACACACACACACACACACACACACACACACACACATACTAGCTGTAGTACCCAGGTGTTGCCTGGGAAAGTAACTGTCTCTGTCTCTCTAAGGCTATGTGCGCACTAGAGCTTTATACCCGCGGATTTACCCACGGATTTGCCGCGGAAATTTCTTGAGAAATGTCTGCAATCTTTGTGCAGACATTTCCCAGCAATTTCTATGAAAAAAAAAAAAAGCTGTGCTCACTTGTGCGGATTTTTCTCAAGAAATTTCCACGAGAAGAATTTCTCGAGAAACTTTCTTGAGAAAATGTGCATGTCCATTAATTTCCGCAGGTACCTGCGGTATTCCGGGGGTATTCCGCAGGTAGCAATGATGTGCGGTATACCACCGGAATAGCCGCGAATTACCTGCGGGAATGCTCATCGCTGCCTGCGGTTTTGCAGGAAGCGATGTCATTATGCCAGGAAGAGGAAGCGGAGCAGAGTAAACACAGACGTCACACTCCCTGGACGTCGCACAGAAGCACTTCCGTGCGACCTCCAGGTGCCCGTGCAGTCTGTGTCCTGCTCCGGCCTCGCGGCTGCCTGCACTGCAGTGTCAGTGTCTGCCCGCAGTGTCAGCAGCCTGTCACGCGGCAGCGCAGGCAGACACTGACATCCTGCAGTGCTGGGAGCCGCGGGGATGACGATCGCTGCTGTCAGGAGGTGAGATCATTACCTGCTGTGACGATCTCCTGCCTCCTGACATCACCGCGGTCACTGCTGTCTATGCCTGTCTCGCGAGCGGCCCGAGACTGTCACTAGCGGTGACGTCACGGGCTCTCGCGATACTTCTGACAACGCGGCGGGCATAGAAGTCAGTGACAGCGCTGACGTCAGCAGTACAGGAGATGATCACAGAAGGTAATGATCTCATCTATGCTCCTGATGGCAGCGCTCGTCATCCCCTGCAGTGACCTGAGCTGACCTATTGATGTTAGCTCAGGTCACTGCATTGCTCTCCCAGCCAATGGGGAACATTCTGTTCTTCATTGACTGGGACAGCGACTATGGTATGGATCGCCGTGCCCCCCCCTTATTGGATTACGCCGGACGTGGAATTGATTGTGCTCTTTTCAATAAATTGGTTAAAGAGGGAATGTTTTGGGGAGTGTTTTTTCAAATAAAACTTTTTTTGTTGTCTATTTTTTAATTACTACTGACTGGGTTGGTGATGTCGGGTATCTGATAGACGCCTGACCTCACCAACCCCAGGGCTTGATGCCAGGTGATATTACACATCTGGCATCAACCCCATATATTACCCCGTTTGCCAACGCACCAGGGCGCGGGATGAGCTGGGGCAAAGCGCCAGGATTGGCACGTCTAATGGATGCGCCACTTCTGGGGCGGCTGCGGCCTGCTATTTTTAGGCTGGGGAGTGTCCAATAACAGTGGACCTCCCTAGTCTGAGAATATCAGACCCCAGCTGTCCGCTTTACCTTGGCTGGTGATCCAATATGGGGGGGACCGCACGTTTTTTGTTTTAAATTATTTATATAATTTAAAATAACAGCGTGGGGTGCCCACTGTTTTGGATTACCAGCCAAGGTGAAGCTGCCAGCGGTGGTCTGCAGGCTGCAGCCGTCTGCTTTACCCTAGCTGGCTACAAAAAATGGGGGGACCTCACGTCGTTTTTTTTTAATTATTTATTTATTTTATGGCTAAATACAAGGCTAAGCACCCTTTAGTGCCACATGAAAGTCACTAAAGGGTGCCAGCTTAGAAAATGCAGGGAGGTGGAACATTATATAGGTTTTTCTCATCTATCTATCTATCTATCTATCTATCCCTCTATCTATCTATCCCTCTATCTATCTATCTAGCCATCTATCCCTCTATCTATCTATCCATCTATCCCTCTATCTATCTATCTATTCATCTATTCATCTATCTATCTATCTATCCCTCTATCTATCTATCTATTCATCTATTCATCTATCTATCTATCCCTCTATCTATCTATCTATCTATTCATCTATTCATCTATCCATCTTTCCCTCTATCCATTATCTGTCTATCGATTATCTTTATTATTTATTGCAGGGACAAACCTGCGGTAAATCCGCGGCAAATCCGCGGCAAATCCGCGGCAAAACCGCATGCGGATTTGGTGCGGATTTTTTCCGCAGGTCCGGAAATCTTTCACTGGCAGAAGTTTCTCAAGAAATTTTCTTGAGAAACTTCACATTTCTAGTGCGCACATAGCCTAACAGTCACTGCTTGTCTGTCTATCTGTCTCTTTCCCTGTCTGTCTCTGTGTGTCTGTCTGTGTCTATGTCTCTGTGTCTATCTCTCTGTCTGTCTCTGTATCAGTCTCTCTGTCTATCTCTGTGTCTGTCTGTGTATGTCTGTCTCGCTATATCTCTGTCTGTTTGTCTCCCTCTATCTGTGTCTGCCTGTCTCTCTCTCTTTCCCCGTCTGTCTCTTTCCCCGTCTGTCTCTTTCCCCGTCTGTCTCTTTTCCCGGCTCTTTCCCTGTCTCTTTGTCTGTCTCTTTCCCTGTCTGCCTGTCGGTCTGTCTCTTTCCCCATCTGTCTCTTTGCCCATCTGTCTCTTTGCCCATCTGTCTCTTTCACAAGTCTGTTTCTTTCCCAGGTCTGTTTCTTTCCCAGGTCTATTTCTTTCCCTGGTTTGTCTCTTTCCCAGGTCTGTCTCTTTCCCAGATCTGTCTCTTTCCCAGATCTGTCTCTTTCCCAGATCTGTCTCTTTCCCAGATCTGTCTCTTTCCCAGGTCTGTCTCTTTCCCAGGTCTGTCTCTTTCCCAGGTCTGTCTCATTCGCAGGTCTGTCTCATTCGCAGGTCTGTCTCTTTTCCAGGTATGTCTCTTTTCCAGGTCTGTCTTTTTCTGTCTCTCTGTCTGTCTCTTTTGCTGCCTATCTCTTTCCCTGTCTGCCTGTCTCTGTCTGTCGCTATCTCTGTGTTTCTTTCCTTGTCTGTCTCTTTCTAGGTCTGTCTCTTTCCAGGTCAGTCTCTTTCCCCGTCTGTCTCTTTCCCCGTCTGTCTTTTTGCCCATCTGTCTTTTTGCCCATCTGTCTTTTTGCCCATCTGTCTTTTTGCCCGTCTATCTCTTTGCCCGTCTATCTCTTTGCCCGTCTGTCTTTTTGCCCATCTGTCCCTTTGCCCATCTGTCTTTTTGCCCGTCTGTCTCTTTGCCCTCGTCTGTCTCTTTCTCTGTCTGTCTCTTTCCTCGTCTGTCTCTTTCCCTGTCTGTCTCTTTCCCCGTCTGTCTCTTTCCCCGTCTGTCTCTTTCCCCGTCTGTCTCTTTCCCCGTCTGTCTCTTTCCCCATCTGTCTCTTTCCCCGTCTGTCTCGTTCCCCGTCTGCCTCTGTCTATCTCTGTCTGTCTGTTTCTCTGTCTGTTTCTCTGTTTGTCTCTCTTTCCCTTTCTTGTCTGTGCCTGTCTCTTTCCTTGTCTATGCCTGTCTGTCTGTCTCTTTGTCTGTCTGTCTCTGATATCATATTACCTCACACATAAGCTTGTTATACTATGAATGTATTTCGATCTTATAGCAACCAATCAGAGCTGCTAATAATAACCTGTGGCTTCCAGCTCCATTGACTCTAATAGAGGCAGAATTTTTGGAGAGTAAAGGGGGCTTTACACGCTACGATATCGTTAATGTTTTATCGTCGGGGTCACATCGTTAGTGATGCACATCTGGCATCATTAACGATATCGCAGCGTGTGATACTTATGCGCAACCTAAAACGATCGCAAAAGCGTCCAAAATAGTTTGCCGTGGAGAGGTCGTCCGGAAACAAAAAGTCGTTTACCTCTCATTAGCGATGTTGTTCCTCGTTCATGTGGCAGCACACATCGCTGTGTGTGACACCGCAGGAGCGAGGAACATCTCCTCACCTGCCTCCACCGGCTATGCGGAAGGAAGGAGGTGGACGGGATGTTACGTCCCGCTCATCTCCGCCCCTCCGCTTCTATTGGTCGCCTGCCGTGTGACGTCACTGTGACACCGAAAGACCAGCCCCCTTAGAAAGGAGGCGGATCGCTGGCCAGAGTGACGTCGCAGGCAGGTAAGCCGTGTCACAGGGGAGTGTGATTTTGTGCGCAGCGGGCAGCGATATGCCCCTGTCGCACAAACGATGGGGGTGGGTATGCACGCTAGCGATATCGGTACCGATATCGCTAGCGTGTAAAGCCCCCTTTACTGTTAAGCGCGAGGTTAATTTTTCTGGTCAAAACATAGTCTATGACGTTCTCTGAGTCACATGAGGCGTCTATGCAAGATTTTGTGATTGTAAATGCGACGGTGCAAATTCCTTTAGAATATACACACACACATACATATACACATCCATACATGCACACATAAATACACTGAGCTTTATATATTAGATATATATTATACAGTACATATATACAGTATATACATATATATATATATATATATATATATATATATATATGTATATATATATATATACATATATATATATATATATATATATACATATATATATATACACAGTATATATATATACATCCACTGTGTATATATATATATTGTATATGCATATATATATATATATATATATATATATATATATATTTGCACACACTCGTGCAAACGTGAATATGTGTGTGTGGATTTCAATTATCGAGAACATTTCTCCCTGGACGCCTATAGGTACAAACAAACCTTTACAGTAGGAATAAAAGGTTGTAATTATAATGCTATACTTGTGAGCTCTGTGCCTCAGACAGGGTATTAAAGCAGAAGGTATTTAAGTCGTTAGGCCCTTTGCGCTGACGTTGTGCAGATGCGCTCATGAAGTTCTGTGTCTTATTTGAGTATAGTCAATTTTAAGAAGACACAGTAGAATTTAATTACAATAATTACAATCACGATGCCATAAAAACTGTATACGACTCGTCTAAGTATAAAGCACACCAAAATACCTGCTTTATAAAACCTGTGTGTAATCGCTAGGACATAACACTAAATTCACACAGTAATGATGCATTTAGTAAAACAGATTTTATGGCTTGTCTGATACCAACACTACGCCAAGTTGACTAAATAAAAGGCATTATTGCCAGGGAATTGTCTCCATGGACTTCAACCTCTTTCAATTCAATTTTTTAGTTTTACAGCATCAATAAAAACAGCATTAAAATCAGCAACACAACACTAATTCCATCCTGAAAAGTTATATTTGCTTTTTAATGTTGCATGTAACGGGCAGAAATCTGTTTTATAGGATTCCTTATGTTAATGTCAAGACTAATGAAAGAGGCACTAGAGATGTAAATGGTAATATACTATACATTGTCTGTTTTGTAAATTGTCGTTCCTGGATACTGAAATAGTTGTTTACTGAAGTCGAATTTAACTGAATGAGGAGTAACACACATCTACAGATGTTATTCTTCGCTGTAGGAAATTTTATTGTGTTTGAAACTACCTAGAGAGCCCTAATTGAACGCAACGCTGCAAACCCTGCATCCTGGCAGTGCAAAAAAGCAGAAAACAGGCTCCATTAATCAACCCTACTGCTCATTTACTGACATTACACTTAGCTACAAGGTTTTTACTTGCCACCAATCCTTTGCTCAAATTGTCAACAGTGAAAATATAAGGAAAGATACTGGAATAAGAGATTGTGAAGTATTTTTGTCCAATGACAACTGACATAGTTTAATTACTCACATTTATTAAAAGGACTAACAATCTAATTTGCCTTTTTTAAATATGTAAATTCATGATAACGTGATTTATTTAAGTATATTTTGTAGTCTAGGATGACACCCTGAAAATGGTGGCCATAAGCATTAGATTACTGTCCCTCTGAACATTCCCTACTCTTACCCGGGTTTCGCAGAGCATCCATGTGTCTTCAAAAGGGAAAACGGCAGATACAAATTTTTGCAAGAATATAAGGAATGGTTATTTTAATACAACATACTTGATCCCTCTCTTTCTGACATTTTTTGTCAAAGGGGAAAGTTGGGAGGCCTCCATACTAGTTTGGGTGCTTTAACTATGCAAACCACTTGCATGAGCATTGCTGTGCTCGGGTACACTTGGTGCTCAGTCCAGTACGAGCCGCTTGCAATGTTTCAATGGGTCACACTGAGGGTAACAACAGCATGATCGGATGCAGTGTGCACCAAACAAAAAAAATGGAAAAACCCTGCCCACCAGCTCCCAAAAGTGACCTGTTTATGGATGGCTGCATGTAGGCGGAGACCTAAACTGCCCAATTAGTGCCTTCTATTGGGGTTCAGGTTAAGTGCCACACCCGCACCCGCCAAACCAAACCGAACTTCCACGGGTCCGCTCATCTCTATTCCATACCCATTAAAGGGAACACCATTGAAATACAACATTTAGGGGTTTTCCTATATCAAAACTCCTTAACTACATTCAGGATTAGTAAGATACATAGGCAATAGGTATTAAATTACAGGTTCTGAGTCCTACTTTGTTGCTCTATTCTAAAGGCCCCGTGACACGCAACGACGTATCTAACGATATATCGCCGGGGTCACGGATTCCGTGATGCACATCCGGCGTCGTTAGCGACGTCGTTGTGTGTAACAGCTCCGAGCGAGTGTTAACGATCAAAAATACTCACCTTATCGATGATCGTTGACACGTTGTTCATTTTCATAAAATCGTTGCTGTTGCAGGATGCTGGTTGTTCGTCGTTCCTGCGGCAGCACACATCGCTACGTGTGACAACGCAGGAATGAGGAACATCACCGTCCCTATGGCCGCCAGCAATGTGGAAGGAAGGAGGTGGGCGGGATGTTACGGCCGCTCATCTCCACCCCTCCGCTTCTATTGGGCGGGCGCTTAGTGACGACGACGAACGAACCACCCCCTTAGAAAGGAGGCGGTTCGCCGGCCAGAGCGACGTCGCTAGGCAGGTAAGGCCCGTATAACGGGTCCTAACGATTTTGTGCGCCACGGGCAGCGATTTTCCCGTGACGCACAAACGACGGGGGCGGGTGCTTTCACCAGCGATATCGCTAGCAATATCGCTGCGTGTAACACCCCCTTAAGTCTATAGGATTGAAAAGAATAGATATGTACAGCACTCGGCTGTCTCCGTCCTTTCTATAGACTCTGAATAGAGTGGCACTGCATAGGTAATACGTATTATTTTAAAAACAGAAAATAATTTTTTAAAAAATCTACACTTTTCCCTTTAATCTCTTTTTTCCACTGATCGTTTTTCAAAGAGAAACTTATTTTTTTTTTTTTTCTTTTTGTGTTTCTGGAATTTATCTATTTCATTCCTTCTCTTTCCTACATTACTACCTAACCATGTACCCCAGTATGTTAAATTACAGCTACAATCCTATCCTAATTTATCTTCTAGATGTGGGGCAGCACAGTGGCTCGCTGGTTAGCATTGCAGTCTTGCAGTGCTGGGGTCCTCGTGTTTGCGTGGGTTTCCTCTGGGTTCTCCGGTTTCCTCCCACACTCCAAAGACATACTGATATGGAATTTAGATTCTGAGCCCCAAAGGGGGACAATGATGATCACGTCTGTAAAGCGCTGTGGAATTAATAGCGCTATATAAATGAGTAAAATAAAAACTTGTGCAGCTCCATTTAAGTGCAGCTTATTAAGAGCACAGTGCCAGAAATGTCCCGGAAGGGAAGAGCTACACCTGTTTACTAAGGGGTACTTTGCACGCTGCGACATCGCAGGCCGATGCTGCGATGCCGAGCGCGATAGTACCCGCCCCCGTCGCAGCAGCGATTTCCTTGTGATAGCTGCCGTAGCGAACATTATCGCTACGGCAGCTTCACATGGACTCACCTGTCCTGTGACCGTCGCTCTGGCCGGCGACCCGCCTCCTTGTTAAGGGGGCGGGTCGTGCGGCGTCATAGCGACGTCACACGCCAGGCGGCCAATCGGAGGGGCGGAGATGAGTGGGATGTAAACATCCCGCCCATCTCCTTTCTTCCGCATATCCTACGGAAGCCGCAGTGACGCCGGTAGGAGATGTTCCTCGCTCCTGCGGCTTAACACACAGCGATGTGTGCTGCCGCAGGAGCGAGGAACAACATCGGACCGTCGCGTCAGCGTAATCATGGATTACGCCGACGCTGCACCGATGATACGATTACGACGCTTTTGCGCTCGTTAATCGTATCATCAAGCCTTTACACACTACGATGTCGCATGCAATGCCGGAAATGCGTCATTTTCAATTTGACCCCACCGACATCGCACCTGCGATGTCGTAGTGTGCAAAGCCCGCCTTACTGCACCTACTTTTTTAACAACTAATCCTTCGACCATAGTACATATGCCCTTATTCTAACTGCTCAACAAATCCTTAAGGCTGCGACCGCACTTTGCGTTCACCTACTTGCAGTTATAAACGCACATTTTGTGCTTAATTGATTTGACCAAAGTTGCCTTTTTCAGAAATTTAGCGCTGAAAACACATGCGTATTTACCGCGTTTTTGATGCGTTTTCAGCGCTTTTTACCTGCTTTTCCACCTGCGTTTTGACAAATGCGTTTTGTAAATCAAGACACTGCTAAATAAAGGTTAAACATTCAAATATATGGAAAAAAGATAACAAAAAGGATTAAATACATAAGTGCAGAAATTGAAAAGAAAATATAAATATATAATGGAATTATATCGGTAAAATAGTATTTATTAGAAAAATAGCCCTAAGTTTAACATTTTATTTAATTTAATTGTCGGATTATGTGTGTGTGTAAAGGGACATATGAAATCATTAATTTAATTTGCAAAAAGCATGCGTTTTGTAAGTTCAAAACGCATGTTTTCTGCACAGAAAATGCAGGTAAAATGCAGGAATTTGTAGGAAACTTGGTTTTTGCCATTTCTCATTGACTCCAATGTTAGCAAAACGCACCCAAAATGGCAAAAACAACTGACATGCTGCTTCTTTGAACGCAGAGTTTTTGCCACAAAATATGCAAATTAAACGCAGCATTTAGAAACACAAAAAGTGCGGACAAGAAATCCCCATTTTCCAAAGACTTTGCTGTGAAATCAAAACGCATGCCTTTTGGCATGAAAAAGGTGCTTCTCAAAATGCACCTAAAAAGCACCCAAAACGCAGGTGGAAACGCAAAGTGCGGTCGCAGCCTAACTGTCCTTTGCTATCCTCAAACCCCATCACTCTCTAAAAATACAATTATGTGCCCTTCTCTCTTACTGCCAACCTGACCTCATCTGCTGACCTGCTCGTAAACCTCCAATTTCTCCTACAAAACTTTAAGACAAGCCACGGACTCTCCTCCCCACTTGATTTTGATTTTTTTCTCGTTACGCTGTTTACCGATAGGAATAATTTATTTTATATTTTAATAAATCGGACTTTTACTTAGGCCTGTTTCACACGTCAGTAATTCTGGTACGTATGTGCTAGTTTTTATACATACCAGAATCACAGACATACGAAGACCCATTAAAATCAATTTTCACTTACCATGTCTCCGTGAGGAGTACACGCGTGTCCATGTGCTCCACATGGAGACATGTCCGTTTTTTCTGTCATCACTGATGTCCCACGGTTCACACTATGGTGTGATCCGTGAAACAAGTACCAGAAAAACACAGACATTGAAAATAAAAAATATTTTTAGCTCACCTTCTCCAGCGCTGCTTGTCTCTGGCCTCAGCTGCCTCTGCTTCAGAGCCAATACAGGAATGCCACGGAGACACCATCACATGTTTCTCAACACTGACAGGAAACTAGCCAGGTCTTTCACCGGTAAGGAACAATCGCGGGAAGGGCAGTCTCCAGTCAAGGAAACCGCCTATACCAAAACATGGTATCCATCCACAGACAGCTTTTTCGGGCTATTTGCCCCTCTGCAAAACAAGAATGCCGCGGTGACACCATCACATGTTTCTCAACGCTGGCAGGAAACTAGCCAGGTCTTTCACCAGGTATACCCCAAAACAGCTGTCTTTGGATGGATACCATGTTTTGGTGTAGGCAGTTTCCTTGACTGGAGACTGCCTTTCCCGTGGTTGTTCCTTCCCGGTGAAAGACCTGGCTAGTTTCCTGCCAGCGTTGAGAAACATGTGATGGTGTCTCCGAGGCATTCTTGTTTTGCATATTTTCCCAGGGGGCCTTGTTCTAGTGTCACTGCGTTGAGAAACACGTGATGGTGTCTCTGCGGTGTTGTATGTTGATCTCCCCGAGGTCAACCATCCTTACCTATGTTGTCTGATTCAGGGCTTATTCTCATACATATTCATTGTATACAGCCACAGCCGACCCGGAAGCAGCTGGACCGGGGGTGGAAACAAAGCAGAGTCGGAGAGTTCAGCACCACGGACAGCAGGAGCGGGGACAGGTGAGTATACGGCCATGTGCTATCACGGATGACGGATCATGTATTACGAATTGCACATGGACAACCCACATGCGCCGTGAATCAAAGCACATGGAGGGACATGTGCGTTTTTTACACGTCAGTGAAAAACGTCTGTGTTTTTCACTGACATGTGAAACAGGCCTAACAAAGTGATACCAACTGTGAGTATTTTTTATTTTTTTATTTCTTAATTTTTAATATGGTAAAAGAGTGGTAATTTGAACTTCTATATTATTTATATTTTTTTTAAAACATTTTTATTTTCTTCTTTTCATGGTTATAATACTGCCCTTAGTGGACTTGAACATGTGATCATCTAATTCCATGTGCTATATACAGCCATGGGCTGGTATTCACAGGAGTACTTAGATAACAGACCCCTGTGTCTGTCATGATAGAATGGCATGGCCCCTTGCCAGGGTGCTTTAAATACCACTTTTAGAGAATGACAAAGGCATTTAACAGCTTAACAAGAGCAGAGGTTGTTAGAAGAAAGTTATGGCTGAATAATTCAGCCATCATCTGCTGGTAAAGATGTGGGCTAGGCGTGGGGGCTCGTATCCAAGGCAGGGAGACAAATTATTATAGACATAGTACATCATAAATCGTTAAGGAGTTAGGCGGGCTTTGCACACTACGACATCGCATGCCGATGCTGCAATGTCGAGTGCGATAGTCCCCGCCCCCGTCGCAGCTGCGATATCT
This sequence comes from Anomaloglossus baeobatrachus, assembly GCF_048569485.1. NCBI lineage: Eukaryota > Metazoa > Chordata > Amphibia > Anura > Aromobatidae > Anomaloglossus > Anomaloglossus baeobatrachus. The sequence goes on along the minus strand of NC_134356.1, from coordinate 403,580,904 downwards.
TGTGATAGCTGCCGTAGTGAACATTATCGCTATGGCAGCTTCACATGCACTCACATGTCCTGCGACGTCGCTCTGGCCGGCGAACCGCCCCCTTCCTAAGGGGGCGGACGTGCGGCGTCACAGCGACGTCACACGGCAGGCGGCCAATAGCAACGGAGGGGAGGAGATGAGCAGGATGTAAACATCCCGCCCATCTCCTTCCTTCTCATAACAGCCGGGACGCAGGTAAGGTGATGTTCCTCGCTCCTGCGGCTTTACACACAGCGATGTGTGCTGCTGCAAGAACAAGGAACAACATCGTACCTGTCGCTGCACCGGCATTATGGAAATTTCGGAGACTACACCGATGATAGCATAACGACGCTTTTGCTCTCGTTCATCGTATCAAAAAGGTTTTACACACTACGACATCGCAAGTGACGCCGGATGTGCGTCACTTTCGATTTGACCCCACCGACATCGGACCTGCGATGTCGTAGTGTGCAAAGCCGGCCTTAATCTGAGAGCAGCATAATGTTGGGGGTAGATATCCTGATTTGAGTGATGTATCAATAAGTAGTCTATTTAATTTCAATAAAATCAGTGTATTATCAGCAGGAGATTATCATTAGAGGACTAGTTGTCTCATGTGATGTAGTCCTCCTGTTCTATGTATCCTTGCCCCCATCACTGATTAACAATTTTCGCACCATTCAGAGAACTGGTAGATCTGCAGCAGAGAAGACAGTGATTTTTATCAAATATATACCAAGCAGACTAGTAAGTAATATATTACTGGAATCAGGGTCTCGTCCCCTCATATTATATGACAAAAACCTGCTAACAGATTCAATTTCAGCAATATTGTAGCTTGTACACCCAGTCTATAAATGTGGCTAATGGACAATAAAATATTTGTGCACCCTTGCTTTAGATCACTATTAAAGTATTGTACTTTTGATCTTGAAATTAAAAAAAAAATAAACATAAGGACATCAGTGAATGTGAACTGCAGTGTGGATGGATATTCTCTATTGCTTCTTTATCTGTGATATTTCTTCATATAAGGAATATTACTTACTGTTTTTCTGGCTGAACAACAGCAATCTTTCTTTTCTTTTTCACTAGAAAAAAACGAAGACAACATTTTAAAATACTGTTTCAAGATCCATATAGTTACTAGTGCGCCCCAGTCTGTGAGAACTTGGCGCAACTAAAATAATATTGTAGTTATTTCTACATAAAATATATTTATACAAATAATCAAAATCCACATTTCGGTGATATTCCAATGGCAGAATTCATTGATTTTATGCCGTCTTGCTTAGAGATATAGGTCATGGTTGTCCCAGTGGTAGTTTGCACGCCTGTGGCAGTACTCCAAGGTTTCTGTCTCTGACAATATCTCTATTTTCCAACAGTGATTTACTGCATTGTACATTTTCCCTTTTTCTGGTATGAGTTGCCCTTTGCTCCAGCTGTTTTTGCTTTCTTATGTCCATATACATACATTGCAAAGTCAAATATTAGCATAATGGATTCAAAAAACGCTCTGTTCGTATCGGCAAAAATTATTTGAACAAATGGATGTTAAACAGACGTTGGGGCATATTTATCAAGGTGAATTCTGAATTTGTGAGCAAAAAATATATCTTTCATGACTTCTAACATACTTATTGAGAGTTTTAGACACTTTTCACAACTTGTACAACAAGAAAGTGTGACCTAGTTTAAAGGGAACCTGTCAGGTGTAATATGCACCCAGAATCACGAGCAGGTCTGGGTGCATATTGCTAATCGCTGCCTGACCGTCTCTGTATACACTAGCATAGATAAAGAGATCTTTAGAATAAGTATTTCTAAAGATCATTTATGATATGCTAATGAGCACAGGGACTAGTCGCAAGAGCGTTAATTACCCCGACTAGTCCGCCCTCTTAGCATGTTAGCTCACCCACAGGGACGTGCTAACATGCTATTCAATGCCCATTGCCTAGCGTCATAAGCGGTGATGTGCGTACCTGTGTCTATTGTAACAGCTTCAGAATGCAGTGAGCATGATTACAAGTCCCAGCACTTCTGGTCATACGCACTATGAAGCCGGGTGTACGTGTCTCGGCTTCAGAGAGGTCTAATGCGCATGACTAAAATGGCCCGGAATTCTGAACATGTGCACTGACCCTAAGCCCGACGTTCTGAAGCGGTGACAACGAACACAGATATGCACGTCACTGCTGATGAAAGTGGGCAATGGGCATTGAATAGAATGTTAGTACACCCCTGTGGGCATGCTAACATGCTAAGAGGGCAGAATGAGCACAGAAACTAACGCCTTTGCGACTAGTCCCTGCACTCATTAGCATTTCATAAAGGATATTTGGAAATACTTTTTCTAAAGATCTCTTTATGTATGCTACTAGATGAAGGGACAGTTAGGCAGGGATTAGAAATATGTACAAAAACTGCTCTCTGGGTGCATATTGGACCTGACAGGTTCCCTTTAAAGAAGGGTTGAGGCTTACTGGAAAATGGTGTGACCTAATGTGTAACACAGAACATTTCTGGCACAAAGTAAGCCAACTAATAGGGGATATACACAGCTCAGAAATATGGAGGAGGACTGGCAGCAGGTTTATTAGTCCTCTGGTGAGAATATCTTGCTGATAAAACAAGGATTTCAGAAAATCTACAACAAGCAGACCAGTAAGTGACACATGACTGGAATCAGGGTCTCTGTCTCCATATTATGCTGCTCTGAGAATAGGTGGCACAAACATAGTAATAGATTCACTTTAAGGCTGTGCCCACACATTTTATAGCATTTTTGAGTGCAAATTTGTCACAAAACCTGAAGGGACTCCTGATACCAGTAAAGTCAATGAGAATCCTGAAGTCTAATGTACACATTGAGTATTTTCCCTTTCAGATTTGGTGCAGAAATAATTCTGCAGCATGTCAATTCTTTCAATGTTTTGGCTGCAGATTTCACCCATTCTAAGGGCTCACTCACATTAACATGTAAATCAGAGGAGTGCAATGCGAGAATATCCCACATCACTCGCGCACATGTCGGGGGCGGGGGCCGGTTCCCCGTCGCGGGGGCTGCTCGGGGAGATCGCCCTCGGATCCGGTGCCTTCTTCTCGGTGGCTCGAGCGGACCGGACCCGGGGCTCGAGCAGCGCTCCTCACCCATGAGTGAAAAAGGGGAGTTGGATTTTTGGGATGTGTAGAGTTCGTGACGCCACCCATGGGTTGTGGTGATGGTAGGCACCACTGCTGCTGGTGACGGGGTTCCCAGGAGTGATGGCGGGGAGCAGCTAGGTGTTGACCCCTCCGTGGGTAGGGGCTGTTGGTCCCGGGGCCCAGTAGGAGAGGGGAATTCCATGGAAGGGGGTTTGCAGGGTGCAGGGTTGTGGTGCAGCGCAGCGCAGTGCCGGATGGCACAGGTGTACTCACTCAGACACAGATGGACAGAGTCTCTGGTAAACCAAACGGCTGGATGGATGGGGCCCGCAGCCAGCTGCAGTGTTCTCCCTGGATGGGTTGATGGTGGCTGTCGTTCCCCTTCACCTGTGTTTTGTATCTTGACTCCAATGCCTGGGCACCGGTAGTCCGCTCCCCGACGTATACGTGCCGGAGGAGCACGTTTGCACGCAGACACTGGCCCTGTGGATCTCTGGCCCTTGGCGGTGGCGCTTATCCGGAACAGTTGGGCTTTTGCCTTCACTCGGGACTTGGGTGGGAATGAACCCCTGAGGTCCAGACCGCAATCAGCAAATTTGACTAAAGGTCGGCTTCAAGCCTAGTCGGGGTCTGAGTACCCTGCCTGGTGCTTAGCTCCAATCGGCTCCCCGGTTCGGTACCGGCGGGCCACCACCCGACCCCGGTCCTACAGTTCCGCTGACCGTCACCAACTCCTGCAGACGGCCACCACCGTCTGCCTACCTTGCTGGAAGTGCCCGGGCTCCAACCCAGACACCAACAGTTTCAATCCTCACTCTCCACTGCCCACAACTAGACTCACTACTGTGTTTTCCTGCCTCCAGGCCTGTGAACTCCTCGGTGGGCGGGGCCAACCACCTGGCTCCGCCCCCACCTGGTGTGGACATCAACCCTGGAGGGTGGCAACAAGGATTTAATGTGTGACTGGTGTGACCTGTCCAGGAAAGGGGGGGTGTATGATGTTGTAACCTGTGATCCCTGAGGTCCAGGGCGTCACACACATATAAGTTTATGGGTGCTTGTGAAACACAGGACTACACTCGGATGTCATCAGTACAGTCAATATACGCAGAGAGAGACAGTGGAGAAGATGGCTCCGGTCTAATGAACAGGGAAAATCTGCACCTAAGACGCTTGTCAAAAACATATTTTTCCTGCCAAGAGATGCAGAAATGGTGGAGTTATTTCTGCACCAAATCCTAAACATGTGCACAAACCCTTACGGTCATAGGCAGCAACATCATAATGTGATTTGTTTTAATTGCACATCTTTGGCTACTTTTTTGGGCTAAAGAATACATAAATGTCCACAACTGTATGTGTTCCCTAGCTCGTAATTGCCCATTCTTCGTGCCCTTTGTGGTCACTGTTACATGATAGTTTCCATATAAAAGCAACTCGTGGCTGTGCTCCTCTTGTCAATTCTTTTCCCTTGACAGCAATCATAGGAATATCTCTGGCAGAATTTAGAGTATCAGTAAACTTTCTATTCCGGAATCCTAAGAATAAAGTTGTGGCCTGCAGACTCTCTAATCCCTTTCTTCTATCTGGTAAGCTCAGCTGTTGCTATGATTCCCTAATGAGCCGTTCTCTGCACCGTTCCTCCACACGACTGCCGTAGTTATTTCATTAGGAATGTGAAATATCATTTACAATCACATTAACTTTCTTGCTATTTACGTATCTATTTATGTTATTCATTTTGAAGGGTTAGCTGCTAATGTAGAGCGGCATTAGAAACCACCAACCTTTTACTTAGCTTATTTGCAATTGTGTTCTTACCTAAGGGAGTGAGAAATGTTATTATATATAATTTTAATTGATCAACAATTATCCTAATTGTGTTGTGTGGAGGTCAGCAATGCGTGAGTGCGTGGTCAATGGTACACCTAAAGTCACTGCGCCGCCTGTGATCTGTAATGTTCTGTATGAATCACTGAGCCCTGGATCTAATTACATAACAGCTTCGAGAACTCCTGCCAAAATGACAGTCTCCCAGTTGCTCGGATCGTATGGTCTTGCCAGGCTGCGAATGTTTATGGTGAAAATCTGGGTGCATTACTGCCACTTACAGGAATAATTGGAAATGCTTACATTGGCCAGAGTGCTGTATAATTTATATCTACATCCGCCTAATGCTCCATTTATCTTATGTTTAATGGCTTAGTAATAAAAGTCAGATTGGAAATATACACAATTTGTAAAGCTTTTGCACATTTTCACTGCTCACGCATTGTACTCTAAAGCCCGGGAATCTAACACCGGGATTATCAGATATACCGGGGTGTTGGATCCGTTTAAAGTTTCAAGTCCGGTGCAAAACACATTGGAACAATTGTGGAATGTGGAACTCTTGTTACAGTTCTCACAGAAAAGGATTCGTCCCTTTCAGGGGCCAGCAATTAGTTGCAGAGAACATATGCAGAAACAGGATTTAAAGGGAAGGCGTACGATGAAGGATGAGTAGAACAGGTGTCACAGACAGAACTTCCCAAAGAGTCCTGTACATGGCTAGCGATGCAGTAATGATATTGTCATCCAATCCAAACCACACAGTACAGGCTAATGAATGTAAAATCTTTGTAAACAGATTGTCTGATGACCTATATGTATTAAATAATGACAGCGTGTCATACATTTATTATCACCACCCACACTCCTCAAGGCATTACACAACTAATAATGGAAAAATGCTTTAAGCGCTGGTGGCATATGAATGACGTAAAAGCCACATTTCTGGAAACTCGTCTACTATAATTAGTAATTATGTTTACTTGTCATTTGAGATCTTTACAAACTCTCCTTTGTTTGTGTTGTCAATCTAATGCCAGAATTCCAAATGGTGCCCTGTGCAGGTACATGGGCTCACACCCAACCGGCTGAGCATGACCCGGTGTCAGCTCTCCCTACTGCCTTATTATTACACATTTCTATGAAGAACAAATATGTTCCTTACAACTGAAGATTCCTTGATCAAAGGGCTCAAATATACAATTCATGAGAAATATTGTAGAGAAGTGCCCAGCTAGCAATCATTCACACCATGCATGTAGTGTTCGAGATGTACCGTAGTTTGTCAATTCTCTTAGCATTTTTACTGCAGTTTTTCTCCACAGAGATCAATTTGACTTAGCAGCAACAAATACATGAAAAAAACACATTGAAAACTGCATAAAAAAGCATAATTCATGTAGAAAATAAAGAATCAAAAATAATACAAATAAAAGATGAGAGGAAAAGGCAAAATTTTAATTTGAACGTCTTTAATTAGGAAATTAGATTTTTAGAGAAGTTAGTGTTCCTTATTATGCTCTAGAGTCTTAAATGGAAGATGTACAAAAATGGAAAAGAAAAATCCTAATAGTCACCTCACTGCTTCTTGTTCCAGTCCCTCCGCTCCTCACTGTCTCCCGTCCACAGCCTTCTTTGAAATCCCCTGATCGGACCCAGGAGAGACCGCAAGGTCACAGAAGGTAATGATGTCATGGTGTGCACCATGAGCGTACACACACACTCAATTGGAGGTCAGATTTGTTGTTTATGTGCTAAGTTTGTTTAACCAGCAGGAACCTTATCATTGCTACAATGTCATGTGCACGGCAGTCCATCATACCCCCTCCTCTGAGTGACACCTCTCTGTCAATGTACAATCTCTATAAAGTCCTTGGTGTGGGTGTGGTTAGCTCACTGAGCACTGGTACATGGCTAAATCTAAAATTATGATTGTGTCAGAACAGCTACACTCAGTAATCTAAGTCAGTATTCCCCAGCTCCAGTCCTCAGGAGCCACCAACAGTGCAGGTTTTCAGGATTTCCTTAGTAATACACAGGTGATAATTACATCACCTGCACAAGTGATGATTCCAACATTTGGGCAATACTAAGGAAATCCTGAAAACATTCACTGTTGGTGGCTCTTGAGGATTGGAGCTGGGGAACACTGATCTAAGCGATACATAATTGGATTTAGGGTCTCTTTCCCTACAACATGCTGCTCTCAGATGAGGTAGCAAAAATCTGCTGACAGCCTCCATTTAAGGCCCCTTTCACACGTCAGTGATTCTGGTATGTTTGTGCCTTTTTTTTATACGTACCAGAATCACTGACATACGCAGACCCATTCTAATCAATGGGTCTGCTCACACATCAGTGATTTTTCACTGAACGAGTCTCCGTGCAACGTACACTCATGGCCATGATTCTGCATGGAGACAAGTCAGTTTTTGTCTGGCATCATTGATGACCCACGGACCACACTATGGTGTGATCTGTGTGTGATCAGTGAAACACGTACAAGAAAATCACGGACATATTAAATATTAAAAATTCTCAACTTACCTTGCCTGTGATTCGCTCTGCAGCCTCTGCTTTCGGCAGCTCCTGCCTGGCTCATGAATATTCATGAAAGCAGGAACTGCCGACCAGGAAGTAGGTGCAGAGAGCGGTGGGCGGACGCTGCAGAGCCAGAGACTTCAGCACCATGGACAGCAGCAGTGAAGGCAGGTGAGTAATGTCCATATGTGATCACGGATCACGGATTGCACATGGACAACCCACGTGTGCCGTGAATCGCGGAACACGGAGGGACATGTGTGTTTTACACGTCAGTGAAGAACGTCAGTGTTTTTCACTGACATGTGAAATGGGCCTTAGTGTCAGATAAATGGCGGATAGCGATATCCATTTTGCTGAACCCGTGTGGAATAGAGTTGCAAAAAAAAAATTGAATTTTTTAGCAAATACAGATTTTTGTATAATTCAAGAGAAATTAAATTCTTCTTGAAAATATTTACTCATCTCTACTATACCTAAGCATAACCTTACACAGACTGTGCTTCCCTTCCTCATAGGCCCAATAACATGAGCTCTATGATATGTAAATGGTTGTTTTGAGGGCGGGTTAGAAGAAACCATTATATTCTGGTTCTGTATTTAGAGTATTAATAATACTCAACATATTTCTAATCTTACGGGAACCATTTAGAATTCTTCTGAGAGATTCTCCTTTCCTGTAGCTCAGATTGTAGTGGGATTGACAGGCACATTATGGTGTTCTGAATGATATACAATGATGCATGATTACATTACATATTTCCAACCATACACTGTTGTGGCACATTAATGCCTCAATGTACAAAATGTCTGAAGTCTCTAGGATCTGCAGAATGGAAAATACAGTATTGCAGGCAGATTGACAAAAAACAAAAGTTGCGCTGTGATTTGTGGTTACGGGAAACAAAGACAATTTTTCTTTGTTTCATAAATCGACTTCACTGCCCCTAATACTAGGTCTTCATTACCACAAGATTGGATCCATCCTTTGCTATAGATCCAGAATAACTTGAGAAAGACTTATTATGTAGCCAAAACGTTGCGTACATGTGGTTGTGAATAAAAACAGTTAAATGGGTGGTTCACTACACAGCATAGTGGCCACACATTGATGTAAGTCTCATAAAGAAGGCTTTTCTAAATACCTTATTCAGCCAATTCTGCCTCTGAGCAGCACTATTGTGGTCCGCTCATCAGCATGAAGTGACCCACAGGCTCCGTGACCTCTGGGATGTGATGATGTCACGTCAACTTCCAGTTGACCCAACATCATCGAGGCGGGCCCCAGTTTCCCTGAGTGACTGGGCTGTGGGCGGAGTTTCACCACTTGTCACAGCGCAGCAAGTTGCACGCTCTCTCCTTTGCTGCAGAGTGCTGCAAACTCCGCTCACAGCCCAGTCACTCAACGAGACTGGGGCCGGCCTCGGTGATGCTGGGTCATCTGGAAGTGGACATGACATCTTTAGATCTCAGAGGTCATGGAGCCCAGGGGGTCACATGATGGGGATGAGCAGACTGCAATAGCGCTGCTCAGAGGCAGAATGTACTACACAAGGTATTTAGAAAAGCCATCTTTAGGAGCTTTACATTGATGTGTGGCCACTATGCTGTGTAGGGGACCACCTCTTTAATACTATTCAGATATGAAGGCTGGGTGTTGTTACTTTGGCTACATTGTAAACAGTAATTAATTTCTTTATACCAGCAGTGAATTTTAATAGTTACAATGTGTCATTCCAGTAAGCAGAGTTCTAGGTTGGTTGATTGCACTACATAAATTAGTAACAAGAATATTTTTCGCAGCCTCACGATAGGGAAAACCCCTTCAACAAGTCACCTCTCAAAGACTAGTAGATGAGATATGGGCTTGAAACGCACAATATTTACACGATAAAAGCAGAATTCCTCTTTTTCCTTATGGGTTTTTTAAAACTTACATGTTTTTAGGTATGGAAAGGACATCTGATACATTTGTTGCCTAACCCATACTCCATGGTTTCCAATGAACTAGAACTCGAAGCTTTATCATTTTTTTCTGGCACTGTACTAATCAAATGTTTACATTTTAGTAACACCTTATTTTCTCAAATTCATGATCCTATTTTATGGTAATCTTCACATTAGTGTTCTTCTATTATGGTGCCAAGATGGGAACCTGTCACGTTGTAAATATGAACAGCACAGTATAAAGAAGGAAAAGCTGAGAAGAATGACACATGCTGTAGGTCTGCAGAAAAGATTCAGTATAACTTGATACTGTATAACTTTATTCATTGAAATCCTTGGTGCTTGGGAGTTTGTGTGTGTATAAATATATAGTCCAGTGGGCAGTCCTACTCAGAGGTTGACACCCACTGGACTTATATACATACAAACACCAGAGATTTAATGAATAAACTGCAAGTTTTACATAAACTTTCCCAACAAAAATGAATATCAATCTTCTGATCAGCTCCTTCTGCTCTATAACATCCAGCCGGCAGATCAGATTCAATGTTCAACATGACAAGTTCACTTTAACATTGCCCCACAGTACCTTGTTGACTTCCAATCCCCTTATAATGAGTACATGATAAACTATTCCTCCTATAAGCAGAATATGTCACAACTTCCACTGTTTGGATCCCGTCCTACACCAGTGATTTTAGCAGTGTGACCGTGCTACTTGAATGTCATTAATCATCAACTCCTCTGTGCTGAGAGGGGAACTCATCCGTGAAACTACTATTAAGAAAGTACTTAACTATGGAGAATTGATTTAGTACTTATACCTCATGAAACTTCAGACGATTTCACAAATCAAATGTTTCAAATCTGATGTTTTTCAGTAACTCTGTGAATTTGTTTCCACTATATTATATTGTATGATTGAGTGGATTATTTATTTTTAGCAATTCGAGTACAGCAAAATGATGAACTAGTCTGGACTGTTTAATAGAATTGTAAGCTATTCATTATATTATTTATAACTTATAAGAACCTGTTTATGTGGTCTCAGGGTGATGTATTAAGAGCATATATGTATGCATAATCTGGATGTACTTACCTACTGCTCTCTGTGGTGTGTTAAGTGGATATGAGTTTGCTTCACACCATCCAACAGGGAAAATATTCATGGACTCCACATCAACTATATACTCTGGAACAGGCTTCATGAGACCTGGAATGTGAGAAGAAATGATTGTTTTGGTATTGCACTGCATAGTTGTACGCAAAAGTTTTTTCTTTCATTGCTGAAATAACGTATTTTAAACAGAACAAAATCTTTAGGTTAGAACAAATTATAAATCAGCCAACAGTTATCTATGTGCATGGCCATCTTTTATTACAATCAATCGCAAACTACATCTCTCAAGTATCAAACTTTGGTAGAAAATAAAAAAAAAAATACTTTTCATGTGGTGTTTATATAATTGAATATAATGGTGGAGCTGGGACCATCAGATCCCCACCTCATCATTTACTCTATACACAGATAACTAGATTATTTGATTACTTTCATCCTCAGGTCACATGACTGGCAGCATAGACATTGAGCAGGAGAGACAGGCCAGAGGTGTGTGTAGAATGTGGGGTATCAGACTGTCCATGGGGTTGGGATGGAAGCTGTGGTGGCCATCATTCTGTGTGCTGTCGGTGAGGGTTATCATGCTGTGTTGGGGTGGTGTGATTGTGGGGGCATGATACTGTGAAAATGTGTGTTACAGCAGAACCCTAACACTCTCATGGGGTTGGACAGGGGAGATGTAAAACCATAAATCCACAGGTCCAAAAACAGGATAGTACTTGCCCTATACCTGACCCTGATTTTTTCCCACCTGAAAGCCGGGGTTGGCACCCTAAGATGACTTAATGGCGCTCCCACTCGTCAACAACTGACCCTGAGTGTCATTAACTGAAGCCTAAGCTATAAACCAAGTGTAACACAATAACAACAATAAATAAAAATGAAGTGCACACATGCAGAGGGTGAGACACAGGGCTATGAATATGAAAATACAGTCGTACAGGAATGATGGAATGCAAGAAAACATACCAGAATATGTCGAAACCCTCCCAAACCTAAATGATACAAAATAGGAGATAACTGGGAAGGGATTCATACAAACAAACTGCAGGGCATAGCAATAGCAATGTATCAGTAAAAAAAAACTTGGCCAAGGAGCTGGGACTCCAGGCAACAATCCATCCAGAAATATAGCCAGCACTAAGACATGTGTGTAGTTAGTATAAATAACCCCTCCCAAAATGTGATTGGACAAACCAAACAAGAAAGTGCACGTACCTCAATAGAAGTGAAACAGGAAGGCAGAGCATTAAAAAGAAAGACTAGAGATCCTTCAGTAGTTGGACCAACACAAAACAGGTTGAGGTCCAACCAAGAGAAAAACTGACTAACAACCAGAGATCACCGGTTCGAACCTCAGAGTGGAGCCATGACAATGGGGATCTGTGGGGTGCATCATAATTTCTGTTGTTGGCATCATAATGGGAGGTAGTGAGGACCATTAAACTGTGATGGGGAGCACTAGGGGACAATATACTGCATGCAGGTACGAGATTTTGCCCGGAAATGGGGATGACATCTCCTGCATCATCCACAAATCCAGGCAAAATCTTGCACCTGAATAGAGATTTTGCTGGTTCACGCCTGCGCACCAATGTATTGCGCGCAGAGCGAAGTGAGTCTGTGCGAGTTAGCAATGTCTCTGCACAGAAGCAAAATGTTACCCCAAAATGTAGATACCTATAAACGTACCCAGAAATAAATCAAATCAAATTTGAATCATAATTCATATTTATTACAAGAAAAAACATAATATAAAAATACACAGCAGTATAAAATGTAGAAATGAGTACGTGGCACATGAAAATATCTGATAACTAAATGTACAACTGACAATATATATTAGACCACAACAAATATTAATAATTAACGTGAAAATTGACAGTGTACAATAATAAATATATTCCTAATCACAAAGTAGTGGGAATAATAAAAAAGATATCAGATACTAAATGTGCCACAAACAAATATATAGTAGAAACTACATTCATGGTAGGATGACAAAGGCATAATATAGTAGCAATGTGGAGTGAATAAAAATAAGATGGTAAATGAAAAATAATGATGAATATATCAGGAAAAAAGTATTTTAACCTGATAGTAAAATAAAATTAAACTGACAAATGCCAATACACAAATTATGCCACATTGCTACGCCTTACCAATGAGACACCCTGACGCGTTTTGCCATGGCTTTCTCCAAGGGCATATGTGAGAAAGGGAAAGCCACGGCGAAACACGTCAGGGTGTCTCATTGGTAAGGCTTTGTTAATATGTAGTTAAAAAAAGAGACCGCCACAATGGCAGTGCAAACAAGAAGAAGAGGGCATCACATGTAGTCTAAAGCATGGGGGCAGAGAACCCTGAAGAAGGTGACGCCAAAACGTGCGCATCGGTGTCGGGTGTCACAAGTGCGGGCAAATCCTCCATGTCCAGGTCTCCCCTGATTAGGTATCCATTCCTCACTTTTCACCACTTAAACTTTCTAAACTAATTGTTTTACAAGCGGTCGCCGCTTGGTGTGTGTGCACCTTGTTATGCTATTACCTATGTTGAGCATATTTAGTATCTGATATATATTTTTTATTATTCCCACTACTTTGTGATTAGGGATGTATTTATTATTGTACACTGTCAATTTTCATGTTAATTATTAACCTTTGTTGTGGTCTAATATATTGACAGTTGTACAATTGACATTTAGTTATTAGATATTTTCATGTGCCACATACTCATTTCTACATTTTATACTGCTGTGTATTTTTATACTATGTTTTTTCTTAAATAAATAATAAAGATGAACTATGATTCAAATTTGATTTATTTCTGGGTAATTTTATAGGTATTACTTTCCCACTAAGCAACTACCTGGTTGTTCTATTGGGATTAAGGGCGGCTTTGCACGTTGCAACATCGCACGTGCGATGTCGGTGGGGTCATATCGAAAGTGACACATATCGGGCTTCACTTTCGACATCGTAGTGTATAAATCCTAGATGATATGATTAACGAGCGCAAAAGTGTCGTTATCGTATCATCGGTGTAGGCTCCGACTTTTTCAAAATTTCGCTGCAGCGACAGGTACGATGTTGTTCCTCGTTCCTGAGGCAGCACACATCGCTGTGTATGAAGCCGCAGGAGCGAGGAACATCACCTTACCTGCCGTCGGCGGCTATACGGAAGGAAGAAGGTGGGCAGGATGTTTACATCCTGCTCATCTCCGCCCCTCCGCTTTGATTGGCCACCTGCTGTGTGACGTCGCTCTGACGTTGTACGACCCGCCCCCTTAGGAAGGAGGCTGGATGCCGGCCAGAGCGACGTCGCAGGACAGGTGAGTGCATGTGAAGATGGCGTAGCGATAATGTTCGCTACGCCAGGAATCACAAGATATCGCTGCTGCGACGGGGGCGCTGACGATCGCGTGCGACATCGCAGCATCGACTTGCGATGTCGCAACGTGCAAAGCCCGTCTAAGTTCAGTTTCTTTTAAGTAGTCATCAAAATTGTAGGTTTTCCCACAATGTAGATGGTGCAAGAGGTGTTATCCACATCAATCATCACCATAGGACAGCGATCAGTGTGGAAATGAGGGACAGGAGCCACAATCAATCACACCCATTGGCCCGAACCCAATGTTTACATACAGGGTGGAAGATTTTAAAAAGGTATTTGTGGGGTGTCAGGGAATAACCTTTACCTTTATAGAATGCAGCACAGGTGCTGCTTAAGGTGTTAGTTTTGGTTTACACCTCAAAAATCTGGTGACAGGTTCCCTTTAAACATTGTCCACTACTGGATATCATCTTATTAATTGGTTAAGGCAAGTGAAAATTATTTTTAAAAAAATCATACTTACCTCAGATGCCACTCCTCTCTGATCAGTGTTGTGACCTCTGCTGGTCTGCTGGAATCAACATTTGGTGGGGAGCGTATGAGCATTGTAGCTAATCAGCAGCTGTCATTTGGTTACAGCATCACATTTCGTCCAAGCAGAAGAAAAGTGAAAGTTAAAAAGTGAACGCTGCAGTTGTTTAGTGGCCACTGAGTTGCTGCAACACTCACATGGAGGAGCAGTAAAAGTTCAGGAGGTACAGTGCAGACCAAAAGTTTGGACACACATTCTCATGCAAAGAGTTTTCTTTATTTTCATGACTGAAAATAGTAGATTAACAATGAAGGCATCAAAACTATGAATTAACACATGTGAAATGAAATACTTAACAAAAAATTGTGAAACAACTGAAAATATGTCTTATATTCTAGGTTCTTCAAAGTAGCCACCTTTTGCTTTGATTACTGCTTTGCACACTCTTGGCTTCTCTTGATTAGCTTCAAGAGGTAGTCACCGGAAATGGTTTTCACTTCACAGGTGTGCCCTGTCAGGTTTAATAAGTGGGATTTCTTGACTTATAAATGGGGTTTGGCGACCATCAGTTGTGTTGTGCAGAAGTCTGGTGGATACACAGCTGATAGTCCTACTGAATAGACTGTTAGAATTTGTGTTATGGCAAGAAAAATGCAGCTAAGTAAAGAAAAACGAGACGGCCATATTATTTTAAGAAATGAAAGTCAGTCAGTTCGAAAAATTAGGAAAACTTTGAAAGTATCTCCAAGTGCAGTGGCAAAAAACATCAAATGCTACAAAGAAACTGGCTCACATGAGGACCGCCCCAGGAAAGGAAGACCAAGAGTCACCAATGCTGCAGAGGATAAGTTTATCCGAGTCACCAGCCTCAGAAATCACAGGTTAACAGCAGCTCAGATTAGAGACCAGGTCAATGCCACACAGAATTCTAGCAGCAGACACATCTCTAGAACAACTATTAAGAGGAAACTTTGTGCAGCAGGCCTTCATAGTAAAATAGCTGCTAGGAAACCACTGCTGACAGGCAACAAGCAGAAGACTTGTTTGGGCTAAAGAACACAAAGAATGGACATTAGACCAGTGGAAATCTGTGCTTTGGTCTGATGAGTCCAAATTTGAGATCTTTTGATCCAACCACCGTGTCTTTGTGTGACGCAGAAAAGGTGAACGGATGGATTCTACATGCCTGGTTCCCATTGTGAAGCATGGAGAAGGAGGTGTGATGGTGTGGGAGTGCTTTGCTGGTGACACTGTTGAGATTTATTCAAAATTGAAGGCATACTGAACCAGCATGGCTACCACAGCATCTTGCAGCGGCATGCTATTCCATCCGATTTGCGTTTAGTTGGACCATCATTTATTTTTCAACAGAACAATAACCCCAAACACACCTACAGGCTGTGTAAGGGCTATTTGGCTAAGAAGGAGAGTGAGGAGGGTGCTATGCCACATGACCTGGCCTCCACAGTCATCAGACCTGAACCCAATTGAGATGGTTTGGGGTGAGCTGGACCGCAGAGTGAAGGCAAAAGGGCCAACAAGTGCTAAGCATCTCTGGGAACTCCTTCAAGACTGTTGGAAGACCATTTCCGGTGACTACCTCTTGAAGCTCATTAAGAGAATGCCAAGAGTGTGCAAAGCAGTAATCAAAGCAAAAGGTGGCTACTTTGAAGAACCTAGAATATAAGACATTTTTTCAGTTGTTTCACACTTTTTTGTTAAGTACTTCATTCCACATGTGTTAATTCATAGTTTTGATGCCTTCAATGTGAATCTACAATTTTCAGAGTCATGAAAATAAAGAAAACTCTTTGAATGAGAAGGTGTGTCCAAACTTTTGGCCTGTACTGTATTTCTTTTTTTCACCTCCCTGGGCCACTTAATTTGTTGTTGTTCAGTAGTGGACAACTTCTTTAACATGACTATGAGGGTTTGTTTTTGTGGGATGAGTTGTGTTTATCAGTGGTACCATGTTGGGTTACATATAACTTATTAACCAATTTTGGTTAACTCTTTATGGGAAGAAAGAAATAAAAAACAGCAATTCCGCCATTGGTTTTTTTCCATTTTAAATTGTACATCATTCACTTCTCTGCAGAAATGTTATCTTTATTCTGTAGGGCAGCATGATTATGGAAACATTAAAATCATATTGTTTTTGTGATGTCAGTCTTACTCTGTGATGGCTTATTTTTTATGCCAAATGTAGCAGTCATTAGTATCATTGTATGGTATGAATTACTTTTTGATCATTTTTATTACAGTTTTCTTGAGGCGGAATAAATGAATGAAAAAAACTAGTTCTGGAATACACATATAAATTTTTATAAAAACACTATTCACTATTTGGGATAATTGAAATGAGATCTTTATTATGTGAGACAATACATTTATGATTCTACCATATATATGTTTTTTATACTTTATTTTTTTCTGACAGGAAAACACTTTAAAAAAAAAAATAATAACTCTGGAACTGCCGAACTCAGGGACCTAACTCTTAATGGGGTGTTTGATAATGTATTTGTCTTAAATATGGTGGCTCAAGAGCCAGGGTCCAACACCAGGTACCTATATGTTGCCATAAATGAGGAGATATTACAACCTGTCAACAAGCAAAGAAGTGAAGTTTTAGATCACTTGTAGCTTCCTTACAGACGGACAGTACAAGACATCATCGGTACTCATGTCTTAGGTGCTGATCTGGAGGTAAATAAAACACAGGAATGGATCCTCTAAAAGTTCTTCTGGTAGGTCCTTTCCCATCTGGCAGCTAACCGCCTCCTTGCTCACTTCCATACCTCCTTAGTGCCTTATACATCATTGAGGTCCTGTTTGACCACATAGCAATGGATTTAGTAGGACCAATGGGTAAGTCTGACAGAGGGCATCAGTATATTCTAGTGGTCATGGATTATGCTACATGGTACCCGGATGCCGTACCATTGAGTGCTTCCTCTGCTAAGAGTATAGCTAAAGAACTGATCCAGATCTTTTCCCAAACCGGACTGACAAAAGAGATTCTGGCGAACCAGGGAACTTCATTCATGTCGATGTTTATGAGGGAATTATGCACAACCCTGCAGATCACACAACTCAGATCCTCAATATACTCCCCACAGATGGAAAGGTTTGTGGAAAACTGTAATAAAACATTGAAGGCCACGCTAAAGAAGGTTGTGGAAAAAAATAGCCAAGACTGGGACTGTTTGAGCTATTGTATGGCTGACAGCCCTGAGGACTACTGGTTATAGTGAAGAAACCTGAGAAGCAGAGGCTACACCCTTCAATAGCATGATTGATTATGGGGTCCAGATGCAAGAAAGTATTGCTGAAGTGCTGCTCATTGTGAGAGAAGATTAGTCAAGGGTGTACAATCGGTCAGCAAGAGTGAGATAGTTCAGCCTGAGAGATCATGTACTGGTGCAGATACCCATAGTGGAAAGCAAATTTCTGGCCAAGTGACAAGGCCCCTATGACGTGGTCGAAAAGTTGGACTAAGTTAATTGGAAAATAGAAAACAACCACGGAGAAGAAAGCTACCAGGTGCACTACATATAACTAATGAAGCAATGGCAAAATAGGCAGCCCGTTGAAGTCCAGTGTTTGGTGGCTAAGTCTGAAGCTGACATGAAAGATGTCAAAGTGGCAGAGATATTGTCACCTGCCCAAAAGCAGCAGTGCCAAGAATTGCTTAATGGGAATAGAAACTTGTTTGTAGAACTGCCAGGTTGTACTCAAGTCATAGAACATGAAATCCTCAAGAAACCTAATGTTCAAGTGAGTTTGATTCCTGAGGCCTGCTGCTAAAAGGTGATCTTGAAGTCGGTCAAGCAGATGTTGGACCTTGGAGTAATTGAGGACTCCAAGAGTGGCTGGTCCGGTTCCATTGTTTTGGTGCCAAAACCATATGGAGAATGGCTGTTCTGCCACTACCACAGGAAGCTGAATGAGGTTTCCAAGTTTGACTTAAAGTATATAACAAAGGTAAGTACACCTCTCACATTTTTGGAAATATTTTATTATATCTTTTCATAGTACAGCACTGAAGATATGAAACTTTGATACAATGTACAGTAGTCAGTGTACAGCTTGTATATCAGTGTCAACTTGGTGTGTCCTCTAAATAACTGAACACACAGCCATTAATGTCAAAACCGCTGGCAACAAAAGTAAGTACAAGTTTTCTTATATTCCCTTGCGCTATTGATCTATTCTAACTCTTTAGTATTGACAAGTTTTAAGCTGCACAGAAATATTTTATTATATGCTATGGGGCACTATGTAGAAGGGGTCATCCAGATAGTGGATAACCCCTTTAACAATGACACTCATGCAGAAGTAAATCACAAATCTGGACAATTTAACCCTAGAACGCGCAAGCATAACAATCTACCATAGAAAACAAATGACCTAGCAGGCCTGCGAGGCCCCAGGTATGCGTTCTAGGGTTAATATTGGTTTCAGTTGTACACCTGTCAAGTAGCAAAAATGTTATCTAATATCATCTATCCAAAGTTGCATCTTATTCTCATTATCCTACATAAAATACTGTTGCGACATGGCAGCTAGCTATATATAGTGCTGGCCAAAAGTATTGGCACCCCTGCAATTCTGTCAGATAATACTCAGTTTCTTCTTGAAAATGATTGCAATCACAAATTCTTTGGTATTATTGTCTTCATTTATTTTGCTTGCAATGAAAAAACACAAAAGAGAATGAAACAAAAATCAAATCATTGATCATTTCCCACAAAACTCCAAAAATGGGCCAGACAAAAGTATTGGCACCCTTAGCCTAATACTTGGTTGCACAACCTTTAGCCAAAATAACTGCGAACAACCGCTTCCGGTAACCATCAATGAGTTTCTTACAATGCTCTCCTGGAATTTTAGACCATTCTTCTTTGGCAAACTGCTCCAGGTCCCTGAGATATGAAGGGAGCCTTCTCCAAACTGCCATTTTGAGATCTCTCCACAGGTGTTCTATGGAACTCAGGTCTGGACTCATTGCTGGCCACTTTAGTAGTCTCCAGTGCTTTCTCTCAAACCATTTTCTAGTGCTTTTTGAAGTGTGTTTTAGGTCATTGTCCTGCTTGAAGACCCATGACCTCTGAGGGAGACCCAGCTTTCTCACACTGGGCCCTACATTACGCTGCAAAATTTGTTGGTCTTCAGATTTCATAATGCCATGCACACGGTCAAGCAGTCCAGTGCCAGAGGCAGCAAAGCAACCCCAAAACATCAGGGAACCTCCGCCATGTTGACTGTAGGGACCGTGTTATTTTCTTTGAATGCCTCTTTTTTTTCCCTGTAAACTCTATGTTGATGGCTTTTCCCAAAAAGCTCTACTTTTGTCTTATCTGACCAGAGAACATTCTTCCAAAACATTTTAGGCTTTCTCAAGTAAGTTTTGGCAAACTCCACCCTGGCTTTTTTATGTCTTGGGGTAAGAAGTGGGGTCTTCCTGGGTATCCTACCATACAGTCCCTTTTCATTCAGACGCCGACGGATAGTACAGGTTGACACTGTTGTACCCTCGGACTGCAGGGCAGCGTGAACTTGTTTGGATGTTAGTCAAGGTTCTTTATCCACCATCCGCACAATCTTGCGTTGAAATCTCTCGTCAATTTTTCTTTTCCTTCCACATCTAGGGAGGTTAGACACAGTGCCATGGGCTTTAAACTTCTTGATGACACTGCGCACCGTAGACACAGGTCTTTGGAGATGGACTTGTAGCCTTGAGATTGCTCATGCTTCCTCACAATTTGGATTCTCAAGTCCTCAGACAGTTCTTTGGTCTTCTTTCTTTTCTCCATGCTCAATGTGGTACACACAAGGACACATGACAGAGGTTGAGTCAACTTTAATCCATGTCAACTGGCTGCAAGTGTGATTTAGTTATTGCCAACACCTGTTAGGTGCCACAGGTAAGTTACAGGTGCTGTTAATTACACAAATTAGAGAAGCATCACATGACTTTTCAAACAGTGCTAATACTTTTGTCCACCCCTTTTTTATGTTTGGTGTGGAATTATATCCAATTTGGCTTTATGACAATTTTTATTTTTTTTTTCATTGAAGACAAATTAAATGAAGATAATAATACCAAAGAATTTGTGATTGCATTCATTTTCAAGAAGAAACTGAGTATTATCTGACATAATTGCAGGGGTGCCAATACTTTTGGCCAGCAGTGTAAGTTACTATTAAACAGAACATCCACTACTAGCTTTCCTTTAATATTACTGAAAAAGAAAAAAGAAAAACTTCCTGTTTTGACCTTTTTATGATTTGTGGCAGACGCAGGTGCTTTTAAACCACTAAGAAATGTGCAAGAAGCTGAAACCGCAACATCCCTTTCCTTTTTATTTTAATTTGTTGGATGTGTCAGCAATAGAGATCTGTATCACACATATAATTTGCTGCTGTTTCTACCGCAGTTAGCTAACTAGTGTTTTCAAAGCGCTATAATGTCCACAATGCACTAATCTAGCTCGAAATAAGTTCTCATTATTGGCGTTTACTGAATTCTAATCTCTCCCGACCAATAAATCTTAAACAAAGAGATAACAGACTGTGAATAACATTCACTATGGGCCATATGAGAAGCTATTAAAGTTCGGTATCTGGTTTCAGATAATCTAAAATGAAAAAAACGGACGGCACTTCCTAACAGACAAATGTGAACAGGTGCAAACTGAACATGAAATAGACCAACAAATAGTGTAGAGTGCGGCTGTATATTTATTTGGTTTTAGATAACCATTATTAAAAATAACATTTTCCTTGATTAAGTTTCCAGATCAGCTGATTGTTTTCCAAGCTTCTATTCATACAGCAAAGAGTTAAGCTATCAAATTAAAAACAAAACACTCATGTGAAGCTTAGTTTTTTTTTGTTTGGCTGTACATAGAGACATTCTAATAAAATGCAAAAAATGGCCTTCCACTGACTTATTTTTCTAAAAATATAAAAAAGATATCCATCCCCACCTTTATAAAGGGTTCAACAAGTAAACACAAGAACAATTAAAAGTACTACAGCTCAGGTGTCATGAGTGACAGTCATGTGGTTTCTGGCAATAGAAGGTCACAGTGTTTGGCTGCACAAAATGCTCCCTGACTTTCTATTGTTCCTGCTGTTACTATTCATTGTACTAGGTAGCTTTCTTGCTGGGATTTCATCCCTTTAGGACCCAGCAGAGCACTTTTTCCATCTAGCTGATTATTCCCCTTTTGCTTAAATACTCCAATCTTTCATGGACTGGTGCTGGTGATGTTATTCAGTTCTTTCAAGACGTGGTTACAAGCAGGTGTCTTGCACTCATCTGTGTTGCTGAAACTTTGCTGAACTTATAGCTGAGTCATCTGTGGATAATTAGTTCATGCACTTTTCCCCCTATGCGTCCTCCTTGTATCTTCTTTAGTGTTTTGTTAGGCTGACCAAGAGCTTATTCCAACTTTCCCTATTTAGGCTAAGTTCACACTTCCGTTGTTTTGCATCAGTCACAATCCATAGCCTTGAGGAATTACGGTATCCTGCAAAATATTTGCAGGAATCCTGTTTTTCCCCATAGGCTTCTATTAGTGACAGATTGTGACTGCTGATGCTGCGTTGCATCCGCTGCGTCGCGGTCAGTCATTTTTTAACTGACCGCCGGGTGGGAGCAACGCAGCCTGTAACGTTTTTTGAGCAGCACGATCCGTAGGATTTCGCTGCACATGCGCTCTCTGGCTTCCCGCCCCCGCAACCAGGATAAACATCGGGTAACCAAGCAATGCGCTTTGGTTAGTTACCTGATATTTACAGTGGTTACGGGGGCGGGGAGCCAGCGCTAAATATCGGGTAACCAAGCAAAACGTGCTTTGCTTATACCCGATATTTAACCTGGATACAGTGTGCAAGGAGGCCGACACTTCACCACTTGGCTCCGCCCCCTCCCGCACTCCGCATTTATGCACACACACTCACACTCACACTCACACACTTGTCCCCAGCCCTGCAGTCCCCGCGGCACTGACGTCCTCAGCTCCATGGCCCCGCTCGGCTCCGCCCCCTCCCGCTCCACCCCCTCCCACACTCCGCATGTACACACGCATGTAGACACACACACATACACACACACACACACACACACATACACACACACTCACTCACCTGTCCCCAGCCATGCAGACCGCGGCACTGACGTCCTCAGCTCCGCCCCCTGAACTCTGCCCCCCGAACTCCGCCCCCCGCACACAACGGAGTCCGTCAAAGAAATTCTTTTCTTTGTCACCATTGTCATCCGTTGTACAACGCATCAGTCACATGCGTCAAGCAACGCATGTGACTGATGCAAAACAACGGAAGTGTGAACTTAGTCTTAGGGGTCCTGCACTAGATATACCTAGGGTGAGGTAACCAGCTTAGCACATAAGTGAGGAACCTGTCTAGAGTGGTGAGGGACCCCAAGGACCAGCAGTAGGTTGGTCAGGGGTCACCATCTCCCCCTTACCTAGATGAAGGGTTCCCCTTTCCTTCTCTTTAGTCGTTTGCTTGGTACTCCCCCATACATAGTGTGACATTAAGGCTATGCAAATGGTATAAAGCAAGGAAAATACAAAGGTAATTTAATTTCAAATAATAAGATAATGTTAATATTAAGATTCTCATTAGTGATCTTAAAAGGAATTTCCCCCCCTTTAAAAACCTGTTGTTTCTATTCAAAAATAGTGGAGTTATTTAATGGGCTGCCTAATAAAGACTAATCCCAGTTTATATTGACATCGTAGAGAGTTGTCTCTACTCATCACTCCCCTTTATGAACTAGAATAGGGCAACAACAAGTCTGGAGGACTGGAGGAATTCTTCTATTAGAAGACATATAATAGAACATTTCTGAAGAAGCATATGTGGCTGGCAATATTAGCTGTTTACTAGGGAGTATGTACGCAGCTTATCAGTGCAGCAGGTGCTGTTTGAAAGCGGTTATCTCTGATGAGAAATCCTTACATTTTTCATTATATCTTAAGGCTATGTCCGCACTTTGCGTCGAGGTAGTTGCAGTTCTAAACGCATCCTCTGGCAGAAATGGTTTTTGCCAAAGTTGCTTTTGACAACGAAAACGCGATAAATACGCTTGGGTATTTACCGCGTTTTAGCCGCGTTTTTAGCGCTTTTTACCTGCTTTTCCATAGCTTAAAAACAGATGCGTTTTGATTACAAACACACTACTAAATAAAGTTTTAACATACAAACACTATGAAAAAAGGGAAAAAAAAATGAAAACAAATATAATCTTATAAATCATAATGAAAATAGTTTTATTTAATATAATTATAGCGGTTTTATACTATTTATGGCTAAAATAACAAATTAATATTTTTCTTTAATTTAATTGTCGGACTATGTGTGTGTGTTAAGGGACATATCATTCCATTATTTTGATGTCAGAAACGCATGTGTGGCGCCCCTGACCTGGTCAGGCACCACTGAGTACTGCGCCCATGCTGGGGACAGTACAATACAGGTAATCCAGAAGGCTGACAGGGGTGTGGAACACAGGCGCATAGTGATCAGGTCTCACACATGTACCTTTGAGAGGACCCCTGGGGAACCCAGGAGGGGGCAAGCCTTCACCTTCACTGGAATAGTGGAGGGGGTAGAGCCTCCATCTCCTCTCAAGGGGTGTGGTGGAGAGTCTGGTTGCTAGGTGGCGTAGGCAAGAACAGGAGAGGAGGGGCAGTGAGCCAGTTCAGTGTAGAGTCCAGGGAGCTCAAGTGAGGAGCAGATCCCTGGAGCTGTGCAATCTGACAGCGTCCGCGCAGTGGCTATTGACGGGGGAGAACGGTCAACTAGGAGTGCTGCCTGAAAGCCAGCTTCAGCTAGGGAGTGCAACGGAGTGGGAAGTAAGGATACTGCTAGAGAGCACCAGGCCCAACCGGGCGGCAGATCCCGAAGCGGGGATAGATTCAACTTTCTTCTGCTAAACCTGCCGGTGTGGGGCTCTTAAAGCCCACACCACAACACTACAAAAGCCGCAGCCACGTAACCACAAGTTAGGGCCCATAGGTCATAGAAGGCAAGAGGCTGGAGTGGCCTGGTCCGGGGAACAAGCACACGGCAAAACAAGAAGGGGAGAGAGGCTTGGAGCATCTTCCCTGGGTGACCCCCATAGGGACTCAAAGTCGGGGTTACCCCAAACCACCAAGGGCTAAGGAAGGCGAGTCAGTAGTCACCCTCATAAAGTCAGCCTGAAGGATACCTGGTTCCACCTGGTTCGTCCCAGCTACGCCCGGGTTACTCACCCTGCCATCAAATGTGAGTAAAAACCCTGAAAGACACTCTGCCTGTGTGGTCATTCTGCGACTTGTAGTACTACGCATCTACACCGGGCCCTGGGGCTTGCCTCACTCTCAGGAGGCTACTACATCTGACTGCACATATCATCAGCCCCAGGCACCCCTAACCTGCAGTGGCGGTCCCCACTGACCGCAATACTGAGAGTGGCGTCACGATCAAAACCGAAGATTCCCTACCTGTGACCAGCACCAGCTACGTGGAGTCCCTGAAGGTATGCACCGACACAACACCGGTGGGGCTTCACATCTGGCGTCACGAACAGGATAAGGACTAGACCTGTTCAGACAGGTGACCATGTGCCTGGGCGGTCCGCTTGAAAAATTGGAAGCGCCGCCATATTGCCACCATGAAAAGCGCGCTGAAAAACAACAGCAGCCCGCGCTGGAAGAAGTTACCGCCCACGAAGAGGTGTGGCTACCCAGAGATCCCCTGCAGGGTCCTGACCTCGCTGATGAAGAAAGCGGAAGCGTCCAGAGACGGCGGAGCAGAAGAGAAGCCAGCAGCTTGCTAGAGAAAATGGAGTCCAGACGCGGATACCCGGAACCAGGCACTGCTGCCTGGTGGTGCCGGGAGCTTGCTGTTTTCTGCGACCAGCTGGAGGCCAGGATTGTGCGACAGCTCAGGGAAGAACGCACGGAGCTCCTGGAGATGGCTGCGGCGGTGCGGACCTACGAGGAGGGAGCCGCGCGACGCATGCCAGACCGAGCGGCGACGACGCAGACCCCGATGCTGCCACAGATGGGTGAGTCGAGTGATGCCCCGGCCAGCGCAAGTGCCCCGACCCCTGCTGCCACGCCCGCGGTCCCAGAAGAGGCGCCCGGCGCGGCGCCACCGGACCAGGCCGCAGCCACGCTAGATGCGGCCCGCCAAATCCAGGCCGCCGCAGCGATGCCCCGCCTGTCCCGCAGGGCTCCGACCACCACGGCAGTGCTCATCCGTGCTGCCGGTGTGACGCTGACCCAGGCTGCCACCCTGCTGAACCCGGTCCGCCAAGACCCCAACGCAGCAGCGACGCTCGTCCGCGCCGCAAGTGATATGCTGAACCAGGCCGCAGCCCCGCCGGGTGCGGCCCGCCAAGCTCCGATCGCTGCAGCGACGTCCAGCCCAGCCTGCACAGAGCCCCCTGCAACAGCGACACTGATCCAGGCCGCCGCCATGTCAGGCGCGGCCCGCCAAGACCAGGCCGCCGCCATGCCAGGCGCGGCCCGCCAAGAAGAGAAGACTACCTCATCATTTTCCCCGGCCTGCAAGGCCAGAGCAGACATTGCTCCCCAGTCCACGGAGGTCCCTGATAGGAAGCCTATGCTGGGAGAGGACTCCACCTACTGGCAGCTGAGGGCTGACATGGAGGCCAAGTTTCCGAAGTGGTTGGTGGATCAGTACGTGCGCCCCCCGCGCACCCCCAAGGAGATTCAGGCAACCCCTGCAGCCGCGCCAGAGAGTCCACCGCCCGGACCAGCTGAAGAAGGCCCATCCCCAGCACTGCCACCAAAGGAGTGCCAAGAAGAACTAAGGGGGAGAGGAGGCCAGGAAACTGAGGAGCTGACTCCAGTGCCACCAGCAGTGGACCCATACCCAGAGCCAGAGATGCTGCCCTATTCTCGCTGGAATGAGGAAGACCTAACCCCATCTGCTGACGAAGATCAGCCCAAAGACCTCACCTGGGAGCCCACAGGCATGAACCCAGCCCGCAAGACACGGCGCAGCAGAGCAAAGTATCCTCCAACACCACAGTCTCCAGAGCAGAGAGAGGTCACAGCCAGAGACCTGGAGGAGAAAAGGTGCCTAAGAAGGTCTGAAGCCCAGGCCAGAGGACCCCTTTACAGAGGAGTAGTAGAGGACTTCAACTTGAAAAGCGGATACGGCTTTATTGTAGTAAGAGGAATAAAAGAGGGCATATTTGTGAATCGGAGAGATGTTCAAGCCCACCTGCCCAGAGGACATTCAGGCAGAAATTTGAAAATTGGAGACCTAGTACAGTTCACCATGCATGAAGGCGAAAGGGGATTGTATGCCCTGGACGTAGCGCTATGTCCCAGCAAACCTTACAGCCATCCCATGCTACAAGAAAGACAAGAAAGACAGGAAAGACAAGAAAGACAAGAAAGACAAGAAAGACAAGAAAGACAAGAAAGACAAGAAAGAAAAGACAGAGATAAAGAACCAGATGTAGAAACAGACGAAGACCAAGAAAGGAAAGATAAAGATCCTACAGATGAAACAACCACAGACAAAGATCCTACAGATGAAACAACCACGGACGACGACGGAGAGCAAGAAAGTCACAGGTGCCGGTGCCCTACATGCCCACGCCCTGGTGAAATGAAGGAGTAGAGTAGAGAGAAGTAAAGAAATACAGCAAGTTACCAGTTGAAGTTTTGACAAGTTTTGTTTGCAACGTTTAAGAAATGCGCCCACAAAAACTATTGTGAGAAAACCATAAACCTTAAGGCTATGAACTTGCTATAGCCACAAACTCTCGCAGTGTAAATAGTTACACCAGTGGCACCACCACCAGGGCCAGCCTGTTTAGGGGCTTGGCTCGTCTGCAACCAGGGGGGCCCGTCCGTAGAAAAGGGCCTTGGCTCACCTGCGACCAGAGAGCACGCCTGTTTATGGGGCCTTGGCTCACCACCACAAAGAGGGTACCTGGTCAGCACCACCTGTGGAGGCCGCCTCTGCATCCTGCCAGAAGAGGCTGAAGGCGCGGATCCACCAGGCCAGGTATACCCTGAAACCACCAGCCCATGAAAGCCGCCTCTACATCCTGCCAGAAGTGGCTGAAGGCGCGGCCAACGGGAGAGGAAGATTGGAGGAAAGGTCTGGGGAAACGGATGGCCCAGACCTGGTTACCAACAGGACCGGTGACCTGCCTCCTGAGAGGGTTTTGGGTGGGTTAACGGACTTGTGGGTGGAGGGTGGTGATGTACGATAACTGGTGATCTTAAAATGTTTTACCATGTTTTAATGTTTTATGCATTTTAAAATGTTGTCTTGCAGCCCGAGGACGTGCTGGTGATAACTAAGGGGGAATGTGGCGCCCCTGACCTGGTCAGGCACCACTGAGTACTGCGCCCATGCTGGGGACAGTACAATACAGGTAATCCAGAAGGCTGACAGGGGTGTGGAACACAGGCGCATAGTGATCAGGTCTCACACATGTACCTTTGAGAGGACCCCTGGGGAACCCAGGAGGGGGCAAGCCTTCACCTTCACTGGAATAGTGGAGGGGGTAGAGCCTCCATCTCCTCTCAAGGGGTGTGGTGGAGAGTCTGGTTGCTAGGTGGCGTAGGCAAGAACAGGAGAGGAGGGGCAGTGAGCCAGTTCAGTGTAGAGTCCAGGGAGCTCAAGTGAGGAGCAGATCCCTGGAGCTGTGCAATCTGACAGCGTCCGCGCAGTGGCTATTGACGGGGGAGAACGGTCAACTAGGAGTGCTGCCTGAAAGCCAGCTTCAGCTAGGGAGTGCAACGGAGTGGGAAGTAAGGAGACTGCTAGAGAGCACCAGGCCCAACCGGGCGGCAGATCCCGAAGCGGGGATAGATTCAACTTTCTTCTGCTAAACCTGCCGGTGTGGGGCTCTTAAAGCCCACACCACAACACTACAAAAGCCGCAGCCACGTAACCACAAGTTAGGGCCCATAGGTCATAGAAGGCAAGAGGCTGGAGTGGCCTGGTCCGGGGAACAAGCACACGGCAAAACAAGAAGGGGAGAGAGGCTTGGAGCATCTTCCCTGGGTGACCCCCATAGGGACTCAAAGTCGGGGTTACCCCAAACCACCAAGGGCTAAGGAAGGCGAGTCAGTAGTCACCCTCATAAAGTCAGCCTGAAGGATACCTGGTTCCACCTGGTTCGTCCCAGCTACGCCCGGGTTACTCACCCTGCCATCAAATGTGAGTAAAAACCCTGAAAGACACTCTGCCTGTGTGGTCATTCTGCGACTTGTAGTACTACGCATCTACACCGGGCCCTGGGGCTTGCCTCACTCTCAGGAGGCTACTACATCTGACTGCACATATCATCAGCCCCAGGCACCCCTAACCTGCAGTGGCGGTCCCCACTGACCGCAATACTGAGAGTGGCGTCACGATCAAAACCGAAGATTCCCTACCTGTGACCAGCACCAGCTACGTGGAGTCCCTGAAGGTATGCACCGACACAACACCGGTGGGGCTTCACACATGCGTTTATGCAGACCAAAACGCATGTTTTCTGCAGCTAAAATGTATGTAAAACGCTGGAATTTTGATGTTTCTTGCTTTTTGCAACTTCTCATTGACTTCAATGTTAGCAAAACGCAACCCAAATGGCAAAAACAATTGACATGCTGCTTCTTTGAAGAGTTTTTGCCCAAAATTATGCAAATTAAACACAGCGTTTTGAACAGCATTGTGCACACAAGAAATCTATATTTCTCATAGACTTTGCTTGAAAATCAAAACGCATGCATTTTGGCATGAAAACGCTGCAGTTCAAAACGCAGCTGAAACGCAGGTAAAAACGCAAAGTGCGGTCATAGCCTAATAGGTTTATAAGAGGTTCTGAATCCGCTGCATAGATATTGTAGAACACAAGTTCCGGCCGCAAAGCAAAAGGGAGCATAGGAGCCCTACTGCAATGTCTGTAATTTCTGAGTTCAATAGTATGACAATATGTAGTAATATACTTCTATTAGCAGCTACAGGCAGAATATATATATATATATATATATATATATATATATATATATATGTATATATATATATATACATGTATTTTTTTTATTTATTTATTTTTTTATTTAATAATGACATTAAATTAAATTTACCAACTAGTATGCCTCAAATAAATAAGTGACTTTAAAATATGAAAAAAACAATCATACAGTGTATATTATATGAGTGGAAGCTTAGATACCTTCAAGATGAATCCAAAGTAATCTTCCTTTTACTTTGGTAACAGATGCAACAGAAATCTCAGATGGATTACTTGGGTTGACTGCCTCCAGTTTCATGTTTTTTATAAACCCACGAAAATTTGAGGTCTGAAACACAAATTAAGATTAGTTAAGGTCACAGTCTATAAATGAATGCAAAGCAGAACACCAAATAAGATTTGTCAATGGAAAAAGCAGCTGAAGATGCAAATATAATTCTTTATTTTATTTGCTGTATGTTTAGGCATTGTATTAATATGTCTATTTATTCTGTGACTCAATACCAAAACTGGGTGTAACATGAGCTATATCTACAAATTATAACATTTGAAAGTACATACTGTAAGTTCTTTCTCTAATTGATAAAAATATATATATAAAGGTCTAACAATTGAACAGAGGTCATACAGTGTTCACAATATCCTATTATCTTCTTTACTAAAAAAAAAAAAAAAAAAAAAAAAAAAAGCCACAATAATTTTTTAATAGGAATTTTAAATAGATGATCTATGGTTTTACTGGGTCATACAATAATCTTTATAGGAACATAAGCATTATAGTGAAATAATTTTCATTAGACTAGTAATAATTGTTAACGATAATTCAGAAAAAGTGATATATTTGGAATAAAAGTTCACTTCATGCTAATACAATGAACGGTAAATGAACATTGTTCTTTTATGTACAAGTCATTGCATTAGGAAACTGTGTAAAAAAGTCATCTGTGCAAATTGTTAGGTTGGCAAGTTACGGTATATAGATATATATATATATGAAAAGTGACTTGAAAATTAATAAAATCAATATTGTTTTATAGTTTTAGAATTTGTGCAGAATAGTTTTTAAGGAAGGGAATGATAAACATGATGTAGACGTTGATCCTAATTTAGAGAACTAAAATATATGTAAATGTCAGAATATTCATGTACAGTGGGGAAAAAGTATTTAGTCAGCCACCAATTGTGCAAGTTCTCCCACTTAAAAAGATGAGATATGCCTGTAATTGACACCATATGTAGACCACAACTATGAGAGCCAAAATGAGAAAACAAATCCAGAAAATTACCTTGTCTGATTTGACAAGATTTTGCAAATTATGGTGGAATATATGTACTGTATTTAGTCATCTAAAAACATGCAAGATTTCTGGCTCTCCCAGACCTGTAACTTCTTCTTTAGGAGGCTCCTCTGTCCTCCACTCATTACCTGTAGTAATGGCACCTGTTTGAACTTGTTATCAGTATAAAAGACACCTGTCCACACCCTCAAACAGTCACTCTCCAAACTCCACTATGGTGAAGACCCAAGAGCTGTGAAGGACACCAGAAACAAAATTGTAGCCCTGCACCAGGCTGGGAAGACTGAATCTGCAATAGGCAAGCAGCTTGGTGTGATGAAATCAACTGTGGGAGCAATAATGAGAAAATGGAAGACATACAAGACCACTGATAATCTCCCTCGATCTGGGGCTCCACGCAAGATCTCATCCCTTGTGGTCAAAATGATCACAAGAATGATGAGAAAAAATTCCAGAACCACACGGGGGACCTAGTGAAATACCTGCATAGAGCTAGGACCACCGTAACAAGGCTACCATCAGTAAAATACTACACCGACAGGCAGAGACTCAGATGCTGCACTGCCAGATGTGTTCCCCTGCTTAAGCCAGTACATGTCCGGGCCTGTCTGAAGTTTGCTAGAGAGCATTTGGCTTATCCAAAAGAGTATTGGGAGAATGTCATATGGTCTGATGAAACCACAGTAGAACGGTTTGGTAGAAACACAACTCATTGTGTTTGGAGGAGACAGAAGGCTGAGTTGCATCCAAAGAGCACCATACCTACTGTGAAGCATGGGGTGGCAACATCATGCTTTGGGGCTGTTTCTCTGCAAAGGGACCAGAACTATTGATCTGTGTACATGAAAGAATGAATGGGGCCATATATCAGGAGATTTTGAGTGCAAATCTCCTTCCGTCAGCAAGGGCATTGAAGATGAAACGTGACTGGGTCTTTCAGCATGATAATGATCCCAAGCATACTGCCAATTGCCAGGGCAATGGAGTGGCTTTGTAAGAAGCATATGAAGGTCCTGGAGTGGCCTAGCCAGTCTCCTAATCTCAACCCCATAAAAAATCTATGGAGGGAGTTGAAAGTCTGTATTGCTCAGTGACAGGCCCTAAATATCACTGCTTTAGAGGAGATCTGCATGGAGGAATTGGCCAACATACCAACAACAGTGTGTGCCAACCTTATGAAGACTTACAGAAAACGTTTGACCATTGTCATTGCCAACAAAGAATATATAACAAAATATTGAGATGAACTTTCGTTATTGACTAAATACTTATTTTCCATCATAATTTGCAAAAAAAATCTTGCCAAATCAGACAAGGTGATTTTCTGGATTTGTTTTCTCATTTTGTCTCTCATAGTTGTGGTCTACCTATGATGTCAATTACAGGCCTCTCTCATCTTTTTAAGTGGGAGAACTTGCACAATTAGTGGCTGACTAAATACTATTTTACCCCACTGTATGTACATCAAGGCCTAATTTATTATGTATATTGTGTGGATAGTAGAGAAAAGAGATATAGTTAGCAGGCACCACTACAATTTAACCCTGTGCTCTAAATATCCCGTATCCTAATTAAATGTATAGCACAATAAAAACAAATAATAAAAAAAATAATAATTTAACGTACATGTAAACATTTTTCATTATACAAGCCAAGAAAAAAAAACAAGAGATATCTTAACCAGTTCTGGGATGCCCAAAGACTTTAAATTTCTGGCCAGTCTATACTTTAATCTGCAATGATGTTTTAAAAATTGATGATCGTGCTGATGCCTCAGGGAGCCAGCTATTAGAATCCTCATAGAGAAGGCAGAAATGGTTTATTTCCATCTCTGCCTTTTCTGATTGCTGTATACAAAGTGCTTTCCAAGTGCTGTGTATATGTGATGCCCTGGGCAAGCCAGGGATCACAGGTCACAACATCACATGCACCCCCACATTCCCTGCAGGTACACCAAGCTAACCCAAAATCCTTGTTGCCTTCCTCCAGGGGCTGATGTCCACACCAGGGGGTGGGCCAGGCGGTTGGCTCTGCCCACCGAGGAGTACACAGCCCTGGAGGCGGGAATACCAGGCAGAACAGAGAAGAGGGAGGGAAGTGAAAGTAGAAGGAAGTGAAGTGGTAGAGGAGCTTAGGAGAGAAGCTGAAGTAAAGTGAAAAGAAACAGTTTTGTAAAGCCTGAAGTTGGTCCGGGTGTGTGCCCCGGACAGTGACAGCAAGGTCAGCAGATGGCGGTGATAGTCTGCAGGGGAACTGCTCGGAGGTTGCTGGAAGGACCGCGGACGGGTGGTGACCCGGCGGTACCGGAGCAGTATACGAAGAACAGTCAGCACCAGGGCAGGGGCCTTTCGGATCCCGGCAAGGCTAGGAGTCGCCATAATTTGCCAAATCCGTCAGTGAAGGGGACCTCTGTCTCCTAACAACCAAGTCCCGATTGAAGACAACAGCCCGACCGTGAAGGGGAGACACCGCCACCACCAGGGCACCAGTTTCCCAGGGCCAGCGCCTGCGGGCAAAGTAGGGCTCCTTCGGCCCAGATTGAAGCCGAGGAGTGGGTAACCGGTGGGGACCCATCGCTACCAAGAGACTTTACATAGGTGCAGGGAAGAGACCGTCACCGCTAACTGCAGGGAATATCAGCACCGTGAACCGTCCTAGGGATCCGTCCAACCAGACGTTTGTTTACCGAGAACTGTGTCGTGTTTACTGGCTGAGTGAGTACCTCCGTGCCGTGCGGCACAGCGCTGTCCCTGCGCCCCTGCACCTCCACAGGCCCCATCCCCGCCTGTCCACCATCCCAATCCCATCACCGGGCCCCGGGAGCACCAAGACCCCTACCCACGGAGGGGCAAATCAACAACTGGCTGCTCCGTACCATCACTCCCGGGCTCCCCAAACAGAGCAGCGGTGGTGTCCACTCAATCACCACAACCGTGGGTGGCGTCACGGACAATAAACTATATCCCAAAACCCAATCCCCTTTCACTCACGGGCGAGGAGCGCCGCTCGAGTCCCCGGGATCCGGCCCATCGCTCGAGCCACCAAGCAGCAGCAGGCCGCAGTGCCAGCCGGACCCAAGCAGTGGGAGAGCGCGGCGTCCCCTCCTCCGCCCGCGACAACTTGGCGTCACGAACAGGATCTTACCGCTCTGCCGTTGGGTAGAGGTGCGCCTTGTAACCACCATCTTTGGCGCGAAAAGTTCCCGCTCGAGCGTCTTCTCGAGTAGCAGAGGCGCGAAGGCCAAAACCCCGCCCTGATAGAGCAGGGGCCGGAAAAGAGGCTAAAGGAGACGGAATGGCGGCTGGCCGCATGTAGCCGCGGCTATAAAAGCAGGGACGCCAGGACCCTGCAGCCATCTTGTTCCTGGGAGAAGCCGCCAGCAGCATGTGGATGCCGTCCCGCAACACCGTAGCCCCCGCGCCTGGAACCGCGGCGTGGGTGGAGATCCGGACCGCGCAGCTCTACCAAAGGCTGCAGGTCAAGATGCAGCTCCTCATGGAGGAGTGGGAGACCGACATGGCGGACGTTATAGCAACCGTGCGGAGACGCGAGGAGGAGGCGGAGGAAGGGAGGGTGAGTGACCCACGCCCCGATGCCCTTGAAGGGCCGGTCATCGCGGCTGCGGGACCCGGTCCAAGCCCTCTCCCCCCGCTGCCTCCCTCGCCACCCGTCTCGGAAGCCGTGACCCCACCATGAGGCCCGCTACCACCGCAACCGGTAGCGATACCCAGCATGCCCGCCCAGGCGGGCCGACCTGTAGCCGGAGCCCGTAGTCGACCGGAGTTGTTGCCCTGGAAAGCCCCAAAAACCGAACCGGAGGCGTCTCCCAAGAAAGTCCCCGAGCCGGAGCCGACGACCCGCTCCGTGCCGAAGGCCCAACTTCGGAAAGCCCCTGTGCCCATCCCCCACACCTCGGCTGAGTTTGCGCCGGGTTGCCGATGCAAGGCAGCATCTAAGGCCACGTCACCGCGGGACCTGTCGCCCAGAGTACCAGCAGTGGGAAATGTCAAACAGGTCTTGCAGGGCCCGACCCGTGCGCCGGAGCTCGCAGCAGCACCGTACTGGGACAGGGAGCCGGTACCGTTGGGCCCGGAGATCGGTGAGAGAGAGAGGAAGAAAGCGGAGCTGGTGGCCCGTGCAATCAGAGAAAAAGAGAGCCTCCGTCAGGCAACATTCCGTGTCCGGGGCCCGCTGTACTAAGGGCAGGTGAGGCGGTTTGATGTCCGCCGGGGCTATGGGTTTATATATGAACCGGGTCTGGAGGCCGAAGTGTTTATCGCCCGGCGGGATGTGAATGCCCACCTGCCTGAGGAGCATCCCGGTCGTAACCTGATGCCGGGCGACATCGTGCAGTACACCCGGCACTGTGGGGAAAGGGGGTGGTTCGCGCTGGATGCGAAGTTAAGTGGCAGCCAGGAGTCCCGAGTGAGCGCCGCGCCCCCTCCCTTAGGTGATGTTGAGGACTCGGAATAAGGTCAGCGGAGGCCCGCTGCAGTAGTCCCCGTTGGGACAAAGAAAGTTTGCAAGTGTGTTTGTTTGAAAGTTTAAAATGATGATAAGTAAATGGAATCGAACAGTCATCTGATTTACCGTGATTTGCAACCGGCCGTGGCCGGCACCGTTGTCCCCGTGGGGACCGTTTGAAAAGAGTTTGCATGAGGAACTGCTCATGGACAAGCCCGTGAACTTGCAGGGCAACCACAAACGTTAAGTGGCTTGTAAATAAGTTGTGTTACCGTTACCGTTTCCGCAATTGCCGCCTCCGGAGAGGCAGTTTGGAGGGAGGGCCCACAGCAGAGCAGGCTGGGGCCCAGCCACCACAGGAACCGGTGGCTACCCTCTGGAGGGGAAGGACAGATCCCGCTCGGGTAACTTGTGCTGGACTGGGGTCAAGGGGTGCTGCCTGGGCTTTAGGGGCAGCATCAGGGCCAGGTTGCTTGGGTGGGAGAGAACGGAAACCGTAACCGTACACCGTTTGAAACCGTTTAAGAAATGTGCCTCCCGATATGGGATGATGTCATAACTTGTAAATATGTTACCGTTTTCCTATCTTTTCAGAAAAACAAAAGGAAAATAAAACCGGTGTTGGACGGGCAGCCCGAGGACGGTCTACGTTTTGCTAAGGGGGAATGTGACGCCCTGGGCAAGCCAGGGGTCACAGGTCACAACATCACATGCACCCCCACATTCCCTGCAGGTAAACCAAGCTAACCCAAAATCCTTGTTGCCTTCCTCCAGGGGCTGATGTCCACACCAGGGGGTGGGCCAGGCGGTTGGCTCCGCCCACCGAGGAGTTCACAGCCCTGGAGGCGGGAAAACCAGGCAGAACAGAGAAGAGGGAGGGAAGTGAAAGTAGAAGGAAGTGAAGTGGTAGAGGAGCTTAGGAGAAAAGCTGAAGTAAAGTGAAAAGAAACAGTTTTGTAAAGCCTGAAGTTGGTCCGGGTGTGTACCCCGGACAGTGACAGCAAGGTCAGCAGACGGAGGTGATAGTCTGCAGGGGGACTGCTCGGAGGTTGCTGGAAGGACCGCGGATGGGTGGTGACCCGGCGGTACCGGAGCAGTATACGAAGAACAGTCAGCACCAGGGCAGGGGCCTTTCGGATCCTGGCAAGGCTAGGAGTCGCCATAATTTGCCAAATCCGTCAGTGAAGGGGACCTCTGTCTCCTAACAACCAAGTCCCGATTGAAGGCAACAGCCCGACCGTGAAGGGGAGACACCGCCACGGCACCAGTTTCCCAGGGTCAGCGCCTGCGGGCAAAGTAGGGCTCCTTCGGCCCAGATTGAAGCCGAGGAGTGGGTAACCGGTGGGGACCCATCGCTACCAAGAGACTTTACATAGGTGCAGGGAAGAGACCGTCACCGCTAACTGCAGGGAACATCAGCACCGTGAACCGTCCGAGGGACCCGTCCAACCAGCCGTTTGTTTACCGAGAACTGTGTCGTGTTTACTGGCTGAGTGAGTACCTCCGTGCCGTGCGGCACAGCGCTGTCCCTGCGCCCCTGCACCTCCACAGGCCCCATCCCCGCCTGTCCACCATCCCAATCCCATCACCGGGCCCCGGGAGCACCAAGACCCCTACCCACGGAGGGGCAAATCAACAACTGGCTGCTCCGTACCATCACTCCCGGGCTCCCCAAACAGAGCAGCGGTGGTGTCCACTCAATCACCACAACCGTGGGTGGCGTCACGGACAATAAACTATATCCCAAAACCCAATCCCCTTTCACTCACGGGCGAGGAGCGCCGCTCGAGTCCCCGGGATCCGGCCGATCGCTCGAGCCACCGAGCAGCAGCAGCAGGCCGCAGTGCCAGCCGGACCCAAGCAGTGGGAGAGCGCGGCGTCCCCTCCTCCGCCCGCGACATATACAATAGAGAAAGTGTTGTCATGACGAACTCTTCCAAACTCATGTATGATTTGATTGCATTGTATAGGGAGAGGGCAAGGGTGTTTGAAGGATGAATTTCCCCTGTAATTGGGGTTAATATACTTGCCCCAGTTACGAGGAGAATCAGCAATGAAAAGAATTGTATTATTCTGCTAAAATACCCAACTTGTTTCCCAAAAAGTATTTTAAGACCTTATAGGGGGCTCAGTATGTGAAATAAATAAAAAATAAATATATAGAGGTAAACAAATCAAATCTTAAAAAAAAAACAAAAAAACCCACCAGTTTAAATTGCTGTTGTTTTGTTTTGGTTTTATTGTTAGCCCAGCACGTGTCAATATATAAAACAGAATTTCTACAGAAAGGAGAGCACAATTGAAAATGTTTCCAGAGGTCCATTGCGGATGTGAAGCATAGAAAGTGTGAAAAATAAAGACGTATTTCCTGTTTTTGTTCATATTTTCCCACAATAGCAGCAAAAAAAGAGGAATTTAAAAATTAAGGTGTAACTGTGCTTTAAAGCAACTTAAGAATAAGGTTTTATTTATGTGTATATGAGGAATAACACAATTTTTGGCCATTATGTGACTTATATCCTGCATTCTCACCAGTTTTCTCCTCTGCATGCTGTATCTGTAACTTCCAATGCAGTGGGAGCTGGGGAAGGGGAGACATGCTGCAGTTATGTTCATAGACAGCACAGCACAAAGAAGGGATGATGCCTGCTCTTCATTTACTTTGTATCTCGCAAAGAAAAGCTGCAGCAACATACAGGACATTATAGAGAATTAACCTCCGATATGAGGTAACACACTTGTAAGGCTGCTTTCACACATCTGATTTTTGCCGTCAGGCACAAACTGGCACCGGATCCGTTTTATTCCCCATTGACTTATATTAGCACCGGTTTGTGCCGGATGGCCTTGCGTTGGATGCGGTGTCCACCGGATCCGGCAAAATGTCTTATTCCGATTGCCGGAAAGGATGCAGCATGGAACGTTTTTTGACAACAGCAAAAAAACGTACCACGTCGGATCCGGCGCTGTCCGGCATGTTGTATAATGGAAGCCTATGGGCGCCGGATCCGGCGTCATCTGTCATATGATGGAATCCAACGATGGATTGCATTTTTTTAAATTGAGCATGCTTAGTATCACAACAGATCCGTCGAAAAACGGAAGAAACGGATGAAAAAAACTGATGCGACAGATCCGTTTTTTCGACTGATCCGTTGCGTGTTTTTCTACCGGATTGTGCCTGATGGCAAGAAACTGATGTTTGAAAGTAGCCTTACTGAGCTGTGCACAATGCTTTCCTGTCTGTTCCCTTACCTGCTCCTCACTTCTCCCCTCCCGTCCCCTCTCTATAGA
The DNA here is from genome assembly GCF_048569485.1 of Anomaloglossus baeobatrachus. Lineage (NCBI taxonomy): Eukaryota > Metazoa > Chordata > Amphibia > Anura > Aromobatidae > Anomaloglossus > Anomaloglossus baeobatrachus. The sequence goes on along the minus strand of NC_134356.1, from coordinate 403,542,343 downwards.
GATTTTCACAGTGGATGGGGAGTTCAGGAGGTACAGGAAAGAACAAAAGTGTTTGATATGTGGGGAAGGAAGCAGATCTCTCTGATAAGATACATTGCATAGTTTTTATGATCATCTGTACAATTGATTTATGACAAGTTTATTGAGAGTACAGTTCCATTTTAAGGAACATAAAAAAGAGGTAAAAATTTGAATATATGAACAATTGTTTTTAGAGCTGCTAAAAGTGCAGGTACAAAAATGTAAATGTGCTTGGTTAGGAAGGGGAGAGAATGTCCTGGTCCTGAGCTGGCTACACTAACATAAATGACATCAACATCAAATATATCAAATATGACAAGTTGTTTAGGAAAAAACCCTCAATACCAAAATTATTATACAGTATATCACAACACTGAAGATATGACACTTTGGTACAATGTAAAGTAGTCAGTGTACAGCTTGTATAACAGTGTAAATTTGGTGCCGTCTAAATAACTTAGCACACGGCTATTAATGTCTAAACCACTGGCACCAAAAGTGAGTACACCCCTAAGTAAAAATAGCTATATTGTGCCCAAAGTGTCAATATTATGTGTGGCCCCCATTATTTTCCATCACTGCCTTAACTCTTTTAGGCGTGGAGTTCACTAGAGCTTCACAGGAGCCATTGGAATCTTCTCCTACTCCTCCATGAGGACATCATGGAGCTGGTAGATGTTAGAGACCTTGCCCTCCTCCACCTTCCATTTGAGGATGCCCCACAGTCCACAGATGCTCAATAGGGTTTAGGTCTAAATATGTGTTTGGCAAGCTCAGCACCCTTGCACTCAGTTTCTATAGCAAGGCAGTGGTCGTTTTGGAGGTGTGTTTGGGGTCATTATCATGTAGGAATACTGCCCTGCGGCCCAGTTTCCGGTGGGAGGGGATCATGCTCTGCTTCAGTATGTCACAGTACATGTGGGCAATCATGGTTCCCTCAATGAACTGTAGCTCCCCACAGCCGGCAGTACTTATGCAGCTCCAAATGATGCCGCTCCCACCACCATGCTTGACTATAGGCAAGACACTCTTGTCTTTGTTCTCCTAACCTGATTACCACCACACAAACGCTTAACACTATCTGAACCAAATACGTTTATCTTGTTCTCATCAGATCACAGGTCATGGTTCCAATAATCCATGTTCTTAGACTGCTGGTCTTCAACAAACTTTGTTGTGCATCATCTTTAGAAGAAACTTCTTTCTGGGACGACAGCCATGCAGATCAATTTCATGCTGGCAGCATTCATCCAAAAGTTGTCTTTTCAAAATAGGCATATATGACACTAAGCACATGCACTCAACATCTTTGGTCGACCATGGTGAGGCTTGTTCTGAATGGAAACTGTCTTGTTGAACCGCTGTATGGTCTTCGCCACTGTGCTGCAGCTCAGTTTCAGGGTGTTGGCAACCTTTTTATAGCCTAGGCCATATTTATATAGAGCAACAATTCTTTTTTTCAGATCTTCAGAGATTTCTTTGCCATGAGGTGATATATGGAACTTCCAATGACCAGTAATAGAGACTGTATGAGCAATAACACCAAATTCAACACACCTGCTCCCCATTCACAGCTGATACCTTGTAACACTAATGAGTCAAATGACACCGGGGAGGGAAAATGACAAATTGGGCACAATTTGGCCATTTTCACTTAGGGGTGTACTCACTTTTTTGCCAACGGTTTAGACATTAATGGCGATGTGTTGAGTTATTTAGAGGGCACACCAAATTTACACTGTTATAGAAAATGTATACTGACTACTTTACATTGTATCAAAGTGTCATAGCTTCAAGGTTGCCCCATGAAAAGATATCTAATATATAAAGCTCAGTGTATGTATGTTTGTATGTATGTATATATATATATATATATATATAGATATATAGATATATATATATATATATATATATATGTGTGTGTGTGTGCCTATGTCCACTAAAGGAATTTGCACCGTCGCATTTACAATCACGGAATTTTTCACAGACACCCCATGTGACTCAGGGAATGTCATAGACTATGTTTTGATGGGAAAATTTAACCCTGCGTTTTACAGTTACTCACCAAAATCCTGCCTCCATTAAACTGAATAGAGGTGGGAGCTACAGGCTATTAATAGCAACTGTTAGTGGTTGCTATAGGAACAAAATAAACTGTTAGTATAAGAAGCTTATGTGTGAGGTAATATGATGTCGGTGGGGAGACGGATAGAGAGAGACAGAAAAAGACAGACAGACAGAGATAGACAGACGTGGAAAGAGACAGACAGAGACAGACGGGGAAAGAGAGAGACGGGCAAAGAGACAAACCTGGAAAGAGACAGCCCTGGAAAGAGACAGACGGGCAAAGAGACAGACGAGCAAAGAGACAGACGGGCAAAGAAACAGCCCTGGAAAGAGTCAGACGGGCAAAGAGACAGACGGGCAAAGAGACAGATGGGCAAAGAGACAGCCCTGGAAAGAGTCAGACGGGCAAAGAGACAGACCTGGAAAGAGACAGATGGGGAAAGAGACAGACCTGGAAAGAGACAGACGGGCAAAGAGACAGCCCTGGAAAGAGACAGATGGGCAAAGAGACAGACCTGGAAAGAGACAGACGAGGAAAGAGACAGATGGGGAAGAGACAGACCTGGAAAGAGACAGCCCTGGAAAGAGACAGCCAGGCAAAGAGACAGATGGGCAAAGAGACAGACGGGCAAAGAGACAGCTGGGCAAAGAGACAGCCGGGCAAAGAGACAGCCGGGCAAAGAGACAGACCTGGAAAGAGACAGCCCTGGAAAGAAACAGCCGTAGAAAGAGACAGACGGGCAAAGAGACAGACGGGGAAGGAGACAGACCTGGAAAGAGACAGACCTGGAAAAAGACAGTCGGGCAAAGAGACAGACGGGCAAAGAGACAGACCTGGAAAGAGACAGACGGGGAAAGAGACAGACCTGGAAAGAGACAGACGTGGAAAGAGACAGCCCTGGAAAGAGACAGACAGGCAAAGAGACAGCCCTGGAAAGAGACAGATGGGCAAAGAGACAGACCTGGAAAGAGACAGACCTGGAAAAAGACAGTCGGGCAAAGAGACAGCAGGGCAAAGAGACAAACCTGGAAAGAGACAGCCCTGGAAAGAGACAGACAGGCAAAGAGACAGACGGGCAAAGAGACAGATGGGCAAAGAGACAGACGGGCAAAGAGACAGATGGGGAAAGAGACAGATGGGGAAGAGACAGACCTGGAAAGAGACAGCCCTGGAAAGAGACAGCCAGGCAAAGAGACAGATGGGCAAAGAGACAGCCGGGCAAAGAGACAAACCTGGAAAGAGACAGCCCTGGAAAGAGACAGACAGGCAAAGAGACAGACGGGCAAAGAGACAGCTGGGCAAAGAGACAGCCGGGCAAAGAGACAGCCGGGCAAAGAGACAGCCGGGCAAAGAGACAGACCTGGAAAAAAAACAGACGGGGAAAGAGACAGACGGGGAAGGAGACAGACCTGGAAAGAGACAGACCTGGAAAAAGACAGTCGGGCAAAGAGACAGCCGGGCAAAGAGACAGCCGGGCAAAGAGACAGCCAGGGAAAGAGACAGATGGGCAAAGAGACAGACGGGCAAAGAGACAGATGGGCGAAGAGACAGTCGGGCAAAGAGACAGATGGGGAAAGAGACAGACCTGGAAAGAGTCAGCCCTGGAATGAGAGACCTGAAAGAGACAGACGAGCAAAGAGACAGACGGGCAAAGAGACAGACTGGGAAGGAGACAGACTGGGAAAGAGACAGACTGGGAAAGAGACAGACTGGGAAAGAGACAGACTAGGAAAGAGACAGACTAGGAAAGAGACAGACGGGGAAAGAGACAGATGGGGAAAGAGACAGATGGGGAAAGAGACAGACCTGGAAAGAGACAGACCTGGAAAGAGACAAACGGGGAAAGAGACAGACAAAGACAGATGGGGAAAGAGAGAGACAGACAGACACACACATAGAGACAGACACAGAGATAGAGACAGACAAACACAGAGATAGCGACAGACAGACTGACAAATACAGAGAGATAGAAACAGACAGACAGAGACATAGACACAGACAGACAAAGAAAGACACAGACAGAGAGACAGTGACACACAGACAGAGACTGGGAAAGAGACAGAGAGACAGTTACTATCCTGGACAACGCCCGGGTACTACAGCTAGTAATAAAATATTTACAATGAAATGAGGAGTATACTCACTTGTTATATACTGTACATGTAGTAACCAAAATCATGCAGAATATAATACATTAACCCTGAATAACAAATGTACAGATGCACAGGACAAATAATCAACAACAAAAAATCCTAATCCCAGTAATTAAAATGGTCCCTAAACATCTTCTGTACAACCAACATTCTGTGAAGGTATTTGCTTGTTTATAACGAGGGATATATTGTCACTACATATTGCTTACCCTTATGGCTATAGTTTATCTAGCCTCTATGATACTTTCAGATGGACTATGTCACACGAGATGTAAAACTACTGTTGTTTATAGACCTTTGTCATCACAATCAATGTTTAAATACCAGTGTAAAATCAGTAGGTGTATGTGCTTGTAAACTAGATTATGACTATATGGAATTTTTTTTAACACAAGTTCTATAGAATGGCATGAGGAAGTTCACTGAGAATACATTTCATAAGTCTGTTGGAGTTATGTAAATATAGTAATCCTAAAAGAACAGGATTTTATAAAGGGTTCTCTTTTCTCAAAATGATACAGATATCCCACAGTTGAAAATATACCTTTTATTTTCTTCACCCTAGAGTATTATCAGAGGCAATATGCTTGGAATAATAGACTTAACAGTTGCAGAACTTGTTGCTACTTTTAAAGGGAATCTGTCACCAGGTATCTGAGAGCGGCATAATGTAGAGGCAGAGACCCTGATTCCAGCGATGTGTCACTTACTGAGCTATTTGCTGTCATTTTAATAAAAATCAATGTTTTCTCTGCTGCAGATCAAGCAGTTATACAGAGCTCATGAATATGCTGGACTACCTGGCAGCAGGCCAAGTAGTCCTCTACTGGTAATCTACTGCTGATTAATCAGTGATTTTATCAAAACTACACTAAGCAGCCCAGTAAGTGACACATCACTGGAATCAGGATCTCTGTCTCTACATTATGCTGCTCTCAGATTAGGTGGCAAAAACCTGGTGACAGATTCCCTTTGAATCTGAGCGATCTTTCATTAGGATTATTTACAATGATTAACATGTATGTATCTGTCGCGGGCGGAGGAGGGGACACTGCGCTCTCCCACTGCTCGGGTGTGGCTGCTGCTGCCGCTGCTCGGTGGCTCGAGCGATGGGCCAGATCCCGGGGACTCGAGCGGCGCTCCTCGCCCGTGAGTGAAAAGGGGTGGTTTGGTTTTGGGGATATTGTCCGTGACACCACCCACGGTTGTGGTGATTTTTAGTGACACCACCGCTGCTCTGGATGGGGATCCCGGGGACGGTGACAGGGAGCAGCTTTGGTTGTTATTCTCCCCTCCATGGGTAGGGGGGTTGGTTGTCCCGGGGCCCGGTGATGGGGTAGGGATGGATGGCAGGCGGGTTGAGGGGCCTGATGAGGTGCAGGGTCGCAGGGGTAGCGCTGTGCTGCACGGCACGGAGGTACTCACTCAGCCCAATGATGATGACACAGTTCATGGTAAAACAAGCGGCTGGATGGACGGGTCCCTCGGACGGCTGCGGTGTTGTCGTTCCCTGCAGGTTAGCGGTGACTGTCTTTTCCCTGCACCTAGGTACGGTTGTTGGTTCCGATGGGTTCCCACCGGTAACCCGCTCCCCAACTTGGATATGGGCCGGAGGAGCCCCTTTTGCCCGCAGGCGCTGGCCCTGAGAAACGGTTGCCTTGGCGGTGGCGGTGTCTCTCTCACTGGGTTGGACTGTTGCCTTCTGTCGGGACTTGACTGTTTAGGAACCCGGAGGTCCCCTTCCCTAACGGATTCGGCAACTTCACGGCGACTCCAAGCCTTGCCGGGGTCCGAAAGGCCCCTGCCACTGGTGCTGGCTTCTCTTTGTGTACCGGTCCGGTACCGCCGGGCCACCACCCGTCCACGGTCCTTACGGTAGACTCCAATCGGCCACTCCTGCAGACGGTCTCCACCGTCTGCCAACCTTGCTGTCTCGCCCGGGCCACACACCCGGACGCTCTTCAGACTGTTTGTTTGCTCTACTACTACACTTCCCTCCTTCCACTTTCACTGTCCAAGCTAGACTCCGCTCCGCACTCGAGCTCTGCCTGAGCTAAACTCCCCCACTTCCTCCACTCAACTCCTGAACTCAACTGTCTGTTTTCCCGCCTCCAGGACTGTGAACTCCTCGGTGGGTGGGACCAACCGCCTGGCCCACCCCCTGGTGTGATCATCAGCCCCTGGAGAAGGGCAACAAGGGTTTTGTCTGACCTTGATGTGCCTGCAGGGAGTGTGGGGTGTGTTGTGGTGTTGTTCTCTGTGGCCCCTGGCTTGTCCAGGGCGACACATATCTCCTCAAGTACTGTAACATTTATATCAGTTTCCATAGAGAAAGTAAACTTCTATTCATAGTTAAAATTTAGCAAAAAATATGTAATATGCTTCTACTTTACTAAATGGCATTACTTACAGAAATATCACATATCTTCATGTTGTTCTTTCCTTTGCTTATATTTTAAGCAGTAAAATAATGTCATACAAATATGTTACTGTCCCTTACAATATTGCTTTTTATCAGTGACAAAACCAGTCTAGCATCCAACATAATGGGAATTCTTTAGATTCTTGTGAAGGAACATAGGCAGGCAAAATTCTTCATCTCAGTAAGCTAAGACAAATTACCATGAATCTTGTGATTCGGGAGACCGACTAACACATATATATCTGAGTGAATGTATCTACTACCATCTCTTTCACCAAGATCATGTTCTTCAGTATTTGTTTTTATTAAAAGGTGGAAAAATATGTGACATATTTGCAGACTTACTGTCCAGAAGTCTACTTTATGATACTAACTCATAGAGCCATGGCCAATGATATTACCCTAGACCAATGGTTCCCAAATGCCAGTCCTCACAGCCCCTAACATGTCATATTTTCAGGATTTCCTTAGTATTGCCCAGGTGATGCCTTAATAATGATCTCATCATCAATTCAATGCTAAAGAAATCCTAAAAACATGACCAGTTGGGGGCCGTCAAGACTGGAGTTTGAGAAACACTGCCCTAGATCAAGATATTTAAGACATCAATATTACCGGCTTGTCTGTTCTCCTGCCTAGCTGGGGCTTATTTCCCTTCCCCATAATTAATAAGCATCGGGAAGTTTGAAGACATAGCAATTTGTCTGACAAATTATATTATATGTATAACGAGCATTAGTTTTGGACATTTTTGAGATTATATTTTTGTTCTGAAAGTATGTAAGCCAAAAGCACAACCACCAGAGATGCAGACCACACCAAAACTAAGAATCTTGCAGGTAGGCATCATCAACACCTATCGGTGATGCCTACAGTTCCAGTTTCCATGTACAAAATGTATGGAATGATTGTTATGGGTGAGATGTAGGATTTAGATTAACTGATTGATCAACTGCTGGGTCTCCCGATCAAAGCGAACAGCAAGAACGATCCATTTCACAGATGGGTGAATCCAGCCTTAGGCCCCCTTCACACGCACGTGAGTCCGGTACGTGCTAGGTCCATTTCCGCATGTACCGGAAATACGGGCACACGTAAACCCATTAAAATCAATGGGTTTATGTGTACGCACGTGTTCAGCCATTGGCCCGTGCCTCCGTGTGGAGCAGACAAGAGCCCGTGTGCTCCATACGGAGGCACGTTCGTATTTCTTCAGCAGCACGGGTGTCACGTGGCCCGCACACGTACCACACGGTTGTAGTGTGGATGCGGTCCCACATGACACGCTCCAGAGAAACACACGTGTCATTGTAAAAATAAAAAAAAACATACCTCCACCAGCCCTGCAGTCTCTGCTGCGGCTGTCACCTGCATCCGACACATTGTGAATTTGAACAACGCATGTTCTTCACTGGGGGCTGGAAGCAGCGTCAGCGGGGCGTGGTCTGTGCCGGACACTGTCAATCAACACCACAGACAGCTCCAGAAGAATCAGGTAAGGCGGGACTTTCCATTCTCCGTGTGTTATTACGTATAACACACGGAGAACACGCATGTGCCACAAACACGCCACACGGGGAGCAAACCACCCCTTTAATACGTCCGTGAAAAAACTGTTTGTTTTTTTCACGTGCGTGTGAAGGGGGCCTTAGAAGGAGCTATGTAGATTAGAGCTTTGTTTATCAACTCCACCATTAAGAGGAATTTAGAACAGAATCATAAATTTTCATCGGTGCTATACAGATTATAACCGGCAGTCCTCATAAAGTTAATGTCCTGAACCAACCACGTCTATTTTTACAAGCTTCCCCATTTGTAATATTAGTACATTAAACATCATTAATAATAGGATCGTTGGCATCTTACATTTCTGAAGCAGGTATGAGGTGCTGCCTCCGCTCCGCACTGTTTCTGGTAATCCGCCCAGTCAAAGTCCTGCTCTGGATAACCTGATTTCACAAAATATGAGGAAATGCTTACAATATACCGTAATACGGGTCAGATGCATTCAAAGAAGGATAAAAATATCACATTTGTACATTCACAAATATTCATCATGTTTTTCCTGTTAATTCTGTTAACACTTGATGAGTTGGATGAAAACTTGTGGAGACACCATTAACATCAATAATTGCAAACAAATAGAAACCGCAAATAAATCTATCGAATTTAACCTATTGTTTTTCTGCAATATTGATGTTGGGAAAGGCAAATCAAACTTACTGATAGAAAAATGCAAATGTACATAAAGGGCTAAATCTTTCTTAATGTCCATATTTTTGGATTGATTGCCCATATAAATATACAGTATATATATCCATAAAGTCTAATACAAATAATGAATGACATCATGGTCCAAACCACTTTCACATTATTTAACACATTAATCATCATCGCATCTCCCAGTTAGCTATGCTGATCCTTACATTATCAGACGTACCTTGCAAACAGGCAATAACACAATTTTGACACAATATAAATTTACCATCCATTTAGTATTGGGATAAAGTAACTTTTTTATAAATGATTTCCTATTCCTTTAGGCTGTGTTCCAATGATGAGTATTTGGGGAGTTTTTGATGTTGCGGATTCTCTGCAGCATTTCTATATCAATTACCTAAATTAGGTTACTTGCACTTTTTATTACATTTTCTACATGCTTTTTATTGGGGGGGGGGTGTTCTGCTGCAGTTTTGTCACTTTTTGGTGTGTCCTGTTGTAAATAAGGCTGCTTTGTTTTGGAATTTCCCTATTACTCAGCTTTGGTAAACAATTTTTGGTACAGTCATATGAGGGTTACATGCATTTTCAGTACATTTCCACTGCACATATGCAATTTTTACCTGCAGATTTCCCTCCTCTCATCCAAGTCTAAGGGGGTAAATCTGCAAAGAAGATGCATACTAGGCCCCCTTCACACGTCCGTGCAAAAAATAACGTTTTGCATGGTCCGTTGTGAAGTTCTGTGGGCCATCCATGTGTTACTGTGTATGGCATCAGTATGCTGTCCGTGCGCTATCCGTGTGACACCCGGATAGCACACAGACAGCATGAAATTGTATACTTACCAGTCTCCGGCGCTGCTGTTACTTCCAGATCTGCGGTCAGTGCAATAAATATTAATGAGCATAATGAGCAGGACCTGGAAGCAATAGCAGAGACAGAGACAGCAGTGCCGGAGACCGGTAACTATAAAAAAAATTTTTTTTCCTAAGTAACATGTGTTTCCTCCGGTATGTGTCACTCTGATGTCACACAGATCACATCAGTGTGCGGTCCGTGTGACATAAGTGTTGCCGGCAGAAAACGGACATGTCGTTATGTAGAGCACACGGATATGTGTGTTCCACGCAGACACATGGTCCATGTGAAAACACGGATGTGTGAGCAAACACTGATTTTAATGGGTCTACGTGTGTCCATGTCTCCGGTAAGTGTGAAAATGGACACCACATGTACCGGATACACGGATGTGTGAAGGAGGCTTTAGGCTGAGTTCACATGTCCAGTAATCATCTGTTAAAACATATACTGCAGAGATTCATTGGGAAAAATTTGTGCAAACACAACTTTTTTGTCTGTTGTTAAATAACTGATGTCTGCCGGATGCGTTTTTTTAACACTGGAGTCTATGGAGAACCGATCATTTTAACGGATTGCTATTTAGCCATCTGTTTTCCTTGCATTTGTATAGAATCCATTTTTTCTTACAGGATTCCGTTTCAAATGAAGATAAATCGCAATCTGTTAACGAATCCGTTCTCCATAGACCCCAAGATTAAAAAAAAAAAAAAACACAGATCCGACAGACATTTTGCCAATGGATCTTTGCAGGAACTGAACTAACGCATGATTACAGGACATGTGAACTCAGCCTAAGGCCCCCTTCACACGTGCGTGTAAATCACGTTCGTGTTATGCGTTCCATATTTCATGTCCGTGTTGCGTTTTTAATGTCCGTTTTCTGGCTCCATGTGTGATGCGTGTGTCATCCGTATGTCCATTTGAGATGTGCGTGTGTCCATGTTTGTAGTACGTATGTAATGCGTATTCCATCCATATGTCTTCCGTTTTGCTAGTACGTGTAGCTGGAAAAAATCATTTAATGAATGGGATAATATGTTGCTGGTGTGTTCAATTCAGTCACCCTCACTGTGTCCTGCAAGATAAATTAGATTTCCTAGGGTCCTTTTCTATTCACAAGCACCTGTTTCAAAATGATACAATCATTGCCATATTTGCAAAAAAACGGACACGGACCATACGGAGATGCATCCGTGTCAAGTACGTGTGCTCATGGACCCATTGAGTTTTATGGGTGCGTGTGTGCGTGTTCCGTGAGAAAAATGGGCATGCTTCCGTATTTAATGCACCAAAAAGCGTATCACGCATACAAGCTCCGTATGGAAAAACGAAAGTGTAACTCAGTACATTGATTAACATTGGAGTACGTGTGCCCGTGTCTCCGCTACGTGCAGGAACAGACCTAACACGTACCGGAGGCTCGTGCGTGTGAAGGGGGCCTAAGGCTGGAAGAGAAATTATCATGGTGCAAATTTGAAAAAGGCACCATAGGTAAAAAAACAACACAATGGACAGGATATTTCTATATATTCCATCCATTTTGCTTAAACTGTAAGATGCTGCATTTTTTGTACAATGCATAAACTCAGCGTCAAAAATGCACCAAATACTCATTGTAGAAACTTACAATTGAAGTACCTCTATGACATTATTATAAGACAGTGTATGTATTACAGACCTTTTGGAGGTGTGAGATTAACCCCATTTATAACACACCATTGGATCGGCAGGAGACTCAGGGAATCAGCATGACAAAGCATCGACACGTTTCTTGCCTCTGGTCTCAAATCATCCATGGTTACTAGGAAGTATACGTTGTTAAAAACCTGCAATATACAGCCAGAAGGATGTATTAATACATAAGGCTCATTTGGACCATTGTCTTACCTGCTTTATCATTGTTGAGCAGCATTTACACAGTCTGCAACAAATTATGCTATAGAGAAAAAAAATCTATACAAATTATAAAGATGGATGGAATAGTGGGTGGCCCATCTCTGGATGGAATAAAGCTATAAAAAATGAATATACATCTAACAAGTGTATGAAAAAAATATGAACAAGACTGTCTTAGATTGAGAAGCTGCTGTATTCATTTGATATTTATACTATTATTGGACAGAAATTATTTATGGACTATAATCACAATCAGCCTCATGGACATTGCTCTAATATGGCTCCATAAAAACTCTATCTTGTAAGAAGCCATAAGGACTCCGTGTACCTCACGTGCTCCAAATTTAATACAGATTTCTTTCGTAGGATTCTGTATAATTTACAAAATTTGTGGCAACGCCATGGGATAACAAGATTTTCTTCTACGTAAGAAACCCACCATGTACCAGCCCAGCACAGCGCACTATATACATGTCTGCACTGATTTAAGATGCAAAATTTAACATTAGCGCATATCATCCAAAGATGTAAAAAGCCAGTAAATAAATAGCTTTACTATTACTTAAACACAATCTATTCAAGTCGTCCAATACTAAATTCCTAAAAATAATTCCAGTGCTTGCTCATAATCTATATTTTCCTATTGTGATATCTTTTATAGTGATGAGCAAGCGTGCTCGCCACTACTAGATACTCGATTAACCATCAGAGTGCTCTGGTACCCGGTCGAAAATTGCTAGTTCTTGGATGTGTCGTCCATGAAACAAGAACACAAAGAGCCGGCTGCCTTCACTGAATGATGGGAGCCAGCACCCTAGTGCAAGCCATTTGCAGTGTCTGCATGGCTCTCCATGAGGACAAAAATAACGTTTTGGATCTAGTTTGTCAAGAAAAAAACCCTACTTCGCCCCAAAAATGCTGTTTTCAGCTGGCTGTATGTCGGCGGAGAGCCAAACTGCCCAGACATTGACTTTTATTATACTTGTTAACCAAGTTGAGCCCTTTCAGAACATTTTAAGGCCGCTTTACACACTGCGATATCGGTACCGATATCGCCATCGTGCGTACCCGCCCCCATCTGTTGTGCGACACGGGCAAATCGCTGCCCGTGTCGCACAACATCGCCCGGACCCGTCACACTACTTACCTTCCATGCGACGTCGCTGTGACCGGCAAACCACCTCCTTTCTAAGGGGGCGGTTCGTTCAGCGTCACAGCGACGTCACAGCAGCGTCACTGAACCGCCACCCAATAGAAGCGGAGGGGCGGAGATGAGCAGGACGAACATCCCGCCCACCTCCTTCCTTCCGCATTGTGGCTGGGAGGCAGGTAAGGAGAGCTTCCTCGTTCCTGTGGTGTCTCACGGAGCGATGTGTGCTGCCGCAGGAACGAGGAACAACTTCGTTACTGCTACAGTAACGATATTTGAGAATGGACCCCCATGTCGCCGATGAGCGATTTTGCACATTTTTGCGACGATGCAAAATCGCTCATAGGTTTCACACACAACGGCATCGCTACAGCGGCCGGATGTGAGTCACAAAATCCGTGACTCTTGGCGCCGTTAGCGACATCGCAGCGTGTGACACCAATGAGTGACGATCAACGAGCGCAAAAACGTGAAAAATCGTTGACACGTCGCTCATTTCCTTAATATCGTTGCTGCTGCAGGTACGATGTTGTTCGTCATTCCTGCGGCATCACACATCGCTGTGTGTGACACCGCAGGAACGACGAACATCTCCTTACCTGCGTCCACCAGCAATGAGGAAGATAGGAGGTGGGCGGCATGTTCCGGCCGCTCATCTTCGCCCCTCCTCTGCTATTGGATGACTGTCGTGTGACGTCGCTGTGATGCCGCATGAACCGCCCCCTTAGAAAGGAGGCAGTTCACCGGCAAGAGCGACGTCGCAGGGGAGGTAAGTCCGTGTGACAAGTGTTAGCGAAGTTGTGCACCATGGGCAGCGATTTGCCCGTGTCGCACAACCAACGGGGGCGGGTATGCTCGCTAGCGATATCGGTACCGATATCGCAGCGTGTAAAGTACCCTTTAGCATTGCACAAATGTTGGAATCATCACCTGTGCAGGTGATTAAATTATCACTTGTGCAATGCTAAAGAAAGCCTGAAAACCTGCACTGTTGGTGGGCCATGAACACTGGATTTGTGGAACACTGCTCTACAGTAACAAGATTGTATTTAGGTCATACAAATTCCCCATAGTTACTTTTGCCATTATTGACCAAAAATGTTACTCACCTTAGAGATAGTTGCAGGACGAATATGAGAAGGCTCAGTTGGGTCTACGGCCTCCACCTTCATCCCGGCAGTGAATGAATGGGGCCTTAGGTCAGCATGATCCTTCATAAGGTTAAAACATCAAATTAGTAGATAGTATTTAGTCTTTCAATATTCCTTCAAAACATCCAAGAGACCCAGTTCTTATGTTGCAAAAACAGTACAAGTCTGGGAGGTATGTGATTTTTATATTATGTTGGGCACTTTAGTAGTTAAGGAAAAGTTTTCCAGTAGTGGCAACCCCTTCAAACAACTAAGATTAGAGACAGGGGTCACTGTTTGCACTATTTTAATGTATTTTAATTGAATTTAACCACTTAACAAATTATGACGTAATGTCTGCCATAAGTCGTTTCCCTGCCTTTGATGCAGGCACGCTCCCCAAGCCTACATCCTTCCTGGCAGATGATGGCTGAACTATTCAACCATCATCTGCCTCCAACAGCCATGGATGGAGCGGTGTTCTGCTTGCGGCTATTAACCTGTTAAATGCCATGGTCAATCTCTAACAGCCGGCAGAAGGGAGCGCTGTTCTGACCCATCAACAGCACCTCCACGACGCAATTGCAGGATGCCTATGTGCTGTCATGACAGCCAGGGTTCAGTTGAAGACCCCTGTGGCTGTTATTACAGTACTTCTGTGAAAACCATTGCTGGTATTCATAGGAAGCTATGATTTCTGCTATACCACAGCAATGAACCATTGCAGGTTCAAGTCCCCTAAGGGGACTATTACATTCAGTAAAAAGTAGAAAAAATGTTTTAAAAAATATAACCCCCTTTTACCACATTAAAAATTAAGAAAAAAAATGTTTAAAAATACACATATTTGGTATTGCTGTGTCTGTAACGGTCCGATCTATAAAAATATCAAATAAATCAATACGATCAGTAAACAGCGTAAAGAGAAAAAAAAAATCAAAATGCAAGCAGTTTTACAGCCACCACGACAACAAAAAAAATGTAATAACAGGCGATCAATACATCGTATATACTCCAAAATGATATTTAAAAATATTTCAGCTTGAAAATGTTACAGCTCTTGGAATGTAACAAAACAAGCAAACATTTTTTTTTTACCACTTAAAGGGAAGCGGTCACCAGGATTTTCGTATATAAGCTAAAGCCAGTGCTATACTGGCACTATCAGGCTGATTCTATACATACCTGTAGTGATCAGCTCGGATGTATAGGTTTTGAAATCCAAGAAAGTAAAGTTTATAAAATCGGCAGCTTCTTGAGTGGCAGGTGAGAATCAGATTATATCTGGGCGGTATTTATACTTATCCCCTCCCCTTGTTAGAATTAGCATAAGTATTTTATACCATCGATTCACTTTTTCACTTGCAGGACCTGTGTGAGGTCATACCCATGTGACCAGAAGGGGCGGGGCCTCTGATAGTCTATCAGCCTGATAGTGCCAGTATAGCACTGGCTTTAGGTTATATACAAAAATCCTGGTGATTGGTTTCCTTTAAATAAAACAACTATATATCTACATAATCATACTGGAGAATCAAACTGGCAGGTCAGTTTGATGGTAAAATGAAGATTGTAAATAAAATACCCCAAAAACAATTGCAGAATTGCACTTTTTTTTTTTGTTATTTCACCACATTTGAAATTTTTCTTCTCACCATTACATCATATGATAAAATTAACAGTTTAATTCAAAAGTTTAAACATGTCGCACTAAAAACAGGCCCTAACATGGCTTTGTGGACAGAAAAATAAAAAAAAAATCTGGCTCTTGGAATAAGGGGGGGAATCGAAACAGCAAAAACAAAGAATTGCAAGGTCCATAAGAGGCTAATGTAAATTTAAATTCACTGCAAAATAAATGTATCCCTATACATCAATACCAAAATCAGTGAGTTCAAGTTCTGTGAAAGCTGGTAGTAAGAGGCCCAAGAAATGCGGTAACCTACTGTATGTTGTGCATTTATGAGAGTAAACTGCAATTTTCTTTATATCACCAACTAGGGGTGAGCCGCCCATATTGGCAGACCGCACAGCCGCTATGGGCCCAAAAAACAGTGGGCCCAGCGACACTCAGGCCCTGACCTTCCCCTGCCCATTATCACAATTTCAGTAGTATAGCAATACCAGTACTCAGATACCATTGAATAGAATGGTAGATCTGGGAGCCAAAGGCTCCGTAATCCACCATTCGGCCTATGAGTCTGAGACTTTGTGCACTTCAGGCGCGAAGACATCACTACACTGCACCTGAAATGCAGAGCCTCAATACTCAAGTTGCATAGACTGAAGCAATGTGCCATTGGAATGGACCGAGGTGAGTAGTGTTTATGTTATTTATCTTTTTTAACGTCAGTAGCTTTGTGGGCACTCATACTGAGTGGGGGTGCGCTGTGAGGGAAGCCATACTGAGTGGCAGGTGGGTTGTAAGGGACATCATGCTGAGTGGTTGGCTGTGGAAGCATCATACTGAGTGGCAATCTTACTATGTAGGGTGCTGTGAGGACCATGATACTGTGTGCGGTAAAGGGGCTGTGGAGTATCAAACTGAGAAGGGTGATCATACAGTGTGAGAGCATCATACTGAATGGCTGTGGGACCATCATACTGAAGGGCTACCATACTGTGTAGGTGTTTGTGGGGACAATGATACTGTGATATCATTATGAGTGATAACTGTGGGGCCATCATACTGAGTGAGGGCTGTGGGAACATCATATTGATGGACTGTGGGAACATCATACAGAGGGGCCATCATACTGTGTGGGTGCAATGATATTGTGCAGGGGTATCATACTGAGTGATGGCTGTAGGGGCACCATACTGAGTGGGGGTATCATACTCTGTGTATGTGGGTGGGGACATTTTTGAAAGCCTCAAACTCTATAATAGCCATAAAAGGGCTTTCATGGATGAAGACTCTAAGGGGCTTTAATAGGGGCATAATTACTGTGTACATAACACAATACATACCTCTCTTCCTGTTTATAAAAGTTAAGAAATATGACCCCCTCCCACTCTGACAATTTTTTTTTTAGAGATGTGGGGACATTCAAAACTTTTGCTATGGAGTCACATGAATTTTATGTACACCTCCGTCAGCAATCTATTCAATTGAATAACTAAAGATTGGAGCTATTTATGCAACATTTTAATTTATGTGTAAAAATATTAAATGACAGTACAGTCTTAAAACCCAAGCTACATCTTACCTTGAACACTTCGAGTGGGAGAGGACTTCTTGCAGCATCTACCAGAGACTTTTCAAGAGCACTTTTCCATTCAGACATACTTTTCAGTGGACAAAGATCTAAAGTATTACAAATACAGGAATATCATGAAAGTACTGAGTTTTCAGCAAGCCTAACATGGATGATACATGATCATATATAATTTTAGCTATTTCATTCATAATTCTAAGTACTATTTCAAAAAGGGTTGTTTCACAATGACTGGCCATTTTAGATGGAAACTAGTGAAAAAAATGGAATGTTTGTCATCGCTGTCTCATATAAAATGAAGTCTTCCTCTGTTCAATAGCTATAAACCACTTCTTTATTGGTCAGATTGAAAATCAAAATAAAGACAATGCCATTACTATTATGTCTATAAGAACAAACGCGTTTTCGATCATGATGATCTAGAGACGCATATGCTTAATACTGACATCACTGTTTTTTCTGACCAATTAAGAAATAGTTTTAAACTGCTGAACAGAAGACTTTGTTTTTCATGAGACATAATTAATAAGACTCCATTCATTTCACTGGTTTCCAAATGCATGAATGACTGTTATGATGATCCGACAAGGAGAAAACAACGGTCCCATTAATGGTATGTACTATTGCATAGATGCATAGGTGAGAACATAACACATATCGATCCTGCTATGTTAGTATATATCAGCATTACTACTCATTGGAGTCCTTGTTCCTCTGTTTTTTACAATCACTGCCCAATTTAAATGACCGCAGCTGGCCTAGCATTACAAACACCGACGATCAGCTGCAGCCAGCCGTACATTTCTAACTCTTTTTGGCCAATTAAGGGGTTGTAATAAACAGGGGACCCCTCAATAATATTTGCTTGTCATAGTAAGGCATCTTAAAAACTGTTTGCATGATAAAATAACGTCTTTACAAGGAAGCAGTCATGAGATTAATGCTGTACAAACCAAAGGCAGCATGAATCAGAAATGTTATTGGAGACATATTTGTTCTACTCCGAATCGCTGTTTTTAATGTCTCCAAATTTGGCGCAACTTCACTGTAGTTCCTACCTGGTGTATTTGTGAGTACACTATTTTTTTTTTTCTGCTCATTTTTTTGGCCATCAGTTCAAAATAGAAAAAAAGACTATTGTTGACTTTCCATGAAATTCATGAATTGCGTTAGCCATTTTGATTAATTTGGGACTAAAAATGGCTACTAATACCACAAGAGAAAAAAGAAAGTGAATTAAAAAACCCCACACATGATGAGTTTGGGCAATAGTTCCTGACTAGTTTTTCCAACTATGTATACTCAGATACAACACAACATTTAAGAGTTTGACACACACGGCAGCAATATAGTATTCTGTGATGGAATAATACTGTTCGAGGTTAAGGCAGCAGGAATCCCCTGATGGGCTCCTTTAAGTGCTAATGAAGATCTGAAAAAAACTTTAACATTCCTTGTTGATTAAACACAGAACCCTTCAGAACAAATTGAAGACATTTGAAGAGTTTTAATATGTCTTCCATCAACGATGACCACAAAGAATAATTAAATAAAATACAACCTATTCACCAGGATGAAACGTATGTTGCTATTTCCCACAAGTAAAGAATAATTGGCATCTCAATATCTGTCCAGACATTACAATTGATAAATTCAGCCCAGTATATTGCCCTAGATAATGTTAAAAACAATCACGATGATGTTAGAGGAACAATTGGGAAATCAACGAGCTACAAATCTACAAACTTTGATCTGTGATCATTTGAAGCAGTAGTCAGACTAGATAACCTACTAACCAAGGATAGCTCAAATGTTCAGCCATATAGAACGGAATGAGCATAAACAAAGATGACCTGTTTCCTGAGCAAAACCACTAGTAGCAGACCACTGGTTTCCGACAAACAAAGGAAAAAACTCAACACCATGAAAAGTAGATCAGCTAATTTACGGGTTATGTTTTAAGGTCAATGATAGGAAACTATAGTTTATTTAAGAGAAATCAGAGCATTTAGGAGAATATCACTACTTGAATACAAACTGGTAAATATACAAGTTCACATATAATAAGCATTTAAATATGGTCAATTAAAGTATTTTAGTGGATCAGAAAGCAGTGGTTTCTGTATATACGTATGAAGGTCCTACAGACAATATCTTATACATATGAATTTAATGCAATGGATATTTTCTTTCCACCATAACAAAACAACAGCAATGTGTTAAAACTTACCTAAAGGTGGTTCCATTCTGCACTGATTTTCTTGACACCAACCAACAGGTCGAAGTCTACAGTCCAAGTAAAATAACCACTGATCACAAGAATCTGATTCTTCCAAGCCAACGTAGCGCAATCGTAATCTTCCGCCAACATTTTCTACCACACTTACTATCCAGTACTGGAATGGATTTTGTGAGTCTTGTAGTTCTATGAGTGAATCCCCTGTAATGAGGTCTACAGGAGCTTTTCCACGAAGAGGCTTTTAAAAGAGAAAGAAATTCCAGTTTCAGTAAGAAGATTCTAAACAAATATGTAAAATAGCATGGTAACATATCGTATACTAAATTTTCTATATACTCCTAATATATTGTATAAGTTATCTCTACAAAAATTTCTACATCAGATATTGTTTTTGAGAAAAGAATAAAGCTTTGCACTGATCTCTCATCTCATTCCACAACCATGCCAAGTTCTTACTCAAATTAATCGATATTTTAAATGAGAGACAGGCTCAGAACTAGTTTCTTCTACAGTAATTTTATTATCTCATTTGCATGTAAAGAAACCATGTCATTGGAAAAATCAATACCTTTTATCTATTTTTACCTACTATATTCTCCCATACCACTATTAGAGTCTACAGTCCCATGATCATGTGTTAATTTTTTTGTGGCTGTTGATAAAAACCCACTAATTTTAATGCGATTAGTCAACTATCTACTGTTTGTGGAGGCCTCTAGACTCTCCTAACTTCATCTGTCAGGGAAGAAGGTAAGGACTGGGCTGGCAGAATTTATCCTCCAGATTCTTTTGTTCTGCAGGATGAGTCTTGGAGCAGATTACTGTGCTCTCTCCACGCTCTATACTCCATACATACTCCATACTGAGCAATTTTCCCGCCTGACTGGATTGGGATATTTATTCATATAAGGGAGAAGAGGGTTCTGTACAGATCTCTCCATAGTTTACAACTGAATGCTCAACCAGCTGAATGTTCATGTGTATTGGGGAATCGAGATAAATAGCTGTCAGCCGAAAGAGAGTTTGGCCAATGCTTACCTAAGGGGCATGGACACCTATTGCTTCTGACAGTGTCTGTTGACTAGCTAATTTTGACCTCAGCAACTAAATGTATTCCCAAATGTCTCCTTTTAGGAGACAGAAAGGTTGGAAAGATCTGTCTCTGTGCAGACAATTCACCCTGGAGATATTTAGTTATACCTACTGAAATAATATGTATCTTTGGTGGGTTAATGCAGGGATTTTCTAGGTCT
Source organism: Anomaloglossus baeobatrachus (assembly GCF_048569485.1). Lineage (NCBI taxonomy): Eukaryota > Metazoa > Chordata > Amphibia > Anura > Aromobatidae > Anomaloglossus > Anomaloglossus baeobatrachus. The sequence continues at coordinate 403,521,709 of NC_134356.1, read as the reverse complement.
CCAGCAATCTTATGTGTATGGACATATTAGTTTCACTGTATAAATGTTTTCTTTATTAGTTTTGCAGATTGTGAAGCGCCTGCCGGCTTTGTGTAAGTAGACGGAGTAACGCTGCAGGAATCACATCTATATAACTAAAAAGTAATATATTACCAGATTAGAGATGCTGTTTACTCCTAGTGTGATATGGAGCAGCAATATGTATTTATACAATGGAATGTAATTGTTTTCACTTTGTATAGTAAAAATATCCGTTAACGACTGTGGATATTCATTTTGACAATAACTGCATGTAAAGCTCTTTGTTAAGGGGATAATGCAGTGGAGATAGACTAAAACCTATTCAGCGATGTACAGCGAGAGTTTTAATAACAGTCATTCATTGTGCTCTGATGACCCCTTTTAACACACTTTACAAGCAGAACCTGAAAACCAATTCTAGAAGAGTTCACAGATCCTGCAATTGGTTTCCGTGACAACCGCCCGTCCTGCGGCTCGTTACAGTAGCTCTTAACTAAGTCTGTTTTCCTTATTCTCTTTTAATGAAGCATTATATTATCTTATTACACAAGATCCATTTCAAGAGTAAACACAATTTATGAAGTCATTTGAGTCTTATGATTGAAAATTAAGTTACAGCCGGGAATTTTTGTATTGTATAAATAACTTCTGTGAATTTCCCAGGCTCTATTTTTGGGTTTTTTTTTTGTATTTTATTTTTAATCTAAACTTTATCTATACCCAATGTATAACTAAATCTTTATCTCACTATATGAGAATGCTTATTAGAATGGCTTCTTTAGATGAATATATTTATTAGATTACTAATATATAAAGGGCTAACAAACATCTCAAAACATTTGACATGCCAAAGTGACTTTCAGAAGTTTAGACCAGTGAGGGTCTCTGTGCACAGTCTTCCACTGATCTCTGAGGACATAAGGGGGCTTTACACGCTGCAACATCGCTAACGATATATAATCGGGGTCACGTCGTTAGTGACGCACATCCGGCGCTGTTAGCGTCATCGCAGCGCGTGACACCAATGAGCGATGTTCAATGAGCGCCAAAGTGTGAAAAATCGTTGCTCGTTGATACGTCGTTCATTTCCTTAATATTGTTGCTGCTGCTGGTACGATGTTGTTCGTCGTTCCTGCGGTAGCAGCACACATCGCTATGTGTGACACCGCAGGAACGACGAACATCTCCTTACCTGCATCCACCGGCAATGAGGAAGGAAGGAGGTGGGCGGCATGTTCCGGACGCTCCTCTTCGCCCCTCCTCCACTATTGGACGGCTGCCGCGTGACGTCGCTGTGACGCCGCACGAACCGCCCCCTTAGAAAAAAGGTGGATCGCCGGCCAGAGCAACATCGCAGGGAAGGTAAGTACGTATGACGGGTGTAAGCGATGTTGTGCACCACGGGCAGCAATTTGCCCGTGTCCCACAACTGACGGGGTTGGGTACGCTCGCTAGCGATATCGGTACCGATATCACAGCGTGTAAAGTACCCTTAAAAGCCTCTTTGTGACGATTCCACCTTCTTAGGAGCTCATCAAGCTGTGTATCAATTTATACAAACTGGAAAGTACCATAACTTATAGGCTTGCGGCTAGTGTTGGCAAGGAATATTAACCATAGTCTATCTCCTGCAGGATTTATACAAAGTCTAGAGGAGAGCCCGATGGAGTCAAGCTCTTCTGTCCCTCTGTCCTTTCATTCATTCTCAGCATCTGGTCTCCCACTGATCAAAACCTCAGACTTATCTCCATTAAGTATCAAAAGATTTGAAATGATAGGTATCATTGAAAGTAATAGTTATATTTCAGAAAACCATCATGTTGATGTAAAACATGACTGGGGCTATTACAGTTGCTCTAGTTGTGACTAATGCATGATGTATGGGAAGGGGTTAACATAATTAAGGAACCCCTTTAATTATATTATTATAATGTGTGTAACGGGGTGCCAGGGGTGCCTCGGGGATTGTAGTCATGGCCCCATTTTCTCTCAGGCTTACCCCTGGCTCCGCCGTCACTATCGGGACAGGAGATGTCTTGGTGGGGCAGAGTGTGGTGGTGCAGATGTCGTCCGATGTACAAACACTTTCCAGGCATGGTTCGGTGCAAATAAAAGACATTCTTTATTACACAGTTCTTCACACAACCGGCAGTTACAGATGACTTCACGCTTTCTTTAGCTGGGGGGGGAAAGCCTGTCCTGACGTCTCCTCCAGTGGGGATGTGCTCGGCTAATCTGCTTCACCTGGCTCCCACTACGGCTACCCACAGACCGGACCCACACCGGTACTGCTTCACACTTTGAGGTTCCGCCCGCTCCTTTTCTCTCCGGCTTCCCTATTCTTCCAGGTCCCACACTCTGCCCCTGCTCTGCTTCTTCTCTCCCGTCCCGGACACAACTGCCTTCTCGATCTCACACTTTTCTCAACAACACTTTTCCTCCCTCCCCTTTCTGCTGCCGGCTCCTCCTCTCCTCTGTGGTGACAGCCGTCCCACCCGGCCACTAGGGGAACCCACTAAGACAATGTAATAACAATAAAAACATTTTTATTAATATCAACAACGTTCCGGGTAGACTGCTTCTTTGTAAGGGGTCTGCCCACCCCTTACATAGTGCAAAAGATTTTATCTATAGAATATTCAGTAATGTATTTAGTAATCTTAAATACTCTTAGAAAATACAAGGTAGCCCAAAATGCAAAAATCCTATAATGATGTTGTTGCATCATGTACATGCAAGCTTTTACATTTTGATCGTCAAGAGGAGATCCATGTTTGCAAGATCAGTGATCTACAGATGACATGGTGGCCGCTGTAAAAACTATTGTGAACTTGTGGCTGAAAGACATTATAGAGATTGTGAAAACCGGCACTAGGGTTAGAAAACTATAGCTGGCAGTTAACAATATGGTACGTGCCATACATAACACCATAGTTATATCAATAATGCTATTGAGTGTGGATCAAAATCATTTATCCTAATCAAAAAAGTGTGGAATCTACTACTAGTCTTACCAGAACATCCATATCATGTATTAAAGGGAAACTGAAGAAATGTAGTGTATCAGAATCAATCTATGTCACGTGTACCTGAACAATCAGAACATTGTGCACTACTATTTCAAGAATATTCATTCACAGCAGCTTTGGTTTTAACTTAGGTTTTACTAAGATGTGTTGGTCTGTGCTAGACGGAATAGTGCATCTATATGAAAAGTAGTAATATTTGTTTCTAATGAAGTAGGCATGTTTTCCCGTTAACTAATATTATTATTGATTATGGTTTTCTTGAGTGACTTTAAATGGGAATGTGTTGTCAGAAAATGACCTACTATTTAAATTAGAGTTTTGTGTTACGTGTATTTGATATCACGATTTTAATAAAAAAACCCCCTCAAAATGAGTAATCTTGCAGTTTTCACACTGCCCATTAGAGCTATTTAACTCTCTAACTTCCAGTTATTTCAGGAACAGTCTTCAGCAGGCGTTAAGGTACTGTCACACATAACGAGATCGCTAGCGAGATCGCAGCTGAGTCACCGGTTTGGTGACGCAGTAGCGATCCCGTTAGCGATCTCGTTATGTGTGACACCTACCATCGATCAGGCCCCTGCTGTGAGATCTCTAGTCGTTGCAGAATGGTCCAGGTCATTTTCTTCAAAGGCGATGTCCTGCTGGGCAGGACACATCGCTGTGTTTGACACTGTGTGACAGGGTCACAGTGACTGCTGAGATCGTTATACAGGTCGCTACTGCGACCTGTATTGTTCCTGCATCGCTGGTAAGGTCTGACTGTGTGATATCTCACCTGCGACCTCCCAACGACTTACCTGCGATCCCTATCAGGTCGCATCGTTTTCGGGATCGCTGGTAAGTCGTTGTGTGTGACTGGGCCTTAAGAGGCAGGATTACAATGAGAGGTAACAACTCCAAAGACAACTGATAACAAAGGATCCAGTATTCACAATAGGTGATGTCACAACTCCCCCGATCCCCCTCCATTCAAAATGACCCTGACACACGCTCAATAGATTTTTCAATACATCAGTACAAAGCAAAGGGTCAGAATCTGTTCTGTGTGGCCAGTGTGAAAATTTCATGCTTCTAATTTTTATTTTTAATAGAGATTCCATGAAATAGGATTGGGTGTGGTGGTAAAAAAAAACATATATTCAGAAAAAAACTGATGTAAACAATCACTGCGATTTATTTGAGAAGTTGTAAAAAAGCCCAAAATATCAAGTTAAAAATCTGATCCCTGTCTCACTGTAGGGTTGGATAATGGAGCCACCAGTCTACCTCCTGTTTGGTTGGTCAAGATAATAATATAATAATATTTATTCATTTATATAGCATCATTAATTCCATAGCGCTTTACATACATTGGCAACTCTGGGGCTCACAATCTAAATTCCCTATTAGAGTTGAGCGCGGTTCGTGGTTCGTGGTTCTCCAGTTCGCGGCTCGAGTGATTTTGGGGCATGTTCTAGATCGAACTAGAACTCGAGCTTTTTGCAAAAGCTCGGTAGTTCTAGAAACGTTCGAGAACGGTTCTAGCAGCCAAAAAACAGCTAAATCATAGCTTGGTTTCTGCTGTAATAGTGTAAGTCACTCTGTGAATCAAACTATTATCACATTTCAGTGTATAGTGTGCGTGAACAGCGCCTTCAGATCACTGCTGTTTCTATAATGGCGATCGCCATTTTTTTTTTTTTTTTTTCTTGTCTTCCTTCCCTAAGCGCGCGCGTCTTGTGGGGCGGGCCAGCATGTCAGCCAATCCCAGACACACACACAGCTAAGTGGACTTTGAGCCAGAGAAGCAACGGCATGTGTGATAGGATCTGCATGTCACATGTCCCTGCATTATAAAACCGGACATTTTCTTCACGGACGCCATTATCTGCCTTCTGCGTCTTTGGTGTCAGACATCACTGTCGCAGCTCCGTCTTCCTGAGTCCTATAGCCGATACAGCTGTATGCGCTGCATACACAGCGTTAGACAGCTTAGGGAGAGCACTTTATAGCAGTCCTTTTAAGGGCTCCAACCGGCAGGGTCAGAGAGCCATAGGTGACAGGTCCTGCAAACAGCAACAGCGTCTGTGTAGCCCAGGTCAGGGATTTCCTACCTGCATTTCACCATTAGGAGGGAATAGAAAGGCAGGCTTCCATTCCTCTACCCAGAGCACCACAATCCTGCCACTGTACCCTCTTGTCCTCTGCACACTCCAACTGATAACTAAGCCATTATACTAGCAAACACTCAGTGTACCTAGTGGCATCCTATACGTGGCTATTGGACTTTGCTATAGTCCCACTAGTGCAAAGACATTTGCAGAGCGCGTCTGCCTGCATTGCACACTACAACTCATTCTAACCAAGCCATTATACTAGCAAACACTCAGTGTACCTAGTGGCATCCTATACGTGGCTATTGGACTTTGCTATAGTCCCACTAGTGCAAAGACATTTGCAGAGCGCGTCTGCCTGCATTGCACACTACAACTCATTCTAACCAAGCCATTATACTAGCAAACACTCAGTGTACCTAGTGGCATCCTATACGTGGCTATTGGACTTTGCTATAGTCCCACTAGTGCAAAGACATTTGCAGAGCGCGTCTGCCTGCATTGCACACTCCAACTCATTAAAACCAAGCCATTATACTAGCAAACACTCAGTGTACCTAGTGGCATCCTATACGTGGCTATTGGACTTTGCTATAGTCCCACTAGTGCAAAGACATTTGCATAGCGCGTCTGCCGGCATTGCACACTCAAACTCATTTTAACTAAGCCATTATACTAGCAAACACTCAGTGTACCTAGTGGCATCCTATACGTGGCTATTGGACTTTGCTATAGTCCCACTAGTGCAAAGACATTAGCAGAGCACATCTGCCTGCATTGCACACTACAACTCATTCTAACCAAGCCATTATACTAGCAAACACTCAGTGTACCTAGTGGCATCCTATACGTGGCTATTGGACTTTGCTATAGTCCCACTAGTGCAAAGACATTTGCATAGCGCGTCTGCCTGCATTGCACACTCAAACTCATTTTAACTAAGCCATTATACTAGCAAACACTCAGTGTACCTAGTGGCATCCTATACGTGGCTATTGGACTTTGCTATAGTCCCACTAGTGCAAAGACATTAGCAGAGCACATCTGCCTGCATTGCACACTACAACTCATTCTAACCAAGCCATTATACTAGCAAACACTCAGTGTACCTAGTGGCATCCTATACGTGGCTATTGGACTTTGCTATAGTCCCACTAGTGCAAAGACATTTGCAGAGCGCGTCTGCCTGCATTGCACACTCCAACTCATTAAAACCAAGCCATTATACTAGCAAACACTCAGTGTACCTAGTGGCATCCTATACGTGGCTATTGGACTTTGCTATAGTCCCACTAGTGCAAAGACATTTGCATAGCGCGTCTGCCTGCATTGCACACTCAAACTCATTTTAACTAAGCCATTATACTAGCAAACACTCACTGTACCTAGTTGTATCCTAAACGTGGCTATTGTACTTTTGTCAATTCACAGTATTGGAACGTTATTTGCAGCACGTCTGCCTGCATTGCACACTCAAACTTTTTTAAACTCAGCCATTATACTAGCAAACACTCACTGTACCTAGTTGTATCCTAAACGTGGCTATTGTACTTTTGTCAATTCACAGTATTGGAACGTTATTTGCAGCACGTCTGCCTGCATTGCACACTCAAACTTTTTTAAACTCAGCCATTATACTAGCAAACACTCACTGTACCTAGTTGTATCCTAAACGTGGCTATTGTACTTTTGTCAATTCACAGTATTGGAACGTTATTTGCAGCACGTCTGCCTGCATTGCACACTCAAACTTTTTTAAACTCAGCCATTTATAGTAGCAAACACTCAGTGTACCTAGTTGTATCCTAAACGTGGCTATTGTACTTTTGTCTATTCACAGTATTGGAACGTTATTTGCAGCACGTCTGCCTGCATTGCACACTCTAACTTTTTTAAACTCAGCCATTATACTAGCAAACACTCAGTGTACCTAGTTGTATCCTAAACGTGGCTATTTTACTTTTGTCTATTCACAGTATTGGAACGATATTTGCAGCACGTCTGCCTGCATTGCACACTCTAACTTTTTTAAACTCAGCCATTATACTAGCAAACACTCACTGTACCTAGTTGTATCCTAAACGTGGCTATTGTACTTTTGTCAATTCACAGTATTGGAACGTTATTTGCAGCACGTCTGCCTGCATTGCACACTCTAACTTTTTTAAACTCAGCCATTTATAGTAGCAAACACTCAGTGTACCTAGTTGTATCCTAAACGTGGCTATTGTACTTTTGTCAATTCACAGTATTGGAACGTTATTTGCAGCACGTCTGCCTGCATTGCACACTCAAACTTTTTTAAACTCAGCCATTTATAGTAGCAAACACTCAGTGTACCTAGTTGTATCCTAAACGTGGCTATTGTACTTTTGTCAATTCACAGTATTGGAACGTTATTTGCAGCACGTCTGCCTGCATTGCACACTCAAACTTTTTTAAACTCAGCCATTTATAGTAGCAAACACTCAGTGTACCTAGTTGTATCCTAAACGTGGCTATTGTACTTTTGTCTATTCACAGTATTGGAACGTTATTTGCAGCACGTCTGCCTGCATTGCACACTCTAACTTTTTTAAACTCAGCCATTATACTAGCAAACACTCACTGTACCTAGTTGTATCCTAAACGTGGCTATTGTACTTTTGTCAATTCACAGTATTGGAACGTTATTTGCAGCACGTCTGCCTGCATTGCACACTCAAACTTTTTTAAACTCAGCCATTATACTAGCAAACACTCACTGTACCTAGTTGTATCCTAAACGTGGCTATTGTACTTTTGTCAATTCACAGTATTGGAACGTTATTTGCAGCACGTCTGCCTGCATTGCACACTCAAACTTTTTTAAACTCAGCCATTATACTAGCAAACACTCACTGTACCTAGTTGTATCCTAAACGTGGCTATTGTACTTTTGTCAATTCACAGTATTGGAACGTTATTTGCAGCACGTCTGCCTGCATTGCACACTCTAACTTTTTTAAACTCAGCCATTATACTAGCAAACACTCACTGTACCTAGTTGTATCCTAAACGTGGCTATTGTACTTTTGTCAATTCACAGTATTGGAACGTTATTTGCAGCACGTCTGCCTGCATTGCACACTCAAACTTTTTTAAACTCAGCCATTTATAGTAGCAAACACTCAGTGTACCTAGTTGTATCCTAAACGTGGCTATTGTACTTTTGTCTATTCACAGTATTGGAACGTTATTTGCAGCACGTCTGCCTGCATTGCACACTCAAACTTTTTTAAACTCAGCCATTATACTAGCAAACACTCACTGTACCTAGTTGTATCCTAAACGTGGCTATTGTACTTTTGTCAATTCACAGTATTGGAACGATATTTGCAGGACATCTGCCTGCATTGCACACTCAAACTTTTTTAAACTCAGCCATTATGCTAGCAAACACTCACTGTACCTAGTTGTATCCTAAACGTGGCTATTGTACTTTTGTCTATTCACACTACTGCAAATCTATGTGCAGCACCTCTGCATGACAACCTCGTGCTCTGTTTTTAATAAGCTATAATGATAGCACAAAATACTGCCATTTTGTGGCATCATAGAACTGGCTGTTGTATTCCATTAGTGCCCCACTGGTGACAAGCTATTTCTAGCACCTCTACATCACACCCTCATGCACATTTAGCTACGCTAATGTTATAGCAAACTCATGGAATTCATTGCTGCATTTCATAATTCGGAGGGATAGAAAGTCAGGCTTCCTTTAGCTTTTCCTTCTGTTCATAGACAGCATCTCCAAGACAAATTTCCCCTCCACGTCTAAGTGTGGAGAGGCAGCTAGTGCGCATGCGTGTGCCGATGTACCCCAGCTGCAGCATAATTACAGTGTTTCGCCTAGTGAGTATGCTCAGCCTGACTGTGCCATTCCTGACGCTAAGTCTTCATTTCGGGATACAGCGCATGCTCCCACACTAAGTGTGAAAAGCCTCTTTGCACAGGTGCTTGCATTCTGTGCCGGGTCTAAGTCCTGTTTTGTGCCTAGACACCATGCTAAAGCTGATAGTCTTTTTTCAGAGACTGTATTTCATGCTACTGAGCATGCTCAGGCACTTCCTGCATCAGAGACTAGGTCCGGTAATGAACTCTTTGGCCCTGGCCCTGATGTGGGGGTCCCATATAGACCACAGGGCATCAGGTGTCCTCCCAAATGGCTTGCAGAGGCCCACACCTATGACTTGTCACCGCATTATTGATGGTCAGACGATGACTGGTGAGGTGTTTGGGTCATGGCAGCCATGAGGTCATCATTGAAGTTGCGTTTCCAAATAGGACGCTAGTTATGCCACTCATGACGTGTCACTCTGCTTTTGTCTCCAGGAGGTGCATTGTGGTTCACCCTGGTTTGGGGCGGACCCAGGTTATAAAAGGGGCTGGAGCCAACAAGGAGGTGCGCAGTCTTCTATTATGCTCCGAAAGAGCACACCTCCATGTGTTGAACCCATTGCGGCTTTAGGCCAGAGGTAGGCAGGGATAGGGTGGTGGATGCAGGCCACCACCACAGTTGGTAACGCAGAACGGTTAAGACCAGCTCCTGTCCTAACAGTCCTGCTTGTGCAGCCCAGTGGCATTAACAGGCCTGCTGCTGCTGATGCGCCTGCTGTCCACAGGTGTGGCCCCTACGCACACGGTCAGCGTACTCAATGGCCCCTGTGTTGTTAACAGGGAGTTCCTGGGCTGGGTGGGCATGTGGACCCTGTGACGCTAACAGGGCTCACAGTCTCCAGATCCGAATGGCGTCTAACTCGGTTCAGGCTACTATTAGTTTCATAGCCACACAGCTCTGTATCCTCCACCAAACCTTCAAGTTGCCAACCTCTCCTTTTCCAACTGGGAGCACGGTGGACACTGACTGCTGAAGGTGATATATACCTTTCTCTTTCTTTTCTTATTAATTTTTGTTATATAGCGGTCACAGATTATATACCACTTTATCCAAATCTGCCAGTCCCACTGTAACAGATGTTGTTTCTTCAGCAAATGTTACAGTTGTTTAACCACCAAATCCACGGACCAAAATTTTTTTCCCCTTTCCAACACACCTGTTCCCCTTTCCAACAGCATCTGTCCTTTTTCAACTCATTTTGGGATATGACCAAAAGTGCAACTGTGCAGGGACACCGTACTCAACGCCATCTCAGCACAGCAGCCATCCCTCGGTCCCTCCGATGTGGACAAGTAAAAGACCATTTCCTCCTATCCATGACAAAGTGTTGAGATTCACTCTGTGCAGCACTGGTGTTTAGTGGAAAAGTAGATCTAAGATTGCGTACCACATTCTGCAGATACTCCTGTATACGTGCGTCTATTTCTATGGCAGGAATTAGTTCGCCAAATTTTGTCTTGTACCGGGGATCTAACAGTGTGGCAACCCAGTATTCAGGATTACTTCAAATTCATACAATCCGAGGGTCATGTAGGTAGTGCAGCAAGAAGGCGCTCATGTGTCTTGTGCATCCAGGAGGACCAAGTCCTTGGTGTGTTGGTGGCAGAGAGGTGAGAATCGTGCATCCTTCCTCTGCCCTCTACCCACAACCTCGCACAACCGAAATGTGAGCAAGCTCTCACTCATCTGCTGAGTCTTCCATGCCCATCGCCAGTTCGTCCTCCATTTCTTCATGGGCTCCTGCACTTTCATCAACACTTTTTGCTGATACTATGCGCCCTTGTTAATCCCTCTCCCTCACCATGACTGCCGCATAGGTGCCGCTGACCATCTGGACCTCGTAGATCTTGTTATCCCTTCCGCATATGACTCCTCCTGTACTTCCTCCCCTTCCTCTTGTCCCAACACCTGACTCCGAATAATAATTACAGTGTGCTCCATCATGTAGATGACCAGAATTGTCACGCTGAGAATGACATTGCCAGTGCTAAACATCTTCGTCGACATTTCAAAACTGTGTAGCAGGGTGCATAGGTCCTTGATCTGACACCACTCCAGCAGCGTGATCTGCACCACCTCTGGATCAACTTATCCCAGGCTATATGTCTTACCGTATTTCAGCAGGGCTCTGCGGTGCTGCCACACACGCTGCAACATGTGCAGATTCCAATTCCTGCGTGTCGGAACATCGCATTTCCGGCGTTTAACTGCCAGACCCTAAGACTTCCGGAGTGATGAAAGTTGTTGAGCTGCTGTGTGCGCACGATGGAAGTGAGCACATAGCGAGCGTGCCCGCTGCACAAGGCCATGTAGGCCGTGATGGTGTTTTAAAAATTGCTGGAGAATTCGGATCAACACGTGAGCCATAAAAGGCACGTGTGTCACATTGCCCTGAGGATGGCCCGCAGCCAGGTTTGCATCATTGCCGCACACGGCTGTTAAGTCACCAACGGAGTCCGCTCCGTCAATTTGTACTCCGGTCGCCAGGTGACAACGTGTTCCTTTCATGAATAGTGCTGATGATGGGAGAGTAGTCGATGCCAGCGGCGCAGGTGGACGCAGGTTATGCTCACCCACTGGGCTGCATTACCTTGACAGATGCAGAATCTCTGGCTGAATGTAGCTGGTGGGTATCTCACAGATGAAATACCATCATTCAGCTACAACCAATGGGAAGACACCACACCCTTTTTTATGCCCATCCTGTCTGCAGACCACTGCCAGACATAGCTATGAACCTCTGGTTAATTTTACCCCCAGTTCAGTTTTATGATTTTGTGTGCTTGTTACCTGACTACTTTTCCTGCTTGCTGTTTATGTACCTTGTTGGCCGATACGCATTTCACCTCTGCTTGTTTTCTGATTAAGTCCTGGCCGTCCCATTCTGTTCCTGTTCCTCAATTAATGTTTTGACCCTGCCTGACTACTATTCTCTGTAATAGCGGTGTGACTCACATTTCCCATACATTTCAAAGTAAAACTTTGACCGCCTGATGGCATTGAGCTCTGCTGCCAGCATAGTAAGGAGGTGTGTGGTAGTCCTTGTGCGCAGTTGCAAGGAAGGGTGGCCTGACCACACAGGGTTTGCGCAAAGGTAGAGGACCCACACGAGGTTGAAGAGGCAGAAGCAGTGTATTAACTTCTACATACAGAACAAGGATTGAAACAACTCGTGGGGACGGCAAGACTTGTACAGCAGACCCTTCTCCATCTCTCACCATAGTTTGCCAGTGCCCAGTCAGTGACATGTAATGACCCTGTCTATGCTTACTGGTCCAAGTATCTGTGTTGAAATGCACCCTGTCGCACACAGATTTTCTCAAGGAAGTGGTGATGTTGTGTGCGACATGCCGGTGTAGCGCGGGCATGCTTTTCTTGGAGAAGCAGTGGTGATTGGGCATCTGGTACTGGGGCACAGCGACAGACATAAGGTCTGTAAAATCCTGTGTGTCCACTACGCGTAAAGGCAGCATTTCGGTAGCCAACAGCTTACAGAGGGATAGAGTCAACCACTTAGCTTTGTCATGGGTCGCAGTAAGTGGCCTTTTATTTGACCACATCTGAGGGACAGAGATCTGGCTGCTGTCTGTAGACGGTGTTGAGTAGGGTGTCCCTGGAAAAATGCAGGTTTGTGAGAAAAGTGCAGGCGGAGACATGATGTTGGCTTCATCTTGCCTTCAGATCTGTTCATCTTGTATCATTTTTAAAAAACACAGCAAGCAAGGGTTACTCCAAGCGGAGTCTCCCTTTTTTTCCAAAAATTGGGCCCCACACAGACACCTTATCAGTGGCAGCACTTGTGCCCTAGTTGCAAACAGGATGTTTTGATTTGCATCAAGCACATTCCAAATCCACAAGCATTTACTCTCCCCAGGATGACACAGGGGTAGTAAATTCCTTCTGGATCCATGACTTGTTCATTTTGATGAACGTCAGTCTGTCCACATTGTCACTGGACAGACGCGTGCGCTTATCTGTCAGCACACACCCAGCAGCACTGAAGACACGTTCAGAGACAACGCTGGCAGCTGGACACGACAAAATCTTCGAGGCGTAACTGGAGAGCTCTTGACATTTTTCTAGATTTGAAGCACAAAAGGAGCAAGGCTCCATTTGCAAAGTCATTGCATCGATGTTCATTTGGAGATACTCCTGTATCATCCTCTCCATCCGTTGACTATGTGTCAGACTTGTTGTCTCTGGTGGCCTTGCAAAGGAGGGTCTAAAAAAATTATGAAAAGATTCCATAAAATTGCTGTTACCAGCACCAGATACGGTCCTACTGGTACGGGTAGACTGTTGAAGATGACGAGGCCGTCCCATGTTTGTCAAGTTACAACTGGGAGAATCACTCCCTTCACCTGCACGGTTGTTTGGTGGAAAAGCCGAGCTAAGATCGAGTAACAGCTTCTGCTGATACTCCTGCATACGTGCGTCCCTTTCTATGGGTGGAATTATGTCACAAAATTTGGACTTGTCCCGGGGATCTAATAGTGTGGCAAGCCAGTAGTCATCATCACTTCTAATTTTGACAATACGAGGGTCATGTTGGAGGTAGTGCAACAAGAAGGCACTCATGTGTCTTGCGCAGCCATGCGCACCAAGTCCACGCTGTGTTTGTGGCATAGAGGTGCTAACCGTTCTTTCTTCCTCTGTCATCTCCCCCCAACCTCTTTCAACTGAAATTTGACCAAGGTCCCCCTCATCTGCTGAGTCTTCCATGTCCATGGACAGTTCGTCCTCCATATCTTCATGTCCTCCTGCACCTTCCTCAACATCTCACCTGCTACCATGCGCCCTTGTTGATCCCTGTCCCCCATGGTCCCATGCCTGCCGCGTTGGTGATGATGAACGTCTGGACCTTGGTGATGTTGTTGTGTCTTGCGCATATGAATCCTCCTGTAGTTCCTCCCCTTCCTGTTGTCCCACCCCCTGACTACGAATAGTGTTTAGCGTGTGCTCCAGCATGTAAATGACTGTAATCGTCATGCTGATAATGGCATTGTCAGCGCTAAACATATTCGTCGCCATGTCGAAACTGTGCAGAAGGGTGCATAGGTCCTTGATCTGAGATCACTCCATCAGGGTGATCTGCCCCACTTCTGCATCTCGTTGGCCCAGGCTATACATCATGACGTATTGCACCAGGGCTCGCCGGTGCTGCCACAGTCGCTGTAACATGTGGAGAGTTGAATTCCAGCGTGTCGCCACATCGCATTTCAGGCGATGAACCGGCAGGCCGAAAGACTTCTGGAGCGATGCAAGTCGCTCAGGTGCGGCGGTTGAACGGCGGAAGTGAGCACTGCAGACAGTTTCCGTGCCCTGGTCAGAAGGCCATCTAGGTCGGGATAGTGTGTTAAAAATTGCTGGACAACAAGGTTAAACACGTGAGCCATACAAGGCACGTGTGTCACCTTGCCCAGGCGAAGGGCCGCACCCAGGTTTGCAGCATTGTCGCACACGGCCTTACCAGGCTGCAGGTTGAGTGGAGACAACCATTTATCAAAATCAGTCTCCAGAGCTGCCCACAACTCAGTCGCTGTGTGACTCCTATTTCAAAGACATGTCAAGCTAAAGACCGCCTGATGCCGTTGCGCTCTGCTACCAGCATAGTAATGAGGGGTGCGTGATTCCTTCTGCGCAGTGAGAACGCTGGTGGCCTGACCAGGCAGGCTTGGGGCGGAGGTGGAGGACCCAGATGAGGTGGAGGATGCAGAAGCAGTGGCGGAACTTGGACAGACAGAGGATTGACACACAAGTCGTGGGGACGGCAAGACTTGTGCAGCAGACCCTTCACCATCTATCACCATAGTTACCCAGTGGCCAGTCAGCGACATGTAACGTCCCTGTCCATGCTTACTGGTCCAAGTATCGGTGGTGAAATGCACCCGTTCACACACAGAGTTTCTCAAGGAAGCGGTGATGTTGTGTGCGACATGCTGGTGTAGCGCGGGCACACCTTTCTTAGAGAAGTAGTGGCGACTAGGCATCTGGTACTGGGGCACAGCGACAGACATAAGGTCTCTAAAATCCTGTGTGTCCACTAGGCGGAAAGGCAGCATTTCTGTAGTCAACAGCTTACAGAGGGATAGAGTCAACCTCTTCGCTTTGTCATGGGTCGCAGGAAGTGGCCTTTTATTTGACCACATCTGAGGGACAGAGATCTGGCTGCTGTGTGTAGACGGTGTTGAGTCGGGTGTCCCTGGAAAAATGCAGCTTTGTGAGGAAAGTGCAGGCGGAGACATGATGTTGCCTTCATCCAAAGTTGGTGCTATCGATGTCTGAGAGAGCTGTACACACTCACTTGTTTCCCCTTCCAAACCAACTGACGACCTACCAAGCAAACTGCCTGTTGCGGTTACAGTGGTGGAAGTTGTGGGTGGAAAAACAGGTGTGACAGCTGTCCCCACAGTCCTAGAAGATGACGAGCGCGCGGATGCACTGGAAGGGGCAGGCGGTGGATGGTTCGCTCCGCTAGGCCGCATTGCAGCACGGTGAGCTTCCCATCGGGCCATATGATATTTATTCATGTGACGATTCATGGAAGAAGTTGTCAAACTGCTGAGGTTTTGACCTCTACTAAGAGAACCATGACAAATTTTACAGATCACATAATTTGGGCGATCTTTTTCTATGTCAAAAAAGGACCTGGCTAGGCAAGGCTTAGAGGCCATGCGACCTGTTGATCCACCCCGAATAATGCTCAGAGGCAGAGTGGTGGCTGAGGATGCAGTTGTAGACGTGCTACCAGTGCTCCGACTGTGTCCAGGAAGGCGCCAGGTTACTTCGACGTCGGTTGCATCCTCCTCCACCGCCTCTGTTGACCTCCTCGAGTGTCTGACTGTGGGTTGACAGTAGGTGTGATCTAGAACTTAATCATCAATTGTTGTGTTTGCACTCCCCTACCCCTCAGACCGAGTTTCTTCTTGCCCTGACCGAATATTTAAGTTGTCATCCCAATCGGGTATCTGCGTCTCATCTTCATCAGTATGTTCCTCATTGCCTATAACCACAGTTGTTGGAAAGGCAGCATTTTGGTAGCCAACAGTTTGCATATGATGAAAGTCAACCTCCAAGCCATTTCATGCCCTTCTAAAAGCATGTAAAACACAGCGAGGGGACTCCAACCACAGTCTCCCTCGTTGCCACTAACTGGGCCACACACACCCCACTTGACTGGCATCGGTTGAGCCCCCTTTTGAAAAAGAAAAAGATGCTTTGCATGAAGCACTCTCAAAAATACGCGTGCCTTTCCCGTCCCCTGGCTGACCCAGGGGAAGAAAAGTCCTCTGAGAGCCATGACTTGTTCATCTTGGTTCTTTTAGAGACACAGCGAGGGGACTCCAACCACAGTCTCCCTCGTTGCCACTAACTGGGCCACACACACCCCACTTGACTGGCATCGGTTGAGCCCCCTTTTGAAAAAGAAAAAGATGCTTTGCATGAAGCACTCTCAAAAATACGCGTGCCTTTCCCGTCCCCTGGCTGACCCAGGGGAAGAAAAGTCCTCTGAGAGCCATGACTTGTTCATCTTGGTTCTTTTAGAGACACAGCGAGGGGACTCCAACCACAGTCTCCCTCGTTGCCACTAACTGGGCCACACACACCCCACTTGACTGGCATCGGTTGACCCCCCCTTTTGACAAAGAAAAAGATGCTTTTCATGAAGCACTCTCAAAAATACGCGTGCCTTTCCCGTCCCCTGGCTGACCCAGGGGAAGAAAAGTCCTCTGAGAGCCATGACTTGTTCATCTTGGTTCTTTTAGAGACACAGCGAGGGGACTCCAACCACAGTCTCCCTCGTTGCCACTAACTGGGCCACACACACCCCACTTGACTGGCATCGGTTGACCCCCCCTTTTGACAAAGAAAAAGATGCTTTGCATGAAGCACTCTCAAAAATACGCGTGCCTTTCCCGTCCCCTGGCTGACCCAGGGGAAGAAAAGTCCTCTGAGAGCCATGACTTGTTCATCTTGGTTCTTTTAGAGACACAGCGAGGGGACTCCAACCACAGTCTCCCTCGTTGCCACTAACTGGGCCACACACACCCCACTTGACTGGCATCGGTTGAGCCCCCTTTTGAAAAAGAAAAAGATGCTTTGCATGAAGCACTCTCAAAAATACGCGTGCCTTTCCCATCCCCTGGCTGACCCAGGGGAAGAAAAGTCCTCTGAGAGCCATGACTTGTTCATCTTGGTTCTTTTAGAGACACAGCGAGGGGACTCCAACCACAGTCTCCCTCGTTGCCACTAACTGGGCCACACACACCCCACTTGACTGGCATCGGTTGAGCCCCCCTTTTGACAAAGAAAAAGATGCTTTGCATGAAGCACTCTCAAAAATACGCGTGCCTTTCCCGTCCCCTGGCTGACCCAGGGGAAGAAAAGTCCTCTGAGAGCCATGACTTGTTCATCTTGGTTCTTTTAGAGACACAGCGAGGGGACTCCAACCACAGTCTCCCTCGTTGCCACTAACTGGGCCACACACACCCCACTTGACTGGCATCGGTTGACCCCCCCTTTTGACAAAGAAAAAGATGCTTTTCATGAAGCACTCTCAAAAATACGCGTGCCTTTCCCGTCCCCTGGCTGACCCAGGGGAAGAAAAGTCCTCTGAGAGCCATGACTTGTTCATCTTGGTTCTTTTAGAGACACAGCGAGGGGACTCCAACCACAGTCTCCCTCGTTGCCACTAACTGGGCCACACACACCCCACTTGACTGGCATCGGTTGAGCCCCCTTTTGAAAAAGAAAAAGATGCTTTGCATGAAGCACTCTCAAAAATACGCGTGCCTTTCCCGTCCCCTGGCTGACCCAGGGGAAGAAAAGTCCTCTGAGAGCCATGACTTGTTCATCTTGGTTCTTTTAGAGACACAGCGAGGGGACTCCAACCACAGTCTCCCTCGTTGCCACTAACTGGGCCACACACACCCCACTTGACTGGCATCGGTTGACCCCCCCTTTTGACAAAGAAAAAGATGCTTTGCATGAAGCACTCTCAAAAATACGCGTGCCTTTCCCGTCCCCTGGCTGACCCAGGGGAAGAAAAGTCCTCTGAGAGCCATGACTTGTTCATCTTGGTTCTTTTAGAGACACAGCGAGGGGACTCCAACCACAGTCTCCCTCGTTGCCACTAACTGGGCCACACACACCCCACTTGACTGGCATCGGTTGACCCCCCCTTTTGACAAAGAAAAAGATGCTTTGCATGAAGCACTCTCAAAAATACGCGTGCCTTTCCCGTCCCCTGGCTGACCCAGGGGAAGAAAAGTCCTCTGAGAGCCATGACTTGTTCATCTTGGTTCTTTTAGAGACACAGCGAGGGGACTCCAACCACAGTCTCCCTCGTTGCCACTAACTGGGCCACACACACCCCACTTGACTGGCATCGGTTGAGCCCCCTTTTGAAAAAGAAAAAGATGCTTTGCATGAAGCACTCTCAAAAATACGCGTGCCTTTCCCGTCCCCTGGCTGACCCAGGGGAAGAAAAGTCCTCTGAGAGCCATGACTTGTTCATCTTGGTTCTTTTAGAGACACAGCGAGGGGACTCCAACCACAGTCTCCCTCGTTGCCACTAACTGGGCCACACACACCCCACTTGACTGGCATCGGTTGAGCCCCCCTTTTGACAAAGAAAAAGATGCTTTGCATGAAGCACTCTCAAAAATACGCGTGCCTTTCGCCTCCCCTGGCTGACCCAGGGGAAGAAAAGTCCTCTGAGAGCCAGGTCCACATTGTCAGTGGACAGACACGTGTGCTTATCTGCCAGCAGACCCCCAGCAGCACTGAAGACAGGTTCCGAGAGAACGCTGGCTGCAGGACACGACAAGATCCTCAAGGCGTACGTGGCGAGCTCAGGCAATTTATCCAGATTGGAAGCCTAAAATGAGCAGGGCTCAAGTTGCACAATAATGGAATCGATGTTTCTTTGCATATACTCATATATCTGTGTGTCTCCCTCTTTTTCCTTGTCCAGCTGTTTTGTTTTCACATGAGTATATGTCCTTGTCACTTTCCCATGTGTTTGTGTTATGTTGTGAGTTGTTTGTCACCTTTTGGACACCTTTCAGGGTGTTTTCTAGGTGTTTTACTGTGTTTGTGATTGCCTGCCATTGTTTCCTATGGGCTCGAGTTCGGTTCGTCGAACGTTCGACGAGCCGAACTCGAGCCAGACCCCCCGTTCGGCGAACCGCCTCGAGCCGAACCGGGACCGGTTCGCTCATCTCTATTCCCTATCAGTATGTTTTTGGAGTGTGGGAGGAAACCCACACAAACACGGGGAGAACATACAAACTCCTTGCAGATGGTGTCCTTGGTGGGATTTGAACCCAGGACCCAAGAGCTGCAAGACTACAGTGCTAACCACTGAGCCACCGTGCAACCTTTTTTGATTATTCAAAGCAAGGAAAACTCCCTCAAAGTAAATCCAATATGAAACTATACTTTTGTAAAGAGACTGAAAGATAAAATCTTGAAAGTTTTATTGGATGAAGCTAGAATTTTTCTTTAAGATGACAAGATTCATGAAATTAAATAGCAATTTTTGCAGATTATACATCTAATTTCAAGAATGGGACATGTAGACGTAACACGGCATTAGCTATCTTCTTTATTATATTATGCTTGTTCCATGTAAAATAAATTACTTAAATGGGTTGTCCCATAGACAAAATATTTCACCATATTTATCACGAAACTGGTGATAAAGTATCATTGCTGGGAATCTGATGATCCTAAAAACACCCCAGTTTGAGTGAAGTGTTACTGAGCATGTGCAACCATTGCTCTATTACCTGTTTATTAACTGGCTATAATTGGCAGCATGGTAGCTCAATGGTTAGCACTTTTGCTTTGCATTGATTTCCTCCCACCCACAGATATCCTGATCCAGATATCCCCCATTCACCTTTTGTGTCTCCCCTATTTCCTCATAGACTGTAAGCATACGAGCAGGGCCCTCACTCATCTTGGTACATTAATTTTGTTATTTTGTATTGTCTCACATTGTCTGTACATGTCTCCTTTGAATTGTAAAGCGCTGCGGAATATGTTGGTGCTATAGAAATACAAATTATTATTATAATAGGGAAAGTAGATTGTGAGCCACAAAGGGGATAGTGATGATAATGATGCGCTATATGATAGCACTAAAAAATTAAGTAAAAGAAACAAAAAAGTTAGCAGATCAGGCGCTGTACATGCTCATTACAGCTTCAGGCCCCCAATGATCTATGGATCAATTGTAAGCCTTAGAGCCAAATTCCCAGTTATTATATATTTATAATCTATCCTGAGGATATTGAATGTATGGGTGAATAATACTGATCCACAAAAATGTATTCAAATATAAGAAGCAAATGACTACGATAACAATACAATGTAAGAGAATTAAGTACTCCAATGATACGTACATGCAATAATAATTACATATACTTCAATAATACTTACATATGCCAATATACAGTACAATATAATAAAATGTAAAAAAAATACATAGACCAATAATACATACATACACATATATATTCCAATAATACATACACCAATTATACTACAAATAAGGATGTAATATAAGAGAATTACATACACCAATAATATATACATGCAATTATATATACTTCAATATTACATACATACTCCAATTATACTACATAATACTGAAATGTATGACAATTATATACTCCAATAATACATTCATACAGTTACATGTACACCAATACATACGTACAATTACGGTACATATACTCCAATTCAAACATACACCAATTATTCTACATAATGAAGCAATGTAAGAGAATTACATACTCCCTCTAGAAGTTTTGCTGGAGCAGTCCTTGAGCCAGTCAGATCATGAATAAGGAACTCGGCCCAGTCTGTGCATTTCTCTTTTATTCCTGAAAGGAAATTACTTTTGTTAATGTAACAATATAGAAGTGTAAAGTTCTATGTAAGTATTCCAATCTTTCTATTTTACATGTATCAGTGCTCTCCCTGCTCCCTTCCCAAGAGGTGGTATGCCCCAGATGAAGGTTTGGACCAGTGGCATGGTGGAGCTGCTGACATGACCTGTGCACTCTTTTGCCTCTGCAGCATTGGAAGCATTCAGGGGCACCAAAGCTTGCCAGATCCAGGGATGTGCTCTTTGCCTAGGAGACAATATACTGCAGTGGTGGCCACAAGCAATAAATTATAACTGTAAAAATCTCTGCTTGTGAGCTCAGAGAGGATTCTTAATGGTATGAAAGTTGCAAAGTTGCTTGTTTTTACAAAGACTTACCAATTTTGTCTATTTAAGAAGATGAGACAACTCCTTTAGGCCTAAAACACACTTCGGCAAAAAAAACGTACGTGTCTTACGGTCCGTTTTTCGGGTCCGTGTTCCGTTTTTTAGGGGCGTTTCTCCGGTACGTATGACATCCGTGTTGAAAAAACACTAACAAATTCCCTCATTACCAATTTATTAACCCCAACAGAATACACCGCCGCTCCTGTCAGATCCACGCAACAAAAGAGGTGAGAAGCGCGATCAGCTGCTGTCAGTCACGTAACTCACGGCCACCGCTGGATCCAGCGGTGGCCGCGGGTAACCTCACTAACAGCTCAGCTGATCGCACTACTCACCTCATTTTCTGCGTGGAGATGACAGGAGCGGCGGTGTATTCTGCTGCTCCTGTCACCTTCATGCAGCAGAGCTGGATGCGACGCTGGAGGTCCGTGGATTACGCCGGACATGGAGGGCTTTGTTGGGGTTAATAAATTGGTAATGAGGGAATTTGTTAGTGTTTTTTATTTCTAATAAAGGATTTTTCGGGTGTGTCTGTTTTTTAACTGTAACTTACAGATTACTCATGGAAGGTATCTCGGGGAGACGCCTGACATGATTAATCTAGGATTTAGTGGCAGCTATGGGTTGCTGCCATTAACTCCTTATTACCCCGATTGCCAATGCACCAGGGCAAATCGGGAAGAGCCGGGTACTGTCCCAGAACTGTCGCATATAATGTATGCGGCAATTCTGGGCGGCTGCTGACTGATATTGTTAGGCTGGGGGGCTCCCCATAACGTGGGGCTCCCCATCCTGAGAATACCAGCCTTCAGCCACATGGCTTTATCTGGTTAAAATTGTGGGGGACCGCACGCCGTTTTTTTTTAATTATTTATTTATTTATTTTACTGCTCAGTATAGACACGCCCACCGGCTGCTGTGATTGGATGCAGTGACACAGTTGTCACTCAGCGTGGGGGGCGTGTCTGACTGCAACCAATCACAGGTGTCTGTGGGAGGGGAAAGCAGGGAATACGAAATTGATTAATGAGCGGCCGGCTTTTTCAAAGTAATTGTTGCCGCGCATTCTCTGCACAGCTGTTCCTTGCAGCGCTGGTGATCGGGGAGCGGTAAGTATGAGCCGGGGGAAGAAACAGACCGAGCGCCAATGTAAGTATGACTGAGAATATCATGAAAAAAGGTAAGTATATTGAATTTAACAAAAAAAACAAAAAACATCGTTGGTTTAAAAACGCACACGGACGAAACGTGCTGAACACGGACATACTCCGTGTGCGGTCCGTGCAGGCACGGACCCATAGACTAAAGTGGGTCCATGCCTGCGTGCTGCCGGACAAAAACGGACATGTCATCCGGGTAGAAAAGCGCACACACGTTCTTACCACACGGACACACGTTCCGTGTGATTTTATGTGTGTGTGCCATCTACCATTGAATAACATGGGTCTCCGTGTCTACGTGTCTCCGGTACGTGCAAATACGTACCGCACATGTACAAATTAAACGGATGTGTGTTACGGGTCTTAGATAGTTTGGCCCACGGATGAATAAAAGAAATGCTGAAATTCAATCTCTGTTCTGAAAATCTAAATCTGATTTACAATTAATAGCTACATAATGTTTATCCTGATTTGAATTAGATACTATTGATTGTTATTTCTAAAAACACTGCAATTGTGGCACTTATATGAGTCAGTAGTTTGAACTTATCCCATTATATTATACATACTGTATATACCATGATAATCCAGGCAGGCAGGCATTTAGATGTGAGGAAGGATTATACAGTAAACTATATTTGGCTCTAACATATATTTAAGGCTCCGACACACATCCGTGCCGCCGGTACGTGTTTGCCATTTTTTGCACGTACCGGCGGCACGGAGACACATTCAGCAATGCTACCCTATTGTAGCAGGCACACACACGTAAAACCACACGGAACGTGTGTCCGTGTGCGTTTGTACGTGTGTGCGTTTCTCTACACGCTGACATGTCAGTGTTTTCTCCGGCAGCACGGTTGTCGGCCCGCACCCGTACCACACGGATGTAGTGTGGATGCAGTCACGTGTGACATGCGCCAGAGAAAACACACGTGTCAGTGAAAAAAACCCAAAACATTTACTCACCTTCTCCAGCCCTCCTGTCTCTGCCGCTGCTGACACTTGCTGCCGACCGCCGCTCATTATGCTCATTTAATATTCACTTCACTGCAGCCGGCAGCACACGTAGAACACACGTGGACCGCACATACCCGAGACACGTACTTACCACATGCAACACGCAGGGTAAATACGTGTCTCGCGGCACGTGCGTGTTTTTAACGGAAGTGTGTTTCAGGCCTAACAGCCACAAGTTCTTTTCAAAGTCTTACTCAATGTTAGTTCAATATATTAAAAAAAAAATTAAAATTATTGTCATTTGCATATAACATAATCTGGACAGAAGTCAGGTGTGCTTGTCATTTACGTCTGATTGTCACTAGTCTATATAAGATGTGTTCGTAAAAGAAGGATTTCTGAAAGATCATTTGTCCATCCACCAGTGTCTTAAAACAAGTATGATCAGTTTGAGATACAGTAATGGCCAATGTGGATGAAAATGTCATTGGCTCACCAAGTAAGCAACATTTGTCCAACCATCAACCTACTGCTAATGTGTATGGTGGCATCCAACTGTAATTTTACTAATATGAGTAAATACAAAGAAGAAACCTTACTGATTGTTATGAGGGCAAATGTCTCTATGATAATGAGCATGTACAGGACTGAGGCAAGAAGAAAGTCTCTTCTACAGACGAAAGGTAGTGTTACATAGATAATTGGGGAGCTCTCGCTTTAAAGTAAGACACAAGTAACGGACATTTGATAGGAGAGAAATAAAAGGAGCTCATTGGAGATGAGCAAATCAATTTGCAGGACCCTGGTCAAGTGGTCATGTCAGTTTTCTGCGGCTGTCAGACAGGAGCCCTGCAAATGTTCTTACTGCTAGTATCCCTGGCTCCTCTGTTGGCCAGACAATTCATCATATGAGCGTCACATCGAAATGATGACGTCATACCATTCGGACTAATTAAAAAAGGAGCTGCCAACTGAGAGGCAGTGTCCACGGCTTTTATCCAGCGGCCACGGAATACTGACCAGGCAGCTGGACTCGGGTCCTGGGAAAAGATTTGGTCATCTCTAGAGTCCATAGAAAACCATGGCAAAACACATAAGCTTCTACTGCTATTTACCACTATTCTGCAATGTAATTTTCAGCAGAGCAGGTGAAACATAGACAAAAATTGCATGCTAAAAATGCAGCAATCCCTAGTATGCGCACTGCAATGTGGGGTAAAACTGCATGTGGTTTTCCTGTGCAGCAGACTAGGGGGTTATGCGCACGTAACTGCTGATTATTCTGCAGCGATTTGACAGAACATGTGCACGTCAAATCGCTGCAAAAACACTGCATAATGGATTTTTGTTAAAAAAAAGCCGATTTCATGCGCTCTGGCTGCTGCCCCTCCATAGACAGAGTGGGAGCTGCATCCAGAACGCACAAATAATTGACATGCTGCTTTTATTAACGCACGGATTTGGGTCAAAATTTTAGCATCCAAATCGCTGCGTTCATAAAAGCAACATACGCACAGAATGATTTTGCTACTGAGGGTAAAACATGTGTTCTTTACTAATTTGAACATGCTGATTCCAAATATGAACTCAGAATTTGCACAGCACGTCCAGATTTTGAGTTATACTTAGAAAAGGCCATACGCCTATTCAGGCATTGTTGAAGGCATTGCACATGCGGTTGGAATGAAAGAGACCTATGCTTCTATGCAGATCATTCTGAAATTGATTAAATATTCAGAACATCAATGGAACATTTGTGCTGACCTCAAAGTTGTTGCACTAGTCCTTGGTTTGCAGTTAGGTTACACTAAGCATATGTGCTTTCTGTGCCTATGGAACAGTCGAGATGACAACAACCATTATAAAATTAAACGGTGGCCCAATAGAGATGAACATAAGATTGGTAAGCACAATGTTCAACACGAATCACTTGTCGATCCACTTAAAGTTTATCTTCCACCTCTTCACATTAAACTAGGACTAATGAAAAATTTTGTAGTAGCAATGGATCGTCAAGGGAATGGATTTAAGTATCTGAAGGAAAAGTTTAGTGCATTGAAAACTGAGGCCAAACTCAAAGCAGGAATCTTTATTGGTCCTGAAATCCACCAACTAATCCATGATGAAATCTTCAAGAAAGAACTCACCCCACTTGAACTAACTGCATGGGATGCATTTATAGTAGTAGTTCAAAACTTCCTTGGAAACGAAAGAGCAGAAAACTATGCTGAACTAATAGACAATATGCTTCAAGCATACGAAATGCATGGTGCCCGAATGTCATTGAAAATGCATTTCCTACATTCACATCTTGACTTCTTTCCTCCAGATATGGGTAATGTCAGTGACGAACATGGTGAGAGATTCCACCAGGACATTTCTACTATGGAAAAAAGATACCCAGGTCGCTTTAACCCCAACATGATGGGCGATTACTGCTGGTTTTTGCAACGGGCCACTAGGACCACTCACAAGCGCAAAAGCAAGTGCCTGAAGCACTTTTAAAAGTACTCTGCTGAGTTCAAGGCGATTTCTTAAGCTACTATAAGTGATTTTTAAGTTTTTTGGTTTATTTACCTATACTTCTTTTTCAATAAAAATGATAATACATGCTGTGAAACTGTGGGACATAACGATTCTGTATCTTTATTAATTGCTTATTTTAATTTTCACAAAAATTGGAATAACTTAATATC
Organism: Anomaloglossus baeobatrachus; assembly: GCF_048569485.1. Lineage (NCBI taxonomy): Eukaryota > Metazoa > Chordata > Amphibia > Anura > Aromobatidae > Anomaloglossus > Anomaloglossus baeobatrachus. The sequence continues at coordinate 403,495,542 of NC_134356.1, read as the reverse complement.
CTGACGTGCTACAAAAAAACTAACTTCAGATTTGGATTCAGCGCATTCGATTTAGTATAGCGCACATGGTTTTTGCCAAGTAGCAGACAAAAAGTGTTTATTTGTTGTGCTGTGTTATGAACAATCTTCATAGATTGTGCAGAAGACGCAGGACGCATGCATTTACGCAGCAGTGCAATACGCAGCGTAAATGCATGCTTTTACGCAACGTGCGCATAAGCCCTTATGCTTGTATGGACATCTCTTATGCTGTACTTGTTCAGTCTAATAATTAAAATAGCCGACATTTAGCATGAAGTCACAAGTATGAAGATCTATTATGCTTTACAGGTACAAGTTACTTTTCAATTTGCCTTAGAAAATGATGCATGCATGGATGGCTTGCCAGTAAAACTGATTTTCCAAAATTTTCCTCAACGCAACGTTACCCCTTTGAAAAATCAGATAAGACCTGACATTATTCCGTAAGGTGAGCTGTATTTCTCACCAGGTCCCAGGTTAGTACACTGCAGTCAGCAGTGATAGGCCCCCTTCACATGTTCATGTTTCTGGTACGTGGCATCCTTTTTGTTCACAGATACCACACATAGTCACTATAACCTATGGTGATCGTCACATGTCCGTGTTTTGACATGAACTGTGTGTCCGTGTTTTGACATGAACTGTGTGTCTGTGTGAACCGCATAGAGAAATAGCCATTTTTTTCTGACAGCACAGATGACAAGGGCCAGTGCAAGTCCATGGGACCGTGAAAACAAGTACAGCACTCCGGTGGCATCCATGTGCCGTCCATTGAAAGTGTAGGAGAAGCTTTGTAATTGCACCCTTTCTTTATTCATCTTCCTTTATTCATACCGGAAAAACATAGATGACACACTGATGGCACATTGATTAAAAACACTGATGACACTGGTACCGTTTTGTCACGTGTTTTATATGCACTTGTGATGGGGGCCTTAAAGGAAACTGTCACCTTGAGGATACAGTCCAATCCGCAGATCCGTAGCATGTTATAGAGCAAGCGGATCAGAGCAGATTCATATATAGTTTTATGATAAAACATTCAATATCACCTGTGTTTTACTCAATTAAGTCTTTTCAGTCTGGGATTTTCAGTCCAGTGGGCGGTCCCATCAGTGACTGACAGCTTTCCTTGTACAAATGCGCCTAGAGAGAGAACTGTCAATCACTGATGGGGCCGCCCTCTGGACCAAAAATACCAGAAAGTGCATAGGCTTGGCTGATTAAAATACGGGTTGTACTGAATACTTTCTCACAAAAATATACTCCACTTCTCCTACTCTAATGCATGGTGCTTGGAAAATGCTCTGTATTTTCATGGTGACAGATTCCCTTTAATATGTGACCTGATCCATGGCATTAAACACATTTTCTGATTTATACTTGCTGCAAGTTTCATGACATTAAAGAAGTGCTTGAAGCTTGCAGACGGATTGGTGATGATTCATTCAAGAACAATAGGTGTTATATTTGATCAGGAAGTAAGCACATAGTCCACATACACATATTTACATGTAACACTGCTCATCAAAAGTCATTGTGAAAGTGGTAGAGGTAAGCTGTAAGCATTTTCTACCTTTTACAGCATTGAGGACATTTCCTCCGCTCAGAAATAAGAAATGCCAAAAAGGAATGGTATGACCTGTCTATGGTAAATTTATGGCATATATCACTCTACAATGCAAGATCACTTGCCGAGGTTTACTACTCGTCCATTTCAATAACGTAGGTTATTTATTTTATTTATTGCTTAATATTTGTAAAAAACAAAACAAAAAAGAAACAAACAATAAAACAGTGCCACCCATGTCTGCAGGTCGTGTGTGGTATTGCAGCTTTGCACCGTTCACTTGTAGTGGTGCTGTTTTTGGAAGAAGACATGTTTTTCTAATACTGAACAATAAGTCCAGAGTGGTTTGTGCCTTCCATGCATTTTGATCTCATTACGAGCGTCAGCAAATCCTACTAATTATTTTATTGTTTTACACAAAGCTTATTTAAGGCTTTATTTTCAGTATTTTTGCTGCAGCCAGATAATAGAAAATATGAGATGTACTACAAATAGGGATGATGGAATATCACAAATATTCGGCAATATTCTGCTTTGCGATATCTGATGATTGGGTCACCGCTATGAGAATATTCAATGCGCAATGTAAGTCTATGGAAAGCCCGGATAGTTGCTATTCAGCAATGATTCGGGTTTCCCATTTGACTTACATTGCGCATTGAATATTCGCAAATAGTCAAATAGCGGCGATCTATTCGTTGAATATGGGCGTAGCCGAGTATTTGAGGTATTCTATCATCCCTAACTACAAACAATGCATTTTTTTTAAAATACTTTTGGCACCTTCGTTTCCATCCCTTTTTTTGCACATACAGCATACTCTAGGTCAGTGTTCCCCAACTCTGGTCCTCAAGAGCCACCAACAGATCATGTTTTCAGGATTTCCTTAGTATTGCACAAGTGATGGAATCCTGAAAACATGATCTGTTGGTTCTTAAAGGGAACCTGTCAGGTGCAATACGAGCAGTTCTGGATGCATATTGCTAATCCCTGCCTAACTGTCCCTGTATACACTAGTAGAGATAAAGAGATCTTCAGAAAAGGTATTTCTAAAGATCTTTTGTGATCTGTTGATGAGCGCAGGGACTAGTCGCAAGGGCATTAATTCCTGCGCTCATTCTGCCCTCTTAGCATGACCACAGGGCTAACATGCTATTCAAAGCAGCATCATCAGCGGTGACGTGCGTACCTGTGTCCGCTGTCACTGCTGATCCGAAGTCCCAACCCTTCCGGTCATGTGCACTAGACGTCTCTGAAGCCAGGACGCATACACCGAGCTTCATACTGCGTATAAGCAGTGACAGCAGACACAGGTACGCGCTTCCCCGCTGGTGATGCTGCATTGAATAACATGTTAGTACACCCCTGTGGATATGCTAACATGCCAAGAGGGCGGAATGAGCGCAGGAACGAATGCCCTTGTGACTAGTCCCCATGCTCATTAGCATATCATAGAGGATCTTTAAACATACTTTTTCTAAAGATCCCTTTATCTATGCTACTAGATGCAGGGACAGTTCGGCAGGTAATTATCAATATGCACCCAGAACTGCTCATGGTTTTGGGGGCATATTGCACCTCACAGGTTCCCTTTAATGACTAAAGTTGGGGAACTTTCTATCAGTTTGTTTTTTTTATTATGAGAAAGGCTCATCCAGATGAGCATATTATACAGACATGTGCTGTCCAAGTTGTAATAGGGCAGCACACTGACCAATGTATTTCAATAGGGCTGTTCAGGAGACAAGTTTTTCACATGGATTGGGTTTCTGTATGGAAAAACAAATGCTGCATGTACTGTATTATTCTCCTCCCCATCTTCGATAAGACTCACCCATTCATGATCATCCGTATTGCATCTGAATTTTATACATTGCAATTATTCACATAGGAAACTGTATTTAATAAAAATCATTTTACACTGTTGATAAATTAAATCATATGCCATGGGAACGTAAAAGATGGACACACGGATGGCACATGACTGACAATACGGATGCAGTTTGGATGATTTTTCATAAAATTGTCGGACCCTGTCCAAGAGCTGATGATACGCTGATGGTAATAATGGACTCACTGACCAAATACTGATGGTAATCTGTCCATTTTCTTTCTGTCCAGTCTCCTTAAGGAGAATAGTGTTCCCCCGTGGTCCCCACAAAGCTTCTCGTGAGCCAGATCAGACACCCCATACTTTGCACAAAGTCTCCTTAAGGAGAATAGTGTTCCCCCGTGGTCCCCACAAAGCTTCTCATGAGCCAGATCAGACACTCCATACTTTGCACTGACGAGGGGCAAGCACCCCGAAATACCGTGTCTGCAAATTGGGATTCTGATCTGGCATATATATCCTAAGTCATATGCAAAGGATTGTTAAAAATCCACATTTGACTTTTAGGATCGCTACTTCCCATAGGTGGCGCTGCGCTAGAGTTTGTCTCCTTTCCTGGAGAGAGAATTTGAATATTTTCCAGAGGGGCATGGCAGCTATAAGTCCCCGTACTGGCAGCCAGACTGGCTTGCAAAGTCTCCTTAAGGAGAATAGTGTTCCCCCATGGTCCCCACAAAGCTTCTTATGAGCCAGATCAGACACCCCATGCTTTGCACTGACGAGGGGCAAGCACCCCGAAACACCGTGTCTGCAAATTGGGATTCTGATCTGGCTTATATATCCTAAGTCATATGCAAAGGATTGTTAAAAATCCACATTTGACTTTTAGGATCGCTACTTCCAATAGGTTGTGCTGCGCTAGAGTTTGTCTCCTTTCCTGGAGAGACAATTTGAACATTTTCTTTCTATAATCTTTGAAGTCTTAACGAGCTCTAATGACTCTTTCAGACTTCTGTTTTTTACATATGTGTCTCATATGCATTTTTCACACAAAGCAAATATCCATTGTAGTCTATGGAATTGCTCACTTGTCCAGGGGAGAAATGACTATTTCTGATCTGCGTCACTGATGTAACTTTCTCATTCAAATAAACTGGTCTGTGAAAAAAATGAGCAGCACACAGATGCAAGCTTTGAATTTTTTTTGTATTTGGGAAAAACAGACAAAATACGTATGAATTGGATGAGTGCAATGCAAGAAAATATTACCAATATTAGTCAGTGAGGGAGAGCATATGGTCCGCTTTCTTCACATGCTGCGATTGTCAGCAAGAGCCATGTCATTTGCACCCATACAAGTCTATGCGTGTGAGTGAAACATCGGACTGTATTCAGATGACATCTGAGCGCAGTACGATAATCGCATCAGCTGACAATGGAGGAGATGGGGAGATTAATCCCTCCTTCTCCTCCACAGCTGTGATCGCAGGATCGGATCCCAGTTGCATAACACTCGGCTCACGCTGGTAGTGTACTGGGAGCCAAGGGTCATTAGCATATCGCATCCGATGCACTTGCCTCGGATGCCATATGATCGTGTGAATCCAGCCTAATAAATGGACTCTTGATCCAAGAGTGGATGAAAATCGGTTCCAGCACACTGATGAAAAAACAAAAAAGTAGGAATAGAGTCAGATCACCTATGCGAAGAACCATGCTCGGAAACTTGGAGCGCCACAAGGATATAATTGAGGAATGGAAAGGATTTCCAGCATTAGGTTCTTCTGTTAAAAACTAAAAGTTTTATTGAAAAATAAAAATAAGACTAATGTCGCAACAAGGTTAGAAATCAAAGCAAACGCGTTTCCAACTACTACCCGTCAGGGTGAGTCTCATCACACAGATACTATCTAATCAATGCTAAAAGTATCAGGTGGGTAATACATATGTCTTTGATAAGGAAAACTTCACCATCCAGTGGTCAATTTATTCATTCATTTTTGGGAGGAATACCAGAGGAACGGCACAATACCTAAGTAAAGTTCTGCAGAATTATTCTTTATGGGAAATGCAAGTATTTACCAAAACAAGATAAAAAGTGATATAAGGACAAATGTTTTCACATTGCTACCAATGTAGAGTAATTCGTAAAAGTGCTTTTGTAGTATATGGCCTATCTTCATCTGTATGATAGTGCTACATTTTAGAGAATATTTTCAGTAATACGTTATTATGGAAATGGGTCAGAGAATAGCCACAACGGAAATAAAATATTCATGCTAGAACAAGATACTTGAAGAGGTTTTGACATCTTACTGGCCTTTAGCTATAAAAGAAAAATGGCCTGGAGCGATTCCTATACTCATCCACGGCCCCGAGAGTTATTATAGGGTGCTATACTATAGATGCTGTAGGGTAAGATGAGAAAACCAGTGTCAAAAGGCATCTTACATTTTAGTAAGATGTCTGTTAAAATCGAGTTCTATAAATGTTTGGAATGGCTGTTACATATCCGAAGGAATCCCTCATGGATATAAATGAAGGCCAGAATTTTCATATGTAACCTTTAGACCACGTGCAGACATTAAGTATTTGGTGAGTATATTACATCCAGGGGCGTAACGACCGCGGTCGCAGAGGTCGCCACTGCGACCGGGCCCGCGGGGTTAAAGGGGCCCGGCAGCCGCTCTGCAGAGCCGGCTGCCGGGCCCCTATGTGTAGTGCCGCTGTGTAGTGGCCGACTGCGCGACTGTTAGGGGGCCGGCCTGTGAGTCAGGGGAGCCCGGTGTCAGCAGGGGGCATAGGGGCCCCTGACCTGGAGAGGCCACCAGGCGTTCCTGACCTGCAGCAGAGCAGGACTGCTCCTGCACGGCAGACGGAATCCATCCTGCAGGACCTGCGATGATGTCACGCCCATGTGACTGTGGGAGGAGACACAGGATTGCCGGGGAGAAAGCAGGACAAGATACTTTGGACACATGACTGGTAATGAGAAAAGAGGGGACATGAGGGGGAGGGGGGCTGCAGGGTGAGTGCAGACTGCGACAGAAGCATGTGAAGGGGTGCAGAGTGTTTGAGAGGGGTAATTTGGGGTACAGGCAGGGTGAGTTATGTGGGGCAGGGTGTGTGACATATGGGGGTGTAGTGTGTGTGTGAGTGATATGGAGGGATGCAGGCTGTATGGGGAGCAGGGTGTGTGACATATGGGGGCAGGGGCGTAACTACCGCGGTCGCAGGGGTCGGAAGGAGAAGAGAGGTATTGTACTTGTTTTTGTTATTTTGCTGGCTCCATGACACGTAGGGGCCCCGGGGGAAGCTGGCTGCATTACACATAGAGGCCCGGGGGGGGGGGGCGTCTGGCTGCATGACACCTGGTGGGACTGGCTGCATGACACATGGAGGCCTGGGGGGGCTGGTTGCATGACACATGGAGGCCTGGGGGGCTGGCTGCATGACACCTGGTGGGGCTGGCTGCATGACACATAGAGGCCTGGGGGTCTGGCTGCATGACACCTGGTGGGGCTGGCTGCATGACACATGGAGGCCTGGGGGGGCTGGTTGCATGACACATGGAGGCCTGGGGGGCTGGCTGCATGACACCTGGTGGGACTGGCTGCATGACACATGGAGGCCTGGGGGGGCTGGTTGCATGACACATGGAGGCCTGGGGGGCTGGCTGCATGACACCTGGTGGGGCTGGCTGCATGACACATAGAGGCCTGGGGGTCTGGCTGCATGACACCTGGTGGGACTGGCTGCATGACACATGGAGGCCTGGGGGGGCTGGTTGCATGACACATGGAGGCCTGGGGGGCTGGCTGCATGACACCTGGTGGGACTGGCTGCATGACACATGGAGGCCTGGGGGGGCTGGTTGCATGACACATGGAGGCCTGGGGGGCTGGCTGCATGACACCTGGTGGGGCTGGCTGCATGACACATAGAGGCCCTGGGGGGGCTGGCTGCATGACACCTGGTGGGGCTGGCTGCATGACACATAGAGGCCCTGGGGGGCTGGCTGCATGACACATGGAGGCCTGGGGGGCTGGCTGCATGACACCTGGTGGGGCTGGCTGCATGACACATAGAGGCCTGTGGGGCTGGCTGCATGACACCTGGTGGGACTGGCTGCATGACACATGGAGGCCTGGGGGGGCTGGTTGCATGACACATGGAGGCCTGGGGGGCTGGCTGCATGACACCTGGTGGGGCTGGCTGCATGACACAGAGGCCTGTGGGGCTGGCTGCATGACACATGGAGGCCTGGGGGGCTGGCTGCATGACACCTGGTGGGACTGGCTGCATGACACATGGAGGCCTGGGGAGGGCTGGTTGCATGACACATGGAGGCCTGGGGGGCTGGCTGCATGACACCTGGTGGGGCTGGCTGCATGACACATAGAGGCCTGGGGGTCTGGCTGCATGACACCTGGTGGGACTGGCTGCATGACACATGGAGGCCTGGGGGGGCTGGTTGCATGACACATGGAGGCCTGGGGGGCTGGCTGCATGACACCTGGTGGGGCTGGCTGCATGACACAGAGGCCTGGGGGTCTGGATGCATGACACCTGGTGGGGCTGGCTGCATGACACATAGAGGCCCTGGGGGGGCTGGCTGCATGACACCTGGTGGGGCTGGCTGCATGACACATAGAGGCCCTGGGGGGGCTGGCTGCATGACACATGGAGGCCTGGGGGGCTGGCTGCATGACACCTGGTGGGGCTGGCTGCATGACACATAGAGGCCTGTGGGGCTGGCTGCATGACACATGGAGGCCTGGGGGGCTGGCTGCATGACACATGGAGGCCTGGGGGGCTGGCTGCATGACACCTGGTGGGGCTGGCTGCATGACACATAGAGGCCTGTGGGGCTGGCTGCATGACACATGGAGGCCTGGGGGGCTGGCTGCATGACACATGGAGGCCTGGGGGGCTGGCTGCATGACACCTGGTGGGGCTGGCTGCATGACACCTGGTGGGGCTGGGGGGCTGGCAGCATGACACGTAGAGGCCCCGGGGCAAGCTGGCTGCATGACACATAGAGGCCCTGGGGGGGCTGGCTGCATGACACCTGGTGGGACTGGCTGCATGACACATAGAGGCCTGGGGGGCTGGCTGCATGACACCTGGTGGGGCTGGCTGCATGACACATAGAGGCCTGGGGGTCTGGCTGCATGACACCTGGTGGGGCTGGCTGCATGACACATAGAGGCCTGTGGGGCTGGCTGCATGACACATGGAGGCCTGGGGGGCTGGCTGCATGACACCTGGTGGGGATGGCTGCATGACACATGGAGGCCAGGTGGGGCTGGCTGCATGACACATAGAGGCCCTGGGGGGGCTGGCTGCATGACACCTGGTGGGGCTGGCTGCATGACACATAGAGGCCTGTGGGGCTGGCTGCATGACACCTGGTGGGGCTGGCTGCATGACACATGGAGGCCTGGGGGGCTGGCTGCATGACACATGGAGGCCTGTCTGGCTGGCTGCATGACACCTGGTGGGGCTGGGGGGCTGGGCTAGCAGCATGACACGTAGAGGCCCCGGGGCAAGCTGGCTGCATGACACGTGGAGGCCTGGGGGGCTGGCTGCATGATACATGGAGGCCTAGGGGTGCTGGCTGCATGATACATGGAGGTCTATGGGACTGCATAATAAACATGAAGGACACCTTATACATGGACTATAGGGGTGCATTATACATGGAGGAGTATGGGGCTGCATAATACAATATGATTCATGGGGCTGCATTATAATACATATAGGACTATGGGGGCTACATTATAATATATGGAGGACTATGGAGGCTAGTTTATACATGGTCTGTGGGGGTGCATTATAAAACAGGGAGGACTATGTTGTGCAGTATAAAATATGGAGAACTATGGAAAATGTATTATAATACATGGAGGACTATGGAAGTGCATTCTAATATATGAACGGTTATGTGGGACCCGTTATACTATATGGAAGGCTATGTGGGGGCCATTATAGTATTTGGAGAGCTATGTACGAGGGGGGACAAAGATACAAGTATGGGATGGGAATGTTTTGTGCTGAGGTGTGAAGGCTCTTTCCCTCAGCACCCAGCTTTCCCATGCTCTGCTATACATCTCTCAGCACCCAGCTTTCCCATGCTCTGATATGGGAAAGCTGGGTGCTGAGGGAAAGATGTGTGACAGAGCATGGGAAAGCTGGGTGCTGAGGATAAGATGGATATCAGATCATGGGAAAGCAGAGTGCTGTGGGTAAAAGCCAAGTGTCAGCATCATTATCCCGTACCCTAAGTGTCGGTGTACATGGAGGGGGGCCCTGGTCCAAATTTTGCACCAGGGCCCATCAAACTCTAGTTACGCCACTGATTACATCAGTATTTTAGCCAAAACCAGGAGTGGATGAGAAATGTAGAAGTGGTGCCCATGTTTCTATTATACTTTTCCTACGATTATTCTACTCCTGGTTTTGGCTACAAATACTGAGGTAAAAACTCCCCAAATAATCAACGTGTGCACGAAGCCTTACAAATACTGAGGTAAAAACTCCCCAAATAATCAACGTGTGCACGAAGCCTTACAAATACTGAGGTAAAAACTCCCCAAATAATCAACGTGTGCACGAAGCCTTACAAATACTGAGGTAAAAACTCCCCAAATAATCAACGTGTGCACGAAGCCTTACAAATACTGAGGTAAAAACTCCCCAAATAATCAACGTGTGCACGTGGCCTTAGGCTGGAATCACACTTGCGAGTGTAAAATCGGTCTGATTTTCATGTCAGAAAGTAGGACGATTTCTTCTCACATTTCATCAGTGTGCTGTCAGTATGCTGTCAGTGTGCAATCAGTTTTTTTCCTCAGCAGCTGCTACTCATGTACTGTTATGAACAGGAGCATTTACAGTATTCTCTGCTACATGATAGAAATGTATTGAGAAAAATGGATGTCACTTGGATGGTCCGTGTGCTGCCCGTGTGACATCCGTTTTTTTTTCACGTAAACATAGACTGGCGTTGAAGAGACTCATGCGAGAAACTCACCAAAACGCAGCATGCTGCAAATTTTTTCTCAGTCCGATTTGGACTGAGAAAAAAAATAGCAGAACGGAGCTGCCTCATTGATTAACATTGGTCTGAGTGCAATGCGAGATTTTCTCGCATTGTACTCGTGCGAGTTAATCGCAAGTGTGACTCCAGCCTTAGAAATACTGAGGTAAAAGCTTCCCAAATACTCAACATGTGTATGTGGCCTTACAAATACTGAGGTAAGAACTCCCAAAATACTCAACGTGTGCATGTGGCCTAATAGTGTTCCCAAAATGTTTACACAGTTGGTACTTCCGCTAGGTTGAATTCAGATATCTTTATGTCATGGTCTGAGCTCCGCACTGTGTTTGGAAATCACAGTTGTCTGAATTCAGCAGTCACATGCAGTGGTAATAATTAGTGATGAGCAAGCACTACAATGCTCGGGTGCTCGGTGCTCGTAACGAGTAATCGGACATTCGGATGGGCTCATCTCATGTACAGAACACTCGTGCACAAAACACGTACGTGCAAAATGGACGTTTGACTGTGGCCTTATAGAGCTGCTGCCTACGCTACTCAAAATTTTTAGGTTAAATTCCCATGATGAGTATTTGGTGAGTTTTTGATGTTTCAGATTTTCTGCAGGATTCCTGCATTTATTAGATAAATTAGGTTGGTTTTGTTTCCATTTTTATGCTGCAGTTTTTGTATTACGTTATTTTGGCATATCATGTTTTAAACAAAACTAATTTGGTTTGGAAACTTCCTGCTACATAGGTCTGGTAAAACTGGGATAAAGTCCTGTGTAGATTTTACTAAATATACATCTACAATCCTTTTTTTATGCAGATTTTCCTCATCTCATACAAGTTTATGGGGAAAATCTGCAAATTTACCACAAGAGAAATTGACGTTTTGCAGATTTGTAAATTTGAACACAATACGGTTTAGGCACCGATAAGAAAAAAAAAATCTCATGCCCATTGTGCTTTCTTTATTAGTGAAAGTCTATACACTTAGCTGAAACTGTAATACTCTGGACGTTTTTGTGCAACGATAACACATTGTGGAAAGAACTTATCACATATTCATTGTGGAAACTAAAGGCCCCAGCGACATCACTAACGAGATATTGCTGGGGTCACGGAATTCGTGACGTATATCCGGCCTCGTTAGCGACGTCGTTGCATGTGAGACCTACGAGCAACCACTAACGATCAGAATTACTTACCAAAGCGTTGATCGTTCACACGTTGTTCATTTTCAAAATATCGTTGCTCGTTTGGGATGCAGGTTGTTCGTCATTCCTGAGGCAGCACACATCGCTACGTGTGACACCCCGGGAACAACGAACAACAGCGTTCCTGCATCCTCCGGCAACGAGGTGGGAGTGACGTGAATGTGGCTGCTCTCCACCCCTCCACTTCTATTGGTGGCCCGCTGATTGACATCGCTGTGACGCTGCACGAACCGCCCCATAACAAAGAGATTGTTCAACGCCTACAGCGATGTTGCTAGGGAGGTAAGTCCGTTGGAAGCGTCCTAGCGATATTGTTCACCACGGGCAGCGATTTGCCTGTGACACACAAACGACGGGGGCGGGTGCGATCACTAGCGACATTGCTAGCGATGTCACAGCATGTAAAGCAGCCTTTAGCCTAAAGCGGGCTTTACACACTGCGATATCGCCCGAATTTTGTCGTTGGGGTCACGGTTTTGGTGACGCACTTCCGCAATCGTTAGCGATATAGCTTTGTGTAACAGCGTTCAGCGATGTAAAATCGTCGCAAAAGCGTGATTTATCGTTGATCGGCTACACGGGTCCTAATTCCCAAAAATCGTTACTTCAGCAGTAACGAGGTTGTTCCTCGTTCCTGCGGCATCACACATCGCTGCGTGTGACGCCGCAGGAGCGAGGAACGTCTCCCTACCTGCCTCCCGGCCGCTATGCGGAAGGAAGGAGGTGGGCGGGATGTTACGTCCCGCTCATCTCCGCCCCTCCGCTGCGATTGGGCGGCGGTTCAGTGACGTCGCTGTGACGCCGCACGGACCGCCCCCTTAGAAAGGAGGCGGTTCGCCGGTCACAGCGACGTCGCCGGACAGGTAAGTATGTGTGACGGCTCTGGGCGATGTTGTGCGGCACGGGCAGCGATATGCCCATGTCGCGCAACAGATGGGGGCGGGTACGCACACTAGCGATATCGGGACCGATATCGCAGTGTGTAAAGTAGCCTTTAGGCCGGCTATGATGAGCATAAGAAAAATCATCCACGTTTCGCTCAAAAAACTCTGAGCGATCCACTCCATTGTCAGTTTCAGGTAGCTTTGCTTGTATAGCATTGTTTATAAGTCACTATTTCATCAGTACTTGTAGGACAAAACCATGGGTGGCTCCAAAACATAGATAAAGTGTGAATTTTTCATTATAACTTTTCTTTCTGTAGGTTTCACTCTCGATTTTGGCTTAAAAAATACTAATGCCAAAAATTTGGCCAAATGCGAGCATGTAAAAAAAGACCTTTTTGTGGAAGCTTAGCGGAAACTCAAAGTTTTTGAGGAGTTTTGAGATTTGGACAGTTTCTTATCGGTTTCTGCTCAGTGGCTATGAGCACCCAGAGTTTTCTGGAGGAGTTTTTGAAGTTGAAACTCTCCAAATCCTCCACCAAAACTCAAAATCCTCAAAAACTAGGAGATTCTACTTTGAAAAACTATCAAAAGGATTCCACTCGCACATACCCTTAAAAAGAATGATCTCATGGAATCTTTTGAAGGCGGAAAAATTTGGCATAGTTTTAAAGAGGAATCTAAATTAGTAAGTACTGTGTTTCTTATATGGTGTTACAGGATTATTATTTCTAAAATTCTTTTTGAAGAGGTTTTTGAGGCTTTTTTTCACCTGTGAAATCCACATCAAAATTGGCATAACATTCTATTTTTCCTGCAGTAAAGCTTAGAAAACCTCAGCAGAAGAAAACACTTGAAAATCTTGCCATATAAACCCCAAAGTGGATTTTCAATTGAAATCAACAGGAAGCATAGTGAAAGCATTTTAGGCTGGAATCACACTTGCGAGTGTAAAATCGGTCCAATTCTCATGCTAGAAAGTCGGACGATTTCTTTTCACATTTCATCAGTATGCTGTTAGTGTGCAATCAGTTTTTACCCTCAGCAGCTGCTATTCATGTACTGTTATGTACAGGAGCATTTCCAGTGATTCCTGCTACAAGCGTGAAATGTATTGAGAAAAACGGATGTCACTAGGATGGTGTATGTGCCGTCTGTGTAACATCCTTTTTTTCATGCACCCATAGACTTTCATTGAAGAGACTCGTGTGAGAAACTCACCAAAACGCAGTATGCTGACTGAGAAAAAAATAGCTGATCTGAGCTGCCTCATTGATTAACATTGGTCCGAGTGCAATGCGAGATTTTCTCGCATTGCACTTGTGCGAGTTAATCGCAAGTGTGAAGCCGGCCTTAGAGATATGTACAAACTGAGTTTTTGGAGGCTTAACTATCCATTGATTTTCCATTTTTTTTTTTGCTCCCTTTTTTCCCAAGAGCCGTAACTTTTTTATTTTTCTGGCAATATAGCCATATAAGGGCTTATTTTTTGCAGTATGAGTTGTACTTTTGAATGACACCATTCATTCCACCACATATTGTACTGGAAAACAGGAAACAAATTTCAAATGTGGTGACATTTTTTTAAAAAATTGCAATTCCAAGATATTTTTTTTTTTAATTTACCCTGATCACAATAAAGTCAAACTAACCTATTACTATTAGTATGATTCCCCAGGTCAGTATTAGTTTAGTGCTACTATACATGTGTATAGTTTTCTTTTTTATTTATGTGGTGAAAAAAATTTCAGAAATTTCTCCAAAAAAAAAAATAAAAATTGTGCTTTTGTCGTTTTTGATTTTCCAAGATCTGTAGTGTTCTTATTTTTGAGGATCTGGCACTCAGTGATGGCTTATTTTTTGTGTCCTGAGCTGACATTTTTAATTATACTATTTTTGGGTAGATTATAAGTTTTCATTACCTGTTATTGCGTGTTATTGCAATGTTGCAAAAAAAACCCCCATAACTCTGGTGTTTTCATTTTTTTTTTGTTACGTACTTTGCTAGTCAGATTATTTGATTTTATATTTTGATAGATTGGGCATTTCTGAAAGAGGCGATACCAAATACGGTATGTGTATTTTTCATTATTGTTTTATTTTCAATAAAAAGTAAGTAAAAGGGGGTGATTTGAACTTGGGGATTTTTTTCCCTATTTTTTTCCATATTTTTAAAAACTTTTTTTGAAGGCCGCTTTGGGGCCTTGAAGCTGTTATAGTCCAATTGCTTCTGCTGTACAACTTCAGCACTGCTCTGTACAGCAGAAATGCTGTTCTCCTGCTCTCCTGTTTTCCTGTTTCCTGTTCTCCTGTTTTACTCACCGGGCTTCAGCGATGTCCTCTGCAGCCCGTGCAGCTTGCTGCTTCTGAGCCGGCTCATTACTGTCGCGCATATTAATGATGCACGACACAGCCGACCCGGAAGCAGCTGCTGCGGGGGTCAGCGCCGGCCGGATGCTGCACCGCGGGAGCTATCAGCACCATGGAGAGCGGGAGCGTGCACAGGTGAGTTAATCTCTAAGTGCAATCACGGGCCATGGAGAACGGAGCCCGGATTGCACTTAGACAACCCACGTGTGCCGTGAATCACGGCACACGGAGGGACATGTGCGTGTTTTACATGCCAGTGAAAAACGTCAGTATTTTTCACTGACGTGTAAAACGGGCCTAAGGCTGGAGTCACACGAACGTTTGGAAAAACAGTCCCATTCTCATCCAGGAGAGTAGGATAATTTTTTCTCACTTGTCATCCGTGTGCTCTCAGTGTGCTCTCAGTGTGCAATCCGTTTTTTTTCTCAGCAGCTATCAGTTATTCACAGTCATTTACAGGACCATTTACAGTGTTCTGTGCTACACGATAGTAATGTATCCATAAAAAATGGACGTCACTAGGATGGTCCGTGTGCTGTCCATGTGGTGTCTGTTTTTTTCTTGCACCCATTGACTATTGGCGAGTCTCGGATGATTTCGGCAGCAAATCACAGCATGTTGAAACTTTTTTATCAACCAGAATCTAGATGAGAAAACAGCTGACCATCTGCTTTACCTCATTGATTAAGGCTATGTGCGCACGTTGCGTAGTGGCCATGCTGAAAAATGTGCAGCGATTTGGCAGTACATGTGAGCTTCAAATCGCTGCAGAAACACTGCGTAATGGATGCAGTGTGTCTGCAGAATAGATGCCGATTTTATGCGCTCTGGATGCAGCCTCTCCCATAGACAGAGTGGGAGCAGCATCCAACGCGCACAAAATAAGTGACATGTTGCTTTTTTGAGTGCAGCGATTTGGATCAAAATTTCAGCATCTAAATCTCTGCGCTCTCAAACGCAACGTGCGGATGGATTATGCACAATCTTCATAGAATGTGCTGGGGACGCAGGATGCATGCATTTACGTTGCAGTGCAATATGCAGTGTAAACGCATGAAATTACGCTACGTGTGCACATAGCCTAACATTTGTCCGAGTGCAAAGAGAGATTTTCTCGCATGCACTTATCCGATTCATGCGCTCGTGTGAGTGTACCTTAATGTTCATTCTTCTCGCTGCTTCCACTAAGGACCTGCTCACTAGTTGAAATAGAGAAAAGATGCACTGCCAAAATGAGGGCAAATCCGCCAGTGAAGCTGCTTGAGGAGAAAAGCAGACAACTTTTTCTTTTTATTAAAGTGGTGGTGCAAATACTCTACAATTCACATTGAATTTGGTTTTTTAATAATACTATCAGCAAATAATTCCACTTAGAAATGTAGTATAGTTCTCCTGATTAGCTATGTTGCTTACCTCATGTGCAGGGCATTGCAGTAGCTTTGGTATCCATGGTTATAACCACTCATACAGTGACAGTTAGTTAGTTGCTAGTTGTCATAACCATGGATACCTAAGCTACTGCAATGTTCTGCACACAAGATAAGCAACATAGCTAATTAGGAGAACTATAGTACATTTCTAATTGGAGCATTTTTCTATTATTATTATTATTGTTATTATTATTATACCTACCACATAATGGGATAGGATCTTGGAGATAGGAATACCCCTTTAGGCCTCTTTCACACGTCCTTGTCTCCGATACGTGTTTGGTCCTTTTCCTCACGTACCGGAGACACGGGCACATGTACACCCATTAAAATTAATGGGTCTGCGCTCATGTGCGTGTTCTGCCATGGACCGTGTGTACGTGTAGAGCATACATGTGTCCGTGTGCTCGACACATCAACATGTCCATTTTTCTCCGGCATCACGGGTGTCACACGGTACACAAACGGACGGAGGTGTTCCATGTGACACGCTCTGGAGAAAACATACGTGTCTGAGAAAATAATAAAAAAACTTTACTCACCTTCTCCAGCCCTCCTGTCTCTGCCGCTGCTGTCACTTGCTTCCGACCGCCGCTCATTATGCTCATTGAATATTCACTTCACTGTGGCCAGAAGCAGCAAAAGCGGGGAGTCGGCAGGACCGGAGACCGAAGATCAGCACCACGGACAGCAACGCCAGGGACAGGTGAGCAGAAAGTTCCCGTTCTCCGTGTGTTTTCACGGATAACACACGGAGAACACACATGTGCCATAAACACGGCTCACGGAGGGCAAAACGCACCTTTGACACGTCCGTGAAAAACTTGCGTGGTTTTTGACGGACATGTGAAAGAGGCCTTAAGGAAAGTCTTTCTCAGGGGAGTTTGAGGAGTTTTATGTTTTCTGCAGTGGTTTTTGAAGAGGAGTTGAAGCCTTACTTTTTGTTACGAAGCATTTTTTGGTAGCCTTTTGATTGGACAGTGCTTAGTTTGGAGCGTTTTCTGTCAGTAGCCACTTCAAAGAGGTGTCATGCACTTTTTTTCGCTACTATTTTACGATTAAAAAAAGTATAATTTTCGGAAATTCATGGCAAAAAACGCAGCACAATAGCGTTGTGTGAACATGATTTAGCAGTTCTGCTAATAACTAAAATTTGAATTTAAATGATTAAAATAATAATATACATTAATTTTCTCAAATTTATGAAAATGAATCTATTAGCTCCGTGAAATGTATTATGTATTAATTTAATCTTGTTTGATTACCATGATTATTCACATTGATGGAAATGCATAATGCGGTGACTGCTGAGACAGCTAATTAACATTAGGTCTCATGCCAGTCATTTATGAGGCATTTCAGAACCTTGCCTAACCAGAAACACATGGTTACAGTTATAATAAAACATGCTGAAAGATAGAACATGATGTACAGAGAAGAATAAGTGACAAATATCAACTAAGCTTTTAGATACAATTATAAAAAAAGTTTCAAGTTATAGCTGCGTAATTATGTCAAATTAGTCATCTGTATTGTTCAGCTTTATTATTGCTAATATCATGTAATTTCTTTTTGATAATGTAATTAAAGTCTGTAATTATACGACAACACAGTTTTCTTGAAGACATGTATCTCTCTAATTTTTATTTTTTTTTTTAAACAAGAAAAAAATTAATACTACAACAGGAAACTTTGGGACCTCCCTCAGCAAATATTATACAGAGATATTTCAATTACTGTATTTTTCAGTTTATAAGATGCACCGGATTATTAGACGCACCCAGGTTAAAGAAAGGGGGGGTCTGTCTTGCAATCCGATGGTGTTTTACCGGGAGGGGATGGCAGCGCTGGTGGAGTGATGTCAAAAGAGGCAGGGGAGGTGGTGGAGTAGGTCGTTGCTGCGGGCGGTGCGGCCAGCAGGTGTCCTAGATGCTGTGAGTTAGGCAACTTCCAAAAACTGTCGGCGGTGAGGGCTTCAAAGAAATGGCGCCCAGAGTCAGCGCGTGTGCAGATTGATCTATCGGCTAAATGACAAGCCGAGATCTCATCTGTGCATGCGCCACCTCCGGGCACCATTTTTCTTAAGTCCGCTGCTGGGAGATCAGTGGGCCAGAGGCGGCGCGTTCATAGATGAGATTTTCAGCCAAGAGTTCAATCTGCGCATGCGCCGTCTCCGGGTGCCATTATTTGAAGCCCGCAAAACCTACATTTTCATTATGCCCATGCCTCACTGATCACAGCACAGCAACCCACAGCACAGTGCCCCACAGGCCCCAGCACATGTCTACCGCAAAATTGTATGAATCAAAACAGCAGCTTGATGCATGAAAAATTAAGCCATTATACCATTAAGGGCACTTTTCCATCTACAATTTTTTTGTGCGAGTGCGATCCGATGAAAAATCGGATTGCACTCGCACCAGTGTTAATCAATGAGACAATTTCATCTGTCCCATTTTTTCTCCACATGAAACAGGCTCTTGGTACAATTGCAGCATGCTGCGATTTGCACCGAGTCTCGGCTCACGTGTGTGAAAAATCACACTGTACTAGCAGGTTATGCGACTGCAGTGCGATGCACACAGAGACACACAATGGATGAGATGGGGAGAAAGTGTTCCCTCCCTCTTGTCCGCATGACCCTCGGCTGACACCCGCAGCACAGGGTCATATCGCTTCCAATGCTCCTGCATCGGAAACGGTACACAAGTGGAAAAGCGCCCTAATAAAATCATTTTAAAAAGTTATGGGTCTCAGAAATTGGCAGCACAAACTATTTTTCTTTTTTTTACAAACGTCAGAATTTCTTTAACACTAAAATACATATAAAAAAAATTGCCATAATCCTACTGACTTGGAGAATCATATTGCTAGGTAATTTTTACCACACAATAAAGGCAGTAAAAACAATGGTTGAATTGCAGTTGAATTGAGGTTTTCCTGCATGCTGCAATTGTCTGCGAGTCTCAGATCACTCGCACCCACACAAGTCTATGGGTGCGGGTGAAACATCGGACTGCACTTGGATGTCATCCAAGTGCAGTGCGATATACGCACAGGCTGACAATGGAAGAGATGGGGAGATTAATCTGTCCCTCTCCTCCGTAGCTGTGATCCTATCACAAGATCAGATCACAGTTACATGACACTCGGCTCACGCTCGCAGCAGAGCAAGAGCCGAGGGTCAATAGCATATCACATCCGATGCCATATGCTAATGTGACTCAAGCCTTAGTTGTCAATTGGCTTTCCTAAAAATGAATTACAGAATAGAGTGACGTTAATGATTTTAACTAACTTGTGGCCTAATAGGATAAAAAAGAGAAGGTCAAAGGGCACCAGCCCAGCGTAAGCCAAAAAGTACGCTCTTTTGGTATAGGCTCGGTACACAGGAGCCATGGAATGTGCATGAAGAGCTGTTCTACAAGCTAATCATCTAGTACAATTGACTGTATATAGGCACATTAGGCTCGATTCATTTGCAATTTTTTTTGTCATTTTACTTTTTTTATCTTGTCTTATTTATTGCTGTTTTTTTGTGCCAACTTCTTCAAAGTGGTACACATTGTTTGTGAATTCTGTACAAAATAAAAAATGTTTTTGTATTTTTATGTTGAACTGTATTGCATTTTTAAGAGCAAAAAGTCACACATTTTGCTAATATGGTGCAAAATTTGAACCAAAATTTCAGGCATACTTAAAATCATTCTGTGGGGGGACTGGAGTGTACAACTCACTGTGTAAAGAAAGTAAAGGAAAAAATAGAGAGTTACTCAATAAAAGAGAGTGTACATCCAAATATATAAAAAATATTGTTATATTTTAATATAAACACAAACAAACAAGACACTGATAAAAAAAAATAAAAAATAAATAACAAATGGACCCAATATTAAGGGGACTAAAAACGTACAAATTGGATGCAATGACCCAAATAGACACCTATACCAGCAGCAATATCTAAAATGATGGGTATATGATCACAGCAAAAAGCAATCAAAATATCCACATATAGCGGTATGATAATACCCTCAGTGTCTTGCTTGATTATGTTTAACAAAATGTAACAATACATTTTAATATATTTTGATGTGCACTTTTTCTTATATTGTGAACAACAGAGACAAAAAGGGGCTATACCCAATGTATGTAAAGTGCTATGGAATTAATAGCGCTATATAAATGAATAAATTATTATTATTATTATTATTATTTACCATGCTAGTCTCCTGAAGCAGTTACAGAAACACGTGTCGGGACCGGTCCCACACCTTGGACGGCAGTCTTTTCCCTACAGCCCTTCTTTACTTACACGCAGGTAGGCTCTCTTGTTGATTACTACCAATCTATTAGGAATTTAATTTTATCCTATGCATTCATATAAACATTGGTGGTTACTTGTTAACACTTCGCCTTCTGCTTGATCTGGGCTAGGGTAGGGGTTAGGGGTACTTTGCACGTTGCGACATCACTACTGCGATATCGTCGGGGTCAAAAGTCGGGGTCGAAAGTGACGCACATCTGGCGCCGGTAACGACGTCGCAACGTGTAAAGCCTAGATGCGCCGATAAACGTTCGCAAAAATGTCGTAAATCGGTGATCTGTGTAGCGTCGGATATTTTCATAATGTCACACCAATAGGAGATACGATGTTGTTCCTCGTTCCTGCGGCAGCACACATCTCTGTGTGTGAAGCCGCAGGAGCGAGGAACATCTCCAACCTGCCTCCACTGCCAATGAGGAAGGAAGGAGGTGGGCGGGATGTTTACCTCCCGCTCATCTCCGCCCCTCCGCTTCTATTGGCCGCCTGCTGTGTGACGTCGCTGTGACGCTGCACGACCCGCCCCCTTAGGAAGGAGGCGGGTCGCCGGCCAGAGCGACGTCGCAGGGCAGGTAAGTGCGTGTGAAGCTGCCATAGTGATAATGTTCGCTGCGGCAGCTATCACAAGATATCACATGTGCGACGGGGATGGGTACTATTGCGCTCGGCATCGCTATCATCGGCTAGCGATGTTGCAGCGTGCAAAGTACCCCTTAGTCTCCCGTCCTTGTTGTGGGATTTTCCTCCTCCATTTACCTCTTTACCTGGTTTTTATATCTATATTGATTAAATCATTTTTGTGATATTCTCATTGTTTTATAAAATTAGTGTTGCACTTTCTCTATAATAAAATTGATATATTTATCTTAAACAGTGGTCTTTTACTTTTTTATATACTAGCATGGTATAGCCCCTTTTTGTCTCTGTTGCCCACTTCATTATGTTTTGGGGTACATGCATCTTTCTACCATTATGAGGTCCAGCCATCCTGGTCTTTGTTTTCTCATTCTCTTTTATTGTGTAGCTCTTTTTTTCCCCCCTTAAATCTTGTTAATTTAGTTAAGGGAAATAAATGTGTAAAATAGTGATAGGCAGACGTGGACTCTAAAAGTCTGGAGTCGCGTGGGTTCAAAAGCTCACAGCGGGCGAACATGTTCTATGCCTACCTGTTGTCACTTCAGAGGTAACAGAGCTAGACTCAACTTGGGACCACTTGTGGATTACATCAGACCTGGGTGTTTTTTGGGGGCGTTAGTAAAAATTGGATAAAGAGGGTGTTTTTTTCTTGTATTTTATTTCAATAAGTATTTTTTTAGTGTTTCTGTTTATTTCTCTTCACTTACAGAAGATGCTTCCCATTACTAATCTAAAGCTTAGTGACAGCTGTGAACTGTTATGAACCCTTCATGACCCCAACTGCCATTGCACCAGGGTAATCAGGAAGAGCCAGGTAGAGCTCTGGGATTGTCACTTCCTGGGAACAGTCACACACCCCTGGTTTTTGAATTACAAATAATAAGGTAAAAATGTACCAAATAATAAACATGTGCACGTGGCTTTAGAGGGATTGTCCATTCAGAAAATATAGACAACCTATCCTTTGGGCTCATGCAGACAAACTTTTTTTCCATTCGAATGTTATTTGTCAAAAAATCGGATTGCACTCAGACCAATATTATTCAATGAAGCAGTGCACATGTCTGATTTTTTTTTTATTCCTCGGACCAAGTAGTCCAAGTAAAAAAATTGCAACATTCGCGATTTACCTCCAAGAATCAAATGGCTCTTAGACATTCAAGCCTATGGCTCTGTGAAAAAAAAAATCAAACCACACTTGGATGTCATGAATTTTCACAGATTGATAGAATAAAGAAGATGAAGAATCTTTATTTTTTATTCTCCAAGTCTGAGAAATACAGTTCCAACTCTAACCAAGCTTTTATCAGAGTCTGATTAACATAATGGAACGTTTTACTTGGATGGAGAAGATACAGACATATGAACCCAACATTAGGATAGATCATCAATATCAGATTTGTGGGGTCTATTCCACTAATGTGCTTTTGGAAGCTCCGGTAGCAGCCGGCTATAAATATATTGATCTGAGCTACAATATGTAGCTCCATTCAGTATGTAGTAGTCACTTCCAGATACTGCAGAACAGCTCCTTTTCAAAAGAATGACATGTTATTACAAGGACACGCAATAGATTTCCATCCAGATCTTCTGCAGGCCCTGTTAGCGGCCACTACACACTGAGTTGCGCTGTACTTGGCAGCTCCATTCAACATGTGCAACTTCCTTATAGTAGATGACTGGTGGAGATGCAGGATATCAGACCACAACCACGCTGAGATTAATGACCTACCCTAAGGGGTACATTGCACACTACAACATCGCAGGTGCGATGTCGGTGGGGTCAAATCGAAAGTGACGCACATCCGACGTCGCTGTCGACATCGGAGTATGTGAATCCTTTTTACTATGATTAATGAGCGCAAAAGCGTCGAAATCGTATGATCGGTGTAGCGTTCATTTCCATAATTTCGGAAGGACCAATGTTACGATGTTGTTCCTCGTTCCTGCGGCAGCACACATCGCTGTGTGTGAAGTCACAGGAGCGAGGAACATCGCCTTACCTGCGTCCCGGCTGCAATGAGGAAGTAAGGAGGTGGGCGGAATGCTTCTATTGGCCGCCTGCCGTGTGACGTCGCTGTGACGCCGCACGAGCCGCCCCCTTAGGAAGGAGGCGGTTTGCAGGCCAGAGCGACGTCGCAGGGCAGGTGAGTGCATGTGAAGCTGCCGTAGTGATAATGTTCGCTACGGCAGCTATCACAAGATATCGCAGCTGCGACAGGGGCGGGGACTATCGCGCTCGGCATCGCTACCATTGGCTTGCGATGTCGTAGTGTGCAAAGTACCCCTAAGGCTAGGGTCACAAAAAGTCCTGATTTTCATCCAGAAAAGTGGACTGATTTCTTTTCTTGCTTGTCATCCGTGTGTAATCTGTTATTTTTACAGTAGCAATTAATCATATAGAGGACCATTAATGGTAGGTGCACACGAACAGGACACAATGTGCCTTGGACCACGATCCAGGTTCGGGCCACTGCGGACTATAGCTCTATTCTCCCTGTGCCTCAGCAAACATAAATTGACGTGCTGTGGTTCGGAAAGCCATGCCACAGGTCAGTTTACACTACGGAAAAAAGAAACACAGTGGGAATGGGATTTCTATAAATCTTATCCACTGTGCTTTTACTGTACAACACAACATTTTAGACATAACGAAAACATGCTGCATCCAAAACGCTGCAAATCCTGAACTTGTGCACTCACCCTTAGGCTATGTTCGCACGTTGCGTTTTTTTCCGCGTTTCTGCAGCGTTTTTGGCAGCAGCGTTTTTGCGCAAAAACGCATGCGTTTTTGATTTCCAGCAAAGTCTATGGGAAAAGCAGAAATCCTGTCTGCACTTTGCTTTTTTTTCTGCAGCGTTTAATTTGCATATTTGTGGTCAAAAACCATGCTGAAAAAGAAGCAGCATGTCAGTTGTTTTTGCCATTTCTGCAGCGTTTCCTTAACATTGGAGTCAATGAGAAATGGCAAAAAGCAACCAAAATCACAATTCCTGCGTTTTTCATGCTTTTTACCTGCTTTTTCACTGCGTTTTTGGCTCCAAAAACGCATGCTTTTCTGGGGAAAAATTAAAGGGTTCTAATGTTCCTTTACACACACACAATAAACGAAAATTTAAATGTAAAAAATTAATAAACTTTAGCTATTTTTCTGTAAAAATGTGCATAACCACTATTATTACATTAAAATTGATAATTTTCCATTTAATTTTATTAAAAGTTAATTTTATACTTTTTTTCTATTTTTTCAATCTTTTTGACTATTTCAACTTTATTTCTCAGTGTCTTGATCTCAAAAACGCATCTGCAGAAACGCATGTGAAAACGCATGTAAAAAGCGCTAAAAACGCACTAAAAACGCGGTAAAAACGCATGCGTTTTTAGCGCTAAAAAATGGTCAAAAGCCATTTGGTCAAAAACCAAGGGAAGGAAAACGTGCAGAATAAACTGCAGGTACTCCGACGCAACGTGCGCACATAGCCTTACAGTTTCCTATGTTATAGAATTGTAATGTTCCGGTAAAAATTGGATGACATACTGTGGCATCCAAGTTTTTCTTGCACTCGTAGACTTGAATGGGAGAGTTTCGTCCAATTTCCGAGGTCAAATCGCAGTATACTGTGATTGTTTTCCACTCAACAATTAGATGTAATTAAACAAATACACTATTCTGTACTGCCTTATTGAATAACATTAGTCCGAGTACAATCCTTTTTTTTATTGGTTTACACTCGTCGGATTTATACGGTGGTGTGTTGAGCCCTATGGATAATTTATCACTTTCTTCAGACTGAGTAACTGATTAAAATAACTTATTTTTTTTCCCAGAGAGTAGTGACAGTCAGAAACCACAAATTTACCATGTACAATGGAAAAAGTACATGTACAATGGAAAACGTCCTGAAATGATACTTCTCGGTATGATTTTCTTACATGACAAAAACCTAGCATTTTATCAGGAGTGGGCAGGATTTTTATATCCACTGCACTTATAACATATCATCTAATTATTTCCCCTTTAATGAGTAATGTATATTCTGAATAACTAAACAGAAATAGAGGTTTGCACAAAATTTCCAGTCATTTAGTCATGCAAATTGTATTTATCTTGCAACATTATGACAGAATTATTATTTTAGGAAAAAGGCAACAAAACGTCTATAAATAAATCTGGCAAACAATGGCTTCAGGAAATACAGAGAGAAATTCCGGGATTATCAGATATAATGAACGGGTGGGTCTGGTCTAAATAATCGTGAAGATAAAAGACTAATAATCCAGTTGCTCTTTTACCCTGTAGACATACAGGGAGTCTTCTCTATGAAAACAATATTAAAGGCTTTGATGAGGTGTGAACGGGTGGGTACTCAGACTAGTATCTAGCTAATCCAGTTAAATGATAAAGTATTGGTATGCAGAAACTCCCTGAATACATGAGGCATTAACACTCAGATCAAAAAGTAAAAAACAAAATAACAAAAAAGTCAAAAATGAAGACACTTTACTGACACTGAGAAGTATTTAATATAGTATAGTCCTGATGTAGTGGTCTTTAAATAATCTTTATGCTTAGCTCACACATGTTTTTGAAGCCAGAAAAACATGCAAAAACAATATCATGCTTTTCAAGCAATGTTTTTTTAAATTTTGGAACATTTTTAAACATACACATTCATTTCTTTTTCTAAAATTGTTTTTACCTAAACCCCTCTCGAGGGAATTAACATATAAAACTCCACTTAACTAATGCTTCAATAAGAGGAAAAAACATCAGAAACCGAACATACATACCAATAATGGGAAAACGCCCTCCAAAACAACAAACTTTTGAAGTGAAATGCAAATTTTCACTCGCCAACGTCATCCACCTGGCTGAAGTTTTTTCTCTGAAAGCTATATATATGCACCAGAAAAAAATGCTTGCCAAAATAGAGCATTTTTTCCCCCAAAAATGCAATGGGTAAAATCATTAGTAAGCAAAGTTTAGATGAGTGTATGCAAAATTATCTGTTACTCAATCGATCATTGGGGTGTCCAGATGAGACTCGATTACTGAGTATAATTGAAGTCAATGGGAAACTCGAGGATTTTCAAACTCTGATGTTCAAGGCTCGATCGAGTAATGAGGTGTGGCGAACATGCTCGTCCATCACTAATGGTAACCTACTGTATATGTGATTAGTTTTCATGCACTCCTTGACTAAGGGCGGCTTTGCACGTTGCGACATCGCAAGCCGATGCTGCGATGTCGCACGCGATAGTCCCCGCCACCGTCGCAGGTAAGATATCGTGTGATAGCTGGCGTAGCGAACATTATCGCTACGCCAGATTCACATGCACTCACCTGCCCTGCGACCGTCGCTCTGGCCGGCAACCCGCCTCCTTCCTAAGGGGGCGGGTCGTGCGGCGTCATAGCGACATCACACGGCAGGCGGCCAATAGCAGCAGAGGGGCGGAGATGAGCGGGATGTAAACATCTCGCCCACCTCCTTCCTTCCGCATATCCTACGGAAGCCGCGGGGACGCCGGTAGGAGATATTCCTCGCTCCTGCGACTTCACACACAGCGATGTGTGCTGCCGCAGGAGCGAGGAACAACATCGGACCGTCGCATCAGCGTAATTATGGATTACGCCGACGCTGCACCAATGATACGATTACGACGATTTTGTGCTTGTTAATCGTATCATCTAGGCTTTACACACTACGATGTCGCATGCGATGCCGGATGTGCGTCACTTTCAATTTGACCCCACCGACATCGCACCTGCGATGTCGTAGTGTGCAAAGCCCGCCTAACTGTATCATGGGCAAGTCTGATCCACAATACAGTTCAAAGTGATGCATGCTGCAATTTAAAAAACAAAACATCACATTGACGTGCTTTGGTCAGTCCACTGTCTGTATTCTCCCCTCTTTGAATACAAAAGTCAGATGAATTGATTATACACTCATCTGAACAATCTCTTACAAGATTTGTTATCAGTCAGGGACTACACCCCCAAATTTTCACTGCAACAGAGCACGGCATGCAACAAGTCATCACTATAGATAGGTAGATAAACAGACATAGAGAAATTAGAATAAAGCACCATTAGTTTGTAGATTTTCCTTATTAGTAAAATGTGGAAGGTATTAGAACATACTATAGTCATTTTCTGTCCATGAAATATGAGATCAGCATCCTCCATGTAAACAAAAACTGCTTATACCCACCTACTAGATGATTGCCAGATATCCTTTGCAGCATGGTGACTTTTCGCTCTTGGGCTGGGGTCACATTGGCTTATAGAATCTGATGATTGTCTCATGAGACAGAATCTGATGCTATAGGCAAATGGCACTCAACTCAGGCTCTGCTGCGAGCGTGATCCGAGTGTCATTATACTGTGCTCCGATTCTCTCACATCTGAGAGTCAGAGCATAGGTGCGGAGAAGATGGAAAGATTTATCTCTCCATCTTCGCCATTGCATGTCTCTGCATATATCAGACTGCAGTGCTGACATCCGAGTGCAGTCCGATGTTTCACACGCACTCATAGACTTATATGGGTGTGAGTGATTCGAGACTTGCAGACAATCGCAATGCTGCAGTTCTTTTCTCATCGTGAAATCGGCAGGAATAAAAAAATCCAGATCTGAACTGCCCCATGGTATAACACTGGTCCAAGTACTATTCGATAAAGCATCAGATAGCACTTATTCGTGTTATACGCTCATATAAGCGAGCCATAAAAGGGTTATCTATACTGATAGGCACTCACACTTTCTGACAAAAACAAAACAGTTATGGATGAGGGAAGTGTGAGCATTCCAGTCCATCAGTGGCTGCTGATAGGTTGCAGGGCACATTTGATATGATCAATGGCTATTGATAGGTTGCATTGCTCACACTTCCTTCATCAGAAAATGTTTTGTTCAAGGCAAGATGCCTGCGGACACAACAAAAACAGTCTAGAAGGTGAGAAAATGCTGTTTTTAGTTTACATGGGACACTTTTTATTTAATAAGGGGTTTACCAGGAACAAGACAACTCATTTAAGTGAAATAAGCTACAACCAAAGGTGTATGCCATCAGCTTAAGCCCACCCTGTGCATTAGACTAACAGCATGGGAACCTGCACGGCCAACAGTCTAATGTGTATGGTGTGTTCTCTCGACTCTAAAGGTGGCTTTACACGCTACGAGATTGCTAAAGCAATCTCGTTGGGGTCACGGAATTTGTGATGCACATCCGGCCGCTTTAGCAATGTCGTTGTGTGTGACACCTATGAGCAATTTTGAATCGTCGCAAAAACGTTCAAAATCGCTCATCGGTGACATGCCCCCCTCGACAAACATCTCCTTACCTGCGTCCACCGGAAAAGGAGGAAGGAAGGAGGTGGGCGGCATGTTCCGGCAGCTCATCTCCTCTCCTCCTTTTCTATTGGGCAGCGGTTCAGTGACGCTGCTGTGACATCGCTCTGACGCTGAACGAACCGCCCCCTTAAAAAGAAGGTGGTTAGCCGGTCACAGCGACGTCGCAGAGCAGGTATGTGCGTGTGATGCTGCCGTAGCGATAATGTTCGCTACG
Organism: Anomaloglossus baeobatrachus; assembly: GCF_048569485.1. Lineage (NCBI taxonomy): Eukaryota > Metazoa > Chordata > Amphibia > Anura > Aromobatidae > Anomaloglossus > Anomaloglossus baeobatrachus. Next base: position 403,466,643 of record NC_134356.1, on the reverse strand, counting down.
GCAGCGATCACCACATATCGGCCGTACGATGGGGGCGGGTGCTATCATGCTCGACATCGCTAGCATTGGCTAGCGATGTCGCAGCGTGTAAAGCGGCCTTTACCCACAGGGGATGTCAGGGAAGTTATAAATCCAGCATGTTTTATATAGAGCAGAGGCGAGAGTGCTCCTGTGCATGTGTAAGGAAGTAGACTGGGTGCTGTTGCATTCCTTCCCTTGAAGACACCAATCATGTTATTGTATTGTCGTGTAGTGTAATGTGAATTGTGTCTTGCGTCTTTTGTAAATAATGTGTTGCATCAACTGTAATGATAATGTGGTTTGTTGTAATTTGTTCATGTGAAATTTATAGTAGGACTATATGTTTTAAGGTTTCACGTATGAAGTTCCATTTAGGGGGTTGAGTTCTGCCCAACAACAGACAGTGAGCAGGGTCAGAAGAAGTTAAGTGCTGGGACTAGTCCACAATGGGAGGAATAATAAGCTGATAAGGTAAGAAATAGTTAGTTCTGCAAGAGTTAATGAAAATCTAGTGAGCGATCGATACTGACGGGTAGTCTGTAAGTTGTATACTGTGACTTGTAGTGGAAAACAAAGAAAGGAGACTGGAGTTGAGAGAAAGAGATCTTTAACCCCCAACTGAAACATGGAACACTAGAAAAACTGAGGTGAAGACTGGCCTCCATAAAGAGTAGCCCATATAGAAGGGCACAGAGGACTTTAGTGGCAAGGCCCTTAGCCATCAAGGTAACAGGTTAATGCTAACTGACATGTGAACGAAGTCAGCTTTCCTAGGTGGAGTCTCCCCAAACATCCTAGAGCAGTCATGGCGAACCTTTCAGAGGCCGAGTGCCCAAACTGTAACTCTAAACCCAATTTTTTTTCTCGAGTGCCAACACAGCAATTTAACCAATTCTATTACATAAATAATTGATTGTAATCTTACCTTTGCCATCTTCTCTTCTGCAGAAGGCATCACGCTCATGCTTACCACACATGGAAGCTGAGCCCCTGCCCTTTCCAGACACAGAAGTTGGATTAATCTTTATGGAAAAAAATGCAGCATATTAGACAGAGATTTCAGCATGGAGTGCAATCAGATGTCACCCTGTAATCCACATCTACATTTCAAAGTCTGAACATCTCAAAATCCCATAAAGACGTACGAGTTGCTCCCCTACCTCTTCATTATGTAGTTATATCCCCTTCCTGGGCCACTTCCTGGTAAAAAAAAACCCCATCCTGAAATACTGTATATTTCCTACATTCTGGTATATTTCTTCCCATCATGGCCTCATCCTGGTAAATGTTCCCCTATCCTGGTAAATGTTACCCCATCTTGGTAAATGTTCCCCCATCCTGGCATGTTCCTCATCCTGGTAAATGTACCCCATCCTGGCATGTCTACCCATCCTCGCATGTACCTCATCCTGGCATGTTACCCCATCCTAGTAAATGTACCTCATCCTGGCATGTTCCCCCATCCTGGTAAATGTACCTCATTCTGACATGTTCCCCCATCCTAGTAAATGTACCCCTTCCTAGTAAATGTAACCCATTCTGGCATATTCCCCTATCTTAGCATGTACCTCATCCTGGTAACTGTACCCCATCCTGACATGTACCTCATCCTGGTAAATGTACGTCATCCTGGCATGTTCCCCCATCCTGGCATGTACCTCATCCTAGTAAATGTACCTCATCCTGGCAAAATGTAACTCATCCTGGTAAATGTAACTCATCCTGGTAAATGTACTCCCATCGTGGTAAATGTAACAGCCTGTCATGTTCCTCCATCCTGATATCTTCCCCATCATGGCAGGTTCTTCCTCCTGGCAGTTTCCCCAGCCTGGCAGTATCCCCATTCTGGCAGTTTCCCCAGCCTGGCATGTACCTCATCCTGGCAGTTTCCCTATCCTGACATGCACCCCATCCTGACATGCACCCCATCCTGACATGCACCCCATCCTGGCATGCACCACATCCTGGCAGTTTCCCCATACTGGCATGTTTTCCCCATGCTGGCACTTTCCCCCCCTGTTATGTTTTCCCCATGTGGGCACTGCCTCCCCCGTGGCATGTTTTCCCCATGCTGGCACTTCCCCCCCAGGCATGTTTTTCCCATGCTGACACTCCCCCCCCCCCGGCATGTTTTTCCCATGCTGACACTTCCCCCACCCAGGCATGTTTTCCCCATGCTGCACCCAGGCATGTTTTCCCCATGCTGGCACTTCCCCCCAGGCATGTTTTCCCCATGCTGGCACTTCCCCCCCAGGCATGTTTTCCCCATGCTGGCACTTCCCCCCCCAGACATGTTTTCCCCATGCTGGCACTTTCCCCCCAGGCATGTTTTCCCCATGATGGCACCCCCCCCCTGCATGTTTTCACCATGTGGGCACTGTCTCCCCCTGGCATCGTTTCCCCATACTGGCACTTCTCCCCCCCGGCATGTTTTCCCCATGCTGACACTACCCCCCCTGGTATGTTTTCCCCATCTAAGCACTGTTACCCCCCCCCGCCATGTTTTCCCCATGCGGGCACTGTCTTCCCCCCGGCATGTTTTCCCCATGTGAGCACTGTCTCCCCTCCTGGCATGTTTTTCCCATGTGGGCACTGTCTCCCCCCCGACATGTTTTCCCCATGCGGGCACTGTCTGCCTCTCCCCGGCATGTTTTCCCCATGCGGGCACTGTCTGCCCCCCCCCCGGCATGTTTTCCCCATGCGGGCACTGTCTTCCCCCCTTGGCATGTTTTCCCCATGCTGGCACTGTTTCCACGTCCCCCCCGATAAAAAAAACAAACAAAAAACATACTGTACTCACCTTCCAGCACCCGCTGCGCCGCTTGGTCCTCAGTTCCCGCGCGGCCACAAGATGTCACGCCAGCGCCGCTTACAGACGCTCCCGATGTCTCCTAGGCAATGGACCTACGGCCTAGGAGAGGGGGCGTGTCAGAGCGAGGAGAAATGTCTCCTCCGCTCCAGCACAGCATTGAACTGCCGACGCAAAGCTGCTGCATGAGGCGACAGAGCGCGTGCCAGCAAAAAGGGCTCTGCGTGTCCCGGTTGGCACGCGTGCCATAGGTTCGCCATCACTGTCTTAGAGCATAAGGCTCTAAGAAGAAAAGAGACATGGAAGTGTCTGGGACCACAAGGCTCTACTCTGTCCATGGTAACAGAACCTCTGACTCCCTCCTCTACAAGAAGACTGGACATCGAGCCTCTAGAAGGAAAGGAAACCATCACGAGTTGGAGTGTAGCATTGGGCTCAGTTGTGCTGGAACTGACAGACCCAGCAAGACTGGAACAAAACAGTGGGAATTGAGACTGTGTGTGAACATGTCTTCTTCAACTGAAACATGCTTGAAGATATGTGCCCGCTATCTGGTGTGTAAAGTTGTCGCTGAAGATAAACCATTGAGTAAAGTACTGTTTAAAATGAACTAGTGGTCTACTTGTGAGTACTAGTTGTTATCCAGTCCTAGATAGCCAATGGAAGCAGCAACATTCAGGCTTCATGGGTTCACAACATACATGACACAAATCCATAAACTCAGCCAGGACCAGCTCTGTCATGTAGCATGCCAGGGTGTCCGCAGTAAAGCCGTTCATTGTGACTACCATCATGAACCACTTTACACATGGAGGTTTTGGGAGAAAAACCATTGTTAGCCAAATCTATCTGTTTTATATGGGTTCACTAAGTCGCCCCTTCCCATTAATGTTTTTTAGTCATGTTGGGTCCATTGGACACCAAGTGAGTTTGTTTTAACCATATTTACACAAGAATGGAAGATAGGTAACTGTCCATTTTAAGTAAACAGAAACGCAAGTCTGGAAACATATATGCGGTAATCATGTGACCGCACAGAGCACGTCCTTAAAATACAGTCTATTAAGCACAAAAGAAAAAAGGTCTCGGCGTGCAAAGGAATGATATAAACAGTCAAGACCACAACCTCAAATACTGCATATAAAAATTATCTTTATTATAAGATCAGATAAAAGTCCTTTATCTTATCTTATAATAAAGATAATTTTTATATGCAGTAACTGTCCATTTTAATAGCTTCCTAGTTCCAGTGCCCCTCCTTCCTCAGTGCATCATGAGACTCGGCGTCAACTACACGTGCCACAATGAGCCCAGGCGACTAATAGTGTAAGTGACTAACTGAAGATTAAGAAGACATGCACACTCAGGCAAAACTAAAGTGTAAGGACACCTTAACTTTGCCGGCTATAACAAATTCAAAGGCTTTTTTTGTATTTTTTTAACAAAAAATAATATCTACAGTACCATAATAAAAAACATAAGTGCAAAGTGTGTTGGTAATGGGTCCGATAGAAAAATTTCCTTAAACACATGCTGTAACAGCTAAAATCTGACTGGACAAAAAAGGCCCAAAAGCACATTATACTAAAAGTGGCTAAACACCCTGACATTGGAAAGATCATCTCAGAGTTTAATATTAGTGATGAGTGAATACTAAATATTCGGGTTCGGGTTATTCCTACAGAATACCTAGTAATATTCCAGTATTCAACATGCATAACAAAAATTTCCCAGAAAAACAGCTCGGGTTCCCCAATGACTTCCATTAGGTTCATTATTCTTGATGTATACTGAAACAGTACTAGGTATTCAGTATGAATAACCCGAACCCGAATATTTAGTATTCACTCATCACTATTTAATATATATGGGTGCCCAGTCTTATCATCTGTTGAATTGCAATGGCGGATTCTTTTATTTTTTCTGGATATAAGCTGCTGCCAGAGGATTCCGGTATCGGCTCTCTCATAGCGAACACAGGAACGAATTGGAGGGATCAGGAAAATATCTGCTGGCTGTATGGTTGTGCTGCTCACAGCTATCTAATGTATCTGAGAATAAAGATGAGCGAACCTGAAAAATAAAGTTTGGTGTTCATACCGAACACGGCCTTTACTAAAAAAAGTGTTCTGGTTCCTTGAGTATGCTGACCACTTGTTCGAGCATGGTATGCTCGGTGCTCAGCCCAGTGTGAGCCACTTGCAGTCTCTGAATAGCTCTCACTGGAGGTAACAAGAACGTTATCGGATGTAGCGTGCACCCCACCCCCCAAAAAAATGAAAAAAGATCACCCAACCTCCCCCGAAAGTGATCCATTTATGACTGGCTACATGTGTGCGGAGAGCTGAACTGCCCAACCATTGACTTCCATTGGGGTTCAGGTCAAGTCTGAGTCCAGAACAGAATTGTATCTAAAGTCCAGATGAACCCGCCAAACTGTATTTCAATGGGTCTGCTGATCTCTACAGATTTGATGTCATGTGGTAAATAGTAATATTTGGAGGAAACTCGGATTAAGATAATGCTATAATGGCAAATACGATAAAAATATAACGTCTTTTCATTGTGTGTGTGTGTATGTATGTATGTATGTGTGTGTGTGTATATATATATATTATCTGGAGACTACGTTTTATGGCATCTATTAACAGAATAACATTAATGGTAATGGCTGAAGACATCCTATGTGACAGTACTTACCAGAGGTTGAGGCATTTGAAAGGTGGAAGTGCTGCTGGCGCTGGAAGACAATGGCACCTAATGTTGCTAAAAAGAGAAAATTCCATATGGGAAAGCCAATTATTCATTGCAATCATTGGCACTAAGACACCAAACAAGCGAAACCCAAACATGTCATTATATTAATCTCCATTTTGAACATGCATAGATAAGATCATATTAAAACTTATATTAAAGAGGTTTTCCCAGATATCATTAACCCTCACAGATTCTTGTCACAGTATAACAAATCCAATAAACATCATCTAATCAGTTTTTATTTTATTTTTGTCAGAAAATCCTACCCCAATCTTGCCCTTTACATTTGTCAGAGAAATATATCTGTAATTCTATGTCTGACCATGCTGCGGCAGCCCTGCCTGGCACAACGGGGGTACGTTTCAGATCATATTATATGTCTACTGTATAAGATGCTCCAAAACAATAGATAATATAAAAATCAAGACTACACATTTAGGGTAGGTTCCAGTGTTGTGCATTTGCTGCAGATTTTCCATTCCCTTTTCTGTTGAGTATTAAGGCCACTTTACACACAGAGATAAATCTTTGGCAGATCTGTGGTTGCAGTGAAATTGTGGACAATCAGTGCCAGGTTTGTGGCTGTGTACAAATGGAACAATATGTCCATGATTTCACTGCAACCACAGATCTGCCAAAGATTTATCTCTGTGTGTGATGGGGCCTTTAGGGTAGTAGTGTGAGTGAGATTTCAGAAATGAGGAGAAAATCCACAGTGTAGATTGACCATTGCTGCTGAATTGACATTTATTAAATGTCAATCTATCTTGCAAATGTCAGTTTTATTTTTTTTTTCTCAATGGGGAGAAATGTGAAGAAAATCCACAACTTTTCTGAAACAAAATTTCCACTGTGGAAAATCTTCATCGAATACGGAGAGAGGCAATATAGCTTTAAAGATATTAGACTGCACGGTACTTTATTAGCTGCAGTGCTCTCTTCTGAAACAGCGTGATTGGGCATACTCATGTTAACTTATAACTGGTCTGTATGGCTTTACACAGACCACAGATATCAACAAGGTGAGGACCACAGCATGCCAAGATAGCACACAATGTTCAGTTATAAACCTATCCTTATGCACTTGTATATAATCAAAAAGTTAATTTATTTATTTCAGTAATTCAATACAAAAAGGAAAACACATAGAGTCATTACACAGAGAGTGATGTATTTCAAGTGTTTATTTTTGTTAATGTTGATGATTATGGCTTACAGCCAATGAAAATCCAAAAGTCAATATCTCAGAAAATTAGAATAATTATCATAAAACACATGCAAAGGCTTCCTAAGCGTTTAAAATGGTCCCTTAGTCTGGTTCAGTAGGCTACATAATCATGGGGAAGACTGCTGACTTGCCAGATGTCCAGAAGGCAGTCATTGACACATTCCACAAGGAGGGTAAGCCACAAAAGGTCATTGCTAAAGACGCTGCCTGTTCACAGAGTGCTGTATCCAAGCATATTAATGGAAAGTTGAGTGGAAGTAAAAAATGTGGTAGAAAAAGATGCACAAGCAACCTGGATAACCGCAGCTTTGATAGGATTGTTAAGAAAAGGGCATTCAAAAATTTGTTAGAGATTCACAAGGAGTGGATTGCTACTAGAGTTAGTGCTTCAAGAACCACCACATACAGACAAATCCAGGACATGGGCTACAACTTTCGTATGCCTTGTGTCAAGCCACTCATGACCAATACACAACGCCAGAAGCCTCATACCTGGGCCAAGTAGAAAAAGAACTGGACTGTTGCTCAGTGGTCCAAGGTGTTGTTTTCAGATGAAAACAGATTTTGCATTTAATTTGGAAATCAAGGTCCCAAAGTCTGCAGGAAGAGTTGCAGAGGCCACAATCCAAGCTGCTTGAGGTCTAGTGTGAAGTTTCCACAATTAGTGATGGTTTGAGGAGCCATGTCATCTACTGGTGTAGGTCCACTGTGTTTTATCAAGGCCAAAGTCAGCGCAGGAAATTTTAGAGCCCTTCATGCTCCCCTCTGCTGACAAGATTTTTGGAGATGGAAATTTAATTGGCACCTGTCTACACTGCCAAAAGTACCAATAACTGGTTTAATAACCACAGTATCACTGTGCTTGATTGGCCAGCAAACTTGCCTGACCTAAACCCCATAGAGAATCTATGGAGTATTGTCAAAAGGAAGATGAGAGACACCAGACCCAACAATGCAGATGAGCTGAAGGCTGTTATCAAAGCAACCTGGGCTTCCATAACACCTCAGCAGTGCCACAGGCTGATTGCTTCTGTGGCAACCCTAGGGGTATTAGCCACAGTAAAACCATCATTAGTTACTCAACACAAGCACTAGAGCAGACACCGCACTACCACCTCTGGCCAGAAGGGGGAGCTCAAGAGACTCCCCTATATATATTCTGATCTGAGGTAAAATAGTCAGTTAGTTTTTCAGTTGGAGCCGGGACACTCAGAGGAGCAGTCACAGAGAAATTGCTCTGAGGTCCTTAGGAGAGACTGACAATTTCCAGGTCCAAGCCATCAGTCTGAGGAGGAGGAGTCAGAGAAGAAGAACATTTTAGGAACTGGGTAGCCATTAATATTTACCCCTGAAAAGGCGCAAATACGGACACTGGACCCGTGGCTGCATTAGTTTCACACAATACAGCATCCAGGAAAAGTGAAGGTGATTCAAGCTTCACCAGGGTCAGACACAGCAGCATCCAGAGAGTTCAGTGGTACTCCCAGAGGGGGTAAGCAGAAGAAAAGTTGCCTGTTGAATTAGGACCCGGGAGGGACAGTTTGGGCCGGCAGCCAGTTCACACACAGCAGCAGGGCCACACACAGACAGCGCAAAGAAGGAGGCCAAGGACCCGGCAGGGCAGAGTAACTTAGTCCTCCTGATACAGACTCCGATGATGGGACTTGTTGTTATGCAGTTTTTGTTGAAGTAAACCAGTTAAACGTTGCCTGCGCCTCAGTCTCTCATTTGGACAGTTGCCACCTATTCAGGATTGGGACCATCGAAGCTGAGAAAACCTGTTGCTGATCAAGTAAGTGTCTGCGCCCCTAAAGTCTCCTCACAATACCATCATCTATAACCACCATTGACGTTTACCTCACCTGCCTGGGACCCACAGCCCTACCCAGAAAGGGCTTTCCACCTCAGCTGCCCCACATCATCATCCCCGGCCAGCTACTGGCAGCGGTGGCCATAAATAGCCACATTTATTCCGGGTGGCGTCATGAAAAACTCTTATAAATTTTTATTTATCCCCTGTAAATACCCCCCCATTGCACTGTGCATTGCTTGAGACCACAGCCCGGGTCGAGCCACCCGTGACATCCCCTCAAGAAATAGACCCCTGATCCGCTGCTGGGTACCCCGGTCTCCAGGGCGTCACACTTCCATGCCACGGCGCATTGATGCAATAATTCATGCAAAAGGAGCCACAACCAAGTATTGAGTGCATTAGCTGTACAGACTTTTCAGTAGACCAACATTTCTGAGTTTAACATCATTTTTTCAGTTGGTCTTATATAATATTCTAATTTTCTGAGATAATGACTTTTGGGTTTTCATTGGCTGTAAGCCATAATCATCAACATTAACAGAAAAACACTTGAAATAGATCATTCTGTTTGTAATGACTCTATATAATATATGTGTTTCCCTTTTTGTATTGAATTACGGAAAAAAATTAACTATTTGATGATATTCTAATTTATTGAGATGCACTTGTATATGCCTATAGGCATATTCTCATTTACTATTCTCATTTTGTTTTTACTTTTACTTTGCTTTTATACTGTATTTTGTTTTACAATATATATTTATTCTGTATCAGGTAGCCATCTTTTTTTTTATTTAGGGATTATTCTTCATGCCTCATATCAACATTGTGATCAGTTTCTGTCTGATATATCTGACAGGTTTTTGCATTAGTACTTTACCATAGTGGTTTTAAATTGTTTATGTCTCGTTTTTTTTCCACCATCTTTAATTTGCGCCAATTAAAGTGCTATTGTATTGCAATATCTATGGGTGTGCAGTCACGTTTTTTGCAGTTATCTACTTTTCTAATACATATGTTGTTATACTTGTTTGACTAGCTCTCATCTTTGTAGGATATGGTGCCCGACTGTTTGTCTAAAGTGATTATTCTCATGTCTACTGACACAGATAAGAGCAACAAAAATGTCAGCTTGAGTGCTGCTCAGCTGGACATAGCAGAAATATGATGCAGCCAGGTTTTACTGTGCAGAGGATTTCTGCACTGGGGAAAGGCTTAAATCTCAGATAAAAAATAGGATTTATCTAGAGATGCTAAGTCACTTTACTGACAGATCTCAAGACAGCTCGAAATAATAAGAGACTAGGATATGGATTTTATTTTGAAAAAATATTTGCAAAGGAGTCCTCTATTTAAGGACCAACTCATACATCTAAAGCGGGCTTTACACGCTACAATATATCTAACAATGTGTCGGCAGGGTCACCTCGTAAGTGACGCACATCTGGCATAGTTAGTGTTGTCGCGTGTGAAACTTACGTGCGATTGCGATTGAACGAAAAACCGTTGATCGCATACACGTCGTTCAATTTCTAAAACTTGAACGTCCAGTTGTTCAATGTTCCCGAGGCAGCACACATCGCTCTGTGTGACACCCCGGGAACGATGAACAGATCTTACCTGCGTCCCGCAGCTCCCACCGGACATGCGGAAGGGAGGAGGTGGGCGGGATGTTTACGTCCCGCTCATCTCCGCCCCTCCGCTTCTATTGGCTGGCTGCCGTGTGACGTCGCTGTGACGCCAAACGTCCCTCCCATTCCAGGAAGTGGATGTTTGCCGCCCACAGCGAGGTCGTATGGAAGGTAAGTACGTGTGACGGGATTTAATCGTTTGTGTGACATGGGCAACAAGTTGAACGTGCCGCACATACGATGGGGGCGTGTGTGATCGCATACGAGATCGCATGTGTAATTGTAAGGTGTAAAGCAGCCTTTAGATTCACGTGGGTGTTCTAGCTGTCTTTTTTCTGATAGACCAAGTATCTATTATAGTGTATTGGCATGTTCACTTGTCTGATTGTCCACAAAAAGAAAAAACAGATTCATATCCAATTTTGATCCGATTTGCAAGTCAAAATTGTCCATTCAAGATAATGGATCTGTTAAGAAAAATAACATTACAGAGATGTTACATCCTGGTGATGAAAAATTCTACTGTCTTAGGTTGTGTGCATGCTGCAGTTTTGTATGTGTTTTTGATGCTTTTTTTTTTTTCCTTTTTTCTTCATTTCTATCTTTATGCCGGAAAATTCCATGAGAATTCTGAAATGTTGGGCACACGCTGTTTTTTTATCTTTTCACTTTTGGGTGCAGAAAAAATCAATTGTTGGTGCGATTTTTTTTTGCCTGTATTTTGTAGCCCATCCAGCCATTGATTTCACTAAAAAAACACATGGCATAAAAGCACACTCAAAAAAGCACGCATTTTTGTATGCATTTTTCCGCCACAATGTGCAGATTTTGGTGCAGAAATTCTCAGTGTGCGCACATATCCTAATGGGTAGGAGATGCTTGGAAACTTCTTTTTGTATAAAAGAGAATCCAATACCCCACTGATGGCAAAAACTGGAACAATATCAGATAAACATTGATAAAAATTGATCAGTTTTTCTTGTATGTAAAAAAGAACGTTAATATCATATTAATACGAAACTCCCTTTAAATCCAATAGTTATGGATTCTAATGAATGTCAAACTAATAATTATTTCACAAAGTTAAATAAATTGTGTGTAACAAGCACCCAACTCCGATACTATAGATCGTTAGATTTTCAAAACTTGTATTTGTATATTACTCATGTTTTAAATGGAAGCTTACATCAGAAAATAACCTATTGTTTAAATCAGATTTTTATTGTTATCACTGAACCCTAACAATTTCACAGGGATGGTCCAACTAGGGGAGACGTAAAACCAGAAATTCATAGGTCCCAATTCGGCTCGTATGTACCTTAGACCTGACCCTGATTTGTCTCTGCCTGACAGTGGAGGCTGGCACCCTAAAATTACGTAATGGTGCCCCCACTTATTGACAGTTGCCCAGAGTGTCCTTAACTGCACCCTAAGCTGTAAAGTAAGTGTTACACAAAAACAACAATAAACATAAATGAAGAGCACACAGGTAGAGGGTAATGCACAGGACTAGAAACGTGCAAATATAATCATACAGGAATGATGGAATACAAGAAACCAAAAAAAATAACTATATACGTGGAAACTCTCCCAAACCTAAATTAAACAAAATAAGAGATAACTGGGAAGGAAATCACACAAACAAACTGCAGGAAATAGCAATAGCAATGTCTCATTAAGAAAACTTCAACCAAGGAACTGGGACTCCATACAACGATCCATCCAGAAATATAGCCAGCATTGAGGCATGAGAGTACTAAGTATAAATAGCCCCTCTCAAAATGTGATTGGGTAAACCAAACAAGAAAATGAACACACCTCAATAGAAGTGAAACAGAAAGCAGAGACTATGAAAAAAGACTAGAGATCCTTTAGCAATTGGAACAACACAAAATAGGTTGTGCTCCAACCAAGAGGGAAACCAACCAACAAACAGAGATCACCGATTCAAACACCGGAGTGCAGCCATGACAATTGTGTTGCATTTTTTTTTTATTTGGCAAGGTATTTTTTTCAGATCTTTATTGAAAAAAAATACAATAAAAATAGTAATCTTGCAATTTTCATAATGACCAGTGGGACTTTATAAGGCTTGTGCTTAAGGTGGCTTTACACACTGCAACATCGCAAACGACATCGCTGTAACGTCACCGGTTTTGTGACGTAATAGCGACCTCCTCAGCGACATTGCAGTGTGTGAAACACATCAGCGACCTGGCCCCTGCTGGGAAGTTGCTGATCGCTACAAATCGTTCAGGACCATTCTTTGGTCCTTTGTTTCCCGCTGTGCAGCATGATCGCTAGAAAGTCTCAGTGTGTAAAGGGGACTTAAATGTGCAGGCAGCAGGAGCCGGCTTCTGCGGACACTGGTAACCACGGTAAACATCGGGTAACCAAGAAGCCCTGTCCTTGGTTACCCGATATTTACCTTCGTTACCAGCCTCCGCCGCTCTCACTGTCAGTGCCAGATCCTGCTCCTTGCACATGTAGCAGAGTACACATCGGGTAATTAACCCCATGTGTGCTGTAACTAGGAGAGCAGAGAGCCAGCGCTAAGCAGTGTGCGCTGCTCCCTTCTCTCTGCACGTGTAGCTACAGCACACATCGGGTAATTAACCCGATGTGTGCTGTAACTAGGAGAGCAGGGAGCCAGCGCTAAGCAGTGTGCGCTGCTCCCTGCTCTCTGCACGTGTAGCTACAGCACACATCGGGTAATTAACCCGATGTGTACTGTAGCTAGGAGAGCAGGGAGCCAGCGCTAAGCAGTGTGCGCTGCTCCCTGCTCTCAGCACGTGTAGCTGCGTGCGCTGGTAACCAAGGTAAATATCGGGTTGGTTACCCGATATTTACCTTAGTTACCAAGCGCAGCATCGCTTCAGTGCGTCGCTGGGGGCTGGTCACTGGTTGCTGGTGACAGCTCACCAGCAACCCGTGTAGCGATGCTCCAACGATCCCTGCCAGGTCAGGTTGCTGGTGGAATCGCTGGAGCGTCTGACTGTGTGACCTGTGGCATGTTGCATAATGAAAGTCTAAGCGCCCCGGATCCAGTGGCATGCATCAAATGCTGGAAGCATGTACCGGATCCGGGTTTTACTTCTGAGCATGCCCAGAAGTGATATAAATTCATTGCTTGTCAGAAAATCCATCAATCACTCACTCACTCTCTCTCAAACTCTCTCACTCACTCACTCACTGACTCATTCACTCACTGTCACCCACTCACCGATCACGGGCGCGGCGCTGCACGGCTGTCACACTGCTCTGGCGACTTCTCCTGATTTGAAAATGCCGGCCGCCCATTATTCAATCTCATATTCACTGCTTTCCCCTCCCACCTGCGCCTATAATTGGTTGCAGTCAGACACGCCCCCACGCTGAGTGACAGCTGTCTCACTGCAACCAATCACAGCCGCTGGTGGGCGGGTCTATTTCGTGCAGTAAAATAAATAAATTAAAAAAAAACGGCGTGCGGTCCCCCCCCAATTTTGATACCAGCCAAGATAAAGCCACACGACTGAAGGCTGGTATTCTCAGGATGGGGAGCCCCCCTGCCTAACAATATCAGCCAGCAGCCGCCCAAAATTGCCGCATCCATTAGATGCGACAGTCCCGTGACATTATCCGGCTAATCCCGAATTGCCCTGGTGCGGTGGCAATCGGGGTAATAAGGGGTTAATCATGGCAGGCGTCTATGAGACACCCCCAATGATTAACCTGTAAGTGAAAGTAAATAAACACATACACCCGAAAAAATACTTTATTTGGAATAAAAGACAAAAAAACCCCTCGTTCACGATTTTATTAAAATCCTCAAATACCCCTCCAGGTCCGACGTAATCCACGGAGGTCCCACGACGCTGTCAGCTCTACTACATGAAGCTGACAGGAGCGGCAGTAGAACACTGCCGCTCCAGGGAGCTCCATGCAGCAACTGAAGTGAATCGCGCTGTCAGCGGGGACGTCACTGAGGTAGTGCCGGGGCGTGTGCGGTGATGATGCGTGTGAGAGTGCCTGCGTGTGCGGCGGTGATGGGGGTGGTAGTGCCTGCGTGTGCGGTGATGATGGGGGCTGTAGTGCCTGCGTGTGCAGTGATGATGCGTGCGGTAGTGCCTGCGTGTGCGGTGATGATGCGTGCGATAGCGCTTTCGTGTGCGGTGATGATGGGGGCTGTAGTGCCCATGTGTGCGGTGATGGGGGCGGCGGTAGTGCCGTTTTTTGTGCGGTGATGATGGGGTCTCTCTCTCTCTCTCAGCATAAGGAAAATGGAATCCTTATGAAATAAGAGGAGATATTAGTATCTCAATTATATGAATAACATTTCTTATGGACTCTTTACACATAGAAAAATTTGTGAATAGGTTATTTTGACTGACACATGGTTATTAATCTGTGGCAACTACTTGTGCTATAGCCTCAAGATCTGTGTTACAAATGTCTAACATTATATATATATATATATATATATATATATATATATATATATATATATATATATATATACATATATATATACAGGTATATATACAGTACAGACCAAATGTTTGGACACACCTCTTCATGGTAAAATAGCTGCTAGGAAACCACTGCTAAGGACAAGCAGCAAGCAGAAGAGACTTGTTTGGCCTAAAGAACACAAGGAATGGACATTAGACCAGTGGAAATCTGTGCTTTGGTCTGATGAGTCCAAATTTGAGATCTTTGAATCCAACCACCGTGTCTTTGTAGAAAAGGTGAATGGATGGACTCTACATGGCTGGTTCCCACTGTAAAGCATGGTGAAGGAGGTGTGATGGTGTGGGGGTGCTTTGCTGGTGACACTGTTGGGGATTTATTCAAAATTGAAGGCGTACAGAACCAGCATGGCTACCACAGCATCTTGCAGCGGCGTGCTATTCCATTCGGTTTGCGTTTAGTTGGACCATCATTTATTTTTCAACAGGACAATGACCCCAAACACACCTCCAGGCTGTGTAAGGGCTATTTGACTAAGAAGGAGAGGTATGGGGTGATACGCCAGATGACCTGGCCACCACAGTCACCAGACCTGAACCCAATCGAGATGGTTTGGGGTGAGCTGGACCACAGAGTGAAGGCAAAAAGGCCAACAAGTGCTAAGCATCTCTGGGAACTCCTTCAAGACTGTTGGAAAACCATTTTCAGTGACTACCTCTTGAAGGTCATGAAGAGAATGCCAAGAGTGTGCAAAGCAGGAATCAAAGCAAAAGGTGGCTACTTTGAAGAACCTAGAATATAAGACATATTTTCAGTTGTTTCACACTTTTTTAAGTATTTCATTCCACATGTGTTAATTCATAGTTTTGATGCCTTCAATGTGAATCTACAATTTTCAGAGTCCTGAAAATAAAGAAAACTCTTTGAATGAGAAGGTGTGTCCAAACTTTTGGTCTGTACTGTATATACCTATATATATATATATATATATATATATATATTATATATATTGTATATATTCAGTGCTTTAAATGCATGCTTAAGGCTTGAGGAATTGTTGAACTGTGACTATGCAAAGTGATCAATTTTACAAAAAAATAAATTAAATAATTTTGTAATGATATTGTAAAATGAAATGTCCTTAGAAGAATAACAGCTTAAAGGCAATCTGTTAGAATGTTTTTGCTGCGTAATGAGAGAGCACTATTATGTAGGTACAGAGACCCTGAAATGTATCACTTAAGGTACCGTCACACATAACAAGATTACTAGCGAGATCGCAGCTGAGTCACGGTTTCCGTGATGCAGTAGCGATCCCGTTAGCGATCTTGTTATGTGTGACACCTACTAGCGATCAGGCCTCTGCTGTGAGATCTCTAGTCGTTGCCGAATGGTCCAGGCCATTTTCTTCAAAGGCGATGTCCTGCTGGGCAGGACACATCGCTATGTTTGACACTGTGTGACAGGGTCACAGTGACTGCTGAGATCGTTATACAGGTCGCTACTGCGACCTGTATTGTTCCTGCATCGCTGGTAAGGTGTGACTGTGTGACATCTCACCTGCGACCTCCCAGCGACTTACCTGTGATCCCTATCAGGTCGCATCGTTTTCGGGATCGCTGGTAAGTCGTTGTGTGTGACTGGGACTTTAGTTCAAAATAATCACTGTTCTTAGCAGCAGAAGATTATTACTGTAGGATAAGCTGCTCTAGTACCTCCTAGTTAAACCACTTCTCCACCACTGATTAGCAGCTGTCAAGCTACCACTCGGGGGCGCAGGGACTCAGGTAGAAAAAGAACTCCTGAGTGTAATTAGACAGAAACCCACTAGAGGTTGCTAAGAGAAGAGCAGGGATAGTCGATCAGTCAGGGTCTATGCCGGGATGTCACGTCTGTACCGAGGAGAAAAATATCCAAAGTCAAAGAACAGAGCCGTGGTTGGATACTGGGAGAGCAAATAAGCACAGGGAAGGAAGTGGAGAACACGGGACAGGACAGGACAGGAGAGTGGAGGACAGGGAGGTATGGAGGAAAGGACGGGTAGGAGGGACAGAGGTACGGAGGGGCAGGAGAAATGGAGATCAGGACAGAAGTCAGGTCAGGTTAGGGGGATGGAGGTCAGGTAAGGCAAGAGGGACGGAAGTCAGATCGAGCAAGGGGAACGGAGGTCAGGACAAACAGTATCGGGTAGCAGGACAAGAAACAGAGAACTTCTCACAGAAATGGAACACAAAGCAGAGCCGAAAATATCACTGGCGGCATCCCAAAGGCAGCAACACCAAGATATGGCGGCGTGACCCCTGGAACGAGACCTGAACAAAAAGGCCCCTCCCAAGAGACCTAAACCCCGGAGGCAGGATACATGCACCGGCTCAGGAACGGCAAAGCCATACATGAATCATGACAGCAGTTTTCTGTCACTATACAATGTACATAGAAAGCTGCCAATTAGCGGAGTGGGGAGGGTTATAAATAGCTCAGAATTCCGAGCTCTCCTAAATTTGCAGCAAACAAAACTGTGATTTCATCACAACTGCTGCATCCAGTAAACTAAGTAACACATTGCTGGATCAGGGTCTTTGTCCCTACATCATACTGCCATCAGCTTACATACCAAAAACCTGCTGATAGATTTCCTTTAATAGTATAGAAATGCAGAATGGGGGCTGAAACCACAGTGCTGTAAGGGGATGTCCATACAAGAGGCAATTTGACTGGATTTTATCAAAGATTTGCAGCAAATTTTCATATATTACATATCGATTATATAGTCATTTTTATTACTGTGGGGATTTGATACATTTCTCCTCTATTTTGCTGTTACTGAAATACATTTTCTGCATGGTAAAATAAAAAGATTTAGTATACGCAAAACTACAAAAACTAAAACTTCAGCTCATTTTGCTCTCTATAAAAAGACAAAAGACAACTGAGTGTGCATGTTTATGATGGAGTTAAGATGCATAGCTGTCAGCTGAACAAGTGTTTTACAAGCAAATCTGGTAAAAGTATGCAAATAACCAATGGACAAGTAATACACTTGTGTCACTGCATCTGACGGAAAGAAGGTGTGTTTATTATTACTAAACATTGAAAGGAGTGTATAAAGTTAAAAAGTAAAGTCTGCCCTATTCCTAAAATGAAAGGTAATTACACGTGTTATGCCCCGTTTGTATTGTGTTTTTGCCGTATATATGCCGTATTCATGGAAATGCTCCTGAAATACGTATTAAATCTGTCCACAGGGGATATAAGCCAGGCAGAGGACAAAAGAGTGTCCTCTGGCTCCAGTCTTGATAGTCTATGTAACAGCTTTGTAGACTACCCAATTCCATCTTCTGGAGTTCAGCAAAAAAAAAAAAACAACTCACTGTACATATATCTTTTTAACAGACAGACATCTCACTGTAACGCATCTGTTAAATGTAAACACCATGAGCTTTTCATGACACAGCCATTAAACAGAAGCCATTATACCCTATAGCAGAGGTATCCAAACTTTCTGAACTTGAAAGCAATATTCAGCTCTGAAAGAGGTTTGCGAGCAACATTTAGCTTTAAGAGAGGGTCGAGAGCCACATCCAGCTCTAAGAGAGGGTTGTGAGCCACATTTAGCTCTAAGTGATGGTCGCAAGCCACACTCAGCTCTAAGAGAGGGTCGCAAGTCACATTTAGCTCTATGTGAGGGTCATGTGACACATTCAGCTCTAAGTGAGGGTCGTGAGACACATTCAGCTCTAAGAAAGGGTTGTGAGCCACGTTCAGCTCTAAGTGATGGTCGTGAAACACATCCAGCTCTAACTGAGTGTCGTGAAACACATCCAGCTCTAAGAGAGGGTCACAAGCCACATCCAGCTCTCACTCCCATCATATTAGTGACACCCAGAGGCCCCATTCAGGGTATAATGACAGCCAGAGCTTTTTCACAAAAATCACACTGAGGCAGTATACAAAGATCCAAGGGTTTATACCTAACCCCCATTCAGATCTGCTTTTCTATATTGGGCTACTCACAAAAGTTACCGTCTGGAGCTCTGCTCTTCATAGCTGTTTGCTAGACCTGGTGCTAATGCACCAAGCTGGAAGACAGCTCTCAAGCCACACATCATGGGCTCCCGAGCCACAGGTAGAGGGCCTTTGCCCTTTAATAGAATTATGACAAATGCCATGCATTGACATTAAAACCCATAAGCTTTTCTAGTATCCATTTAAAATATACCATATTTTTTGAATTATAAGAAGCACTTTTCCTCCCCAAAATTTGGGAGGAAAATAAGGGATGCATCTCATAATGTGAATGTAGCTTACCGAGAGGTGGAGAATGGGCGCTGTGCTGGCTGCGGTGGGGGCTGTGCTGGCTGTGGTGGGAGCTGTGCTGGCTGTGGTAGTGGCTGTGTGGAGCAGGGCGATGCAGCGGGTGAGATGCTCTGTCAGCGGCGCGGGCTTCAAATAATGGTGCTCAGAGTCAGCGCCTGCGCAGACGGAGCTCTCGGCTCAAGATCTCATCTGTGCATGCGCCGCCTCTGGCCCTTTGATCTCCCAGCAGCAGACTTAAGGAAAATGGCACCCAGAGGCCTTGCAGAGTGCCTTGCTCAATGAGAAGCCGAAATCTCATCTGCGCACGCGACGACTCAGGGGCGCCATTTCTTTGAAACCTGCACCGCCGTCAGAGCATCTGTGACACCTGACACACCACCCTGCTCCACATAGTCAGCACGGCACCTGCAGCCAGCACAACCCCCACCACAGCCAGCACAGCCCCCACTGCAGTGTCTGCAGCATCGCTCTATTCCTCCACCGCCCCTGCCTCCTGTGACCCCGCTCCACTACTGCTGCTGCCCCCCTCCTGTAAGACACCACCAGAGTATAATATAAACCCCATTTTTTTTTTTTTACCTTTTTATCTCTAAATTTGGGGTGTGTCTTATAATACGGTGCGTCTTATAAAACAAAAACTATGGTACCTCATAAAATGCTCATAACATACAGTTCTATGCAAAAGTTTTGAACAGGTGTGTAAAAAAGTTCTCCAAAGTAAGAATGGTTGAAAATGTAGAAATGTTAAGGCTATGTGAGCACTTTGCGTTTTTTTTTACGCGTTTCCACAGCGTTTTCAACTGCAGTGTTTTAATGCAAAAATGCATGCGTTTTGATTTTCAAGCAAAGTCAATGGGAAAGGGGCTTTCTTGTGCGCACAATGCTGTTAAAAACGCAGCGTTTTAGTTGCTGAAAATTTGTCAAAATCTCTGCGTTTAAAGAAGCAACATGTCAATTGTTTTTGCCATTTTGGCAGCGTTTTGCTAACATTAAAGTCAATGAGAAGTTTCAAAACACATCCTTAATCTAAATCTTAGCATTCTACATGCTTTTTTGACAAAATAAATGCATGCGTTTTTAACATTATATTAAGGGCATGATACTGTATGTTCCTTTACACACACACACACATAGTCCGACAATTAAATTAATGAAAATCAATAATTTAACGCTATTTTATACATAAATATTAGCACACAGTTATCATTTTAATAAAATTAGTTATTTGGGTATGATTTTAATCATGATATTTGTTATCATTTTTTTCCTTTTTTTTCATACTGTTTGAATGTTTAAACTTTATTTAGAAGTGTATTTGTATTCAAAACGCATCTGACTTTAAGCAATGAAAAAGCATGTTAAACGCGGTAAAAACGCGGCCAAAACGCGGTAAAAACACAAGCGAATTTATAGCGTTTTTGTGGTCAAAACCAAATTTGGCAAAGACAATTTCTGCCAGAGGATGCGTTTCCAACTGCAAGTACGTAACTCAACGCAAAGTGCGCACACAGCCTAATAGTTTATTTTTTTTGATCATTGAACAAAATGAAAAGTAAATGAAAAAAGAGAAATTTAAATCAAATCAATATTTGTTACAAACACCATTTGCCTGCAAAATAGCATCAACGCATCAATTTTCTAGATACACTTGCTTGCAAGGAAACGGCAGGGAGATTGTTCCATATATCTTTGAGAACTAACTACTGATGTGTGGATGTAGGTTTGTGCAAAATGCAAATCCTTCATGTAATCTCAGACAAACATAATAATGTTGACATGAGTGCTTTGTGGGGCCCATGTCATCACTTCCAGGAAACTTCATACTTTATGCTGAGGACAATTCCTATGTCATGGCAGTATCGCGACAGAAAAAGGTCTTCCCTGTTCTAGGGATCAAAAGGTCACAGCGAGTGACTGCACACACGCCTGCACTGTTTGAATCTGCCTTGCCTTCCAGTTAGCTGTGCAGACTTTCCTTGTGCTGGCGCTGCTAGGGTTAAGCAGTTTCTTATATTTTTCTTGGCTTGCTGTCCTGAGTAGTCTCAGCTGTTCTGATTTCTCTACTCCCCTCTGCTATAAGTACTCACCACTTTGCTTTAGTAGTTGCTAGTGATGCCTTGCTATTCAGTCAACCTGACATGAGCCATGGAAAGAGAAATTGTTTTGGACTTCATCTTGGAGATTGCTGCTTGGAAGTTTGTTTGGTGTATTCAAATTCATTATCTCCCTTTTGATTTTATTCCGTTTCCTTCTCTTTATTACCCACCTATTTTTTGTGTTGCATTTTAAGTGACTGCAGTTTCTTTTTCCCTTGTCTGTCATTTTCCTTTATGTTTTTAACATAGAGCAGGACTAGTGTTGCTGCTGCCCTGCTCACTACACAGTGCCATGATTAGGGTAAGACAGGGATAGAAATAAGATTGCCGCAAGGGGTGAAAGAGCCTGTCGAGAGATGTCATGGAGCTCAGGGTGAATGACAAGTATTTTTCTTCCTGTGGTTTGTTAGAAACAGTGGTTCTCACCCCATCCTTCTCGCCGTGCGCCCTTCAGCCTCTTGGAGAAGCTCAACAAACAGGGACTGCACTGAAGTGGTACTTGGTGCTGATCACCAGCAAAGTCTAACCTCACCATCAGAGCTATCAGAGGCTCTGGTGAAGACTGGGTAGGCACTTAGTCACTCGCCTCTAGGTAAGCCTAGTTAAAGGTGCCTTCTCCCCAACCAATTAGCGTGACATCTTAATGACATTAGCTGGATGTTTATATATGTTTGGGGTTATTCTCCTGCTGCTAAATAAATTTGAAGCCTTCCTAATGGTTATAACATGGTGGATAAATATCTGCCATTACTTTTCAGCATTAAGGACATCAGGAAATTGGCAACGTTGAGGACCATAGATACAATGGTGGCCAAATGATTTTAGTTAAACAGATAAAATACACATCATACTTATTTCCCTTCATAATCATAAGGTGTCCAGCACTGCCATTAGTTCAGAACTAACAGCAATCAATGATACCCAGTTATGCCCATCTACTGCTTGGAAAAGACTGTCCAGAAGTGGAGATGGAAATTTTTCAGCTAAAAAAACATGCTTTTTACATTCAAAAAAGGCCATATGACTCAACTATGCATACATATATAGGAATTTGGGGCCAGGAAAATGGTAGCTGGTGTTCTGGGCTGATGAGTTAAAATGTGAAATATTTGGCTGCAATAGAAAGCAATTTGTTTGCTACAACGTTTGAGACTACAATAATGAGTGTCTGCAGACAACCCTGACAAATGGTTGAGGTTCCTTTCAAATTTGGGCTGCACAACAGTAAGTGGAGTTGGGGATTTGGTCAGGATTAATGATGTTCTCAAGGCTGAGAAATTCAGGCTACATATCCATCATGAAAAACCATCAGAGAGGTATCTGCTTGGTTCCACATTTATGTAAGCCTATAACCACAAACGTTCTGTGGATATTTTTAAAAGACGTTTGGAACAACCTTCTTGCCAAGTTACTCAAAAAATGTCTCCAAGTGTACTTAGAAGAAGTGATGCAGTTTTGAAGGCAAAGAGCGGTCACACCAAATATTGATTGATTTCAATTTATTTTTTCTTCATTCTTTTTGGATTTTGTTAATTGATAGATGCCATGATAGCATATTTGTGATAGAAGCCATCATAGCCTCGATTTAATGTATACATGTTGATTTTTAGACGACAAAAATGGGATGTCAATACAGTCATATAAATTAATAATTCTTAAATCTCCTTGCATGTATTAATATAATAAGAAAATAATTTTATTTTCTACTCTTCAGCGTCTCCAGGAGGTAGTTTAAGACTGAGAGCTTTCATCCTCTTTCTACATGCTTTCCTTCTTATGTTGCTTATATTGGGAGGAATTAGACACAGGTGCTATACTAAAACAAAGCATTGTATGAGTTAATTCTTAAGATTGACACAGGGTCACATCAAATCCTGAACTATAATGTCAGTGAGAATCCTCTGCTTTAGATCACCAGAAACCTTTTAAATGTGAGTGTTTCATTCACTGATCCACTCCACTCCTTCACCAGCTTTACACTAAGAAACAATACAGAGGCTTTTGAAGTCAGAACTAATTGTATCTGAAATGAAGAACGGTGGGGTCACTTCTGCTTGAATAGCATTCGAATGGCATTCTTGTACTGTATGAGCACTTGGTGGAAACCGCAAATCTAATAATGGTCTTTAAGAATTCAGAAACATGTAGTTATGGTGTATATCATATTGCCCAGGGGCTGTAACTGAATTCTTTTATCACACAAGCAATCATTTCTCTACCAGGAGGAATTCAATACTCAAAGTTGCCACCGTCAACAATACGCTTGTAAACAATATGTCTCACTTTGACCATAACCTTTTTTCCTCTGTCAACACTTAGTTGTAGAGACTCAACGCCAATCATACTATTACTTATATAAGACTAAAAGATTACCACGAGTTCCCTGCAGCCAAACATCCACTTCCCATAATATTCCAATTCCACAGAATAACTTGGAACTTTAGCTTCTTTTTCTCTTTAATATGAGTCATACAATTCCACAGAAGTTCCTGCTAAAAGTACAGGATGGGAATAAAACCCCTGATTTAGATTATTATTGTGAAATAATAGTGTAATATGCAATGCTCTTGCTAAGAAACTGACATGATAAAACCAGAATCTGAGACCTAATAAAAAGTAACCAAACCCAAATACATAAAAGCAGAAGAGGAAGGAGGTCCTGAAATGGCATCTAAATACACAATAATGTAGTCATTGACACCCTTGACTTTTAAGCGGGGATGATAAATCCTCTAAATGGCAATAATCTGATGATACATGAGAGAATTATAGACTGAAGCATCATGCATATTATGGTTTCATACAAAAGTAGAAATAGTAAACAAAATAATGACCATTAGCTCATATTGTTCCATGGTTTGCTTGTATACTTTCTACAAATGCACACAGAAGATTTTTTTGTATAGATTCTATATCAATCATGACAGTTTAAGGCATGTAAAACACAATCAAGAAAATAGATATTTTTCCCCAAAGGTTAAAATAAAACATTAAAGGGGTTGTCCACGACTAGGACATCCCTTCTGATTCCACTTCTTTCCCCCAGTTAAAATAATAAAGCTTATACTCACCTCCCATACCTGCACCGTTCCAGCTGTGTGTGTGATGTAAAGCGAGCCCTGAGTCCAATCAGCACCAGCTTCCTTCTTTCCACCTCCAGATCAAACAAGCAACCAACAGAAAGTGTGCGCAGCTGCAGTACTCACTTCCTGTTGATTGACTCTTGTGGTGTGAAGGCGGGGAGACAAAAGCCTGTGCAGAATGGACACAAGGCTCGTTTGACATCATAAACCCATATGAGCCCCAGCACCATGAACCTGGACAGCGCTGGAACGGCACTGCTGCATTAGGTGAGTATTGGCTGTATTATTTTAACTGAGGGAAACATGTAGAATTAGAAAGGGTTATCCTAGAAGTTGACAACTAGAAATGGGCAGATACCCGGGATCGACGAGTCCAACCGGGTTTGGAAAAAAAAACAACCCAGTTTGGGCCCGGAATTGATTCCGGAAACCTGGTCGGATGCCAGTTCTCATACAAGTCTATGGGGATCAGAATCCGGGGCTTTAAAATGGTGGTAAAAGGGATAGGGGGAGTGGAGCAAGCGCGTTATACTCACAGAGTCTCCCACGCGGCTCAAACGTTACTTCCGGGGCCGCTCATTATTCCTCATGTATATGCATTGCTTCCCCTGCCCACCAGCAGTCCCCGCTGTCACTCTAGATATGGCAGAGCTGGGATTGTTGTGGGACCTTGTGTGGATTACATTGGATCTGGGTGTTTTTGCGGTTAATAAAGGGGTGAAAGAGGGTGTGGGTTTTTTTGTATTTTATTTCAAATAAAGGAGTTTTTCAGTGTTTGTGTTTATTTCATTTCACTTTCAGATTAGTAATGGGGGTCTCATAGATGCCTCCCATTACTAATCTAGGACTTAGCGGCAGCTGTGAACTGTTATTACCTCTTATTACCTCAATTGCCACCACACCAAGGCAATTGGGATTTGCCAGCTAAAGTTCTGGGATTGCCTGTGTGGCTGCAGGCTGCTATTTTTAGGCTGTGGGCCCAATAAGCATGGGTCTCCCCAGCCTGAGAATACCAGCTCCCAGCTGTTGGCTTCATCATGGATGGGTATCAAAACTGGGGGGGAAAGCACACTGTTTTTTTAAATTATTTATTTAAATAATTAAAAAAAAAAGCCACATGCAGTTCTTTTTATTTTGATACACAGCTAAGATAAGTGCACGGCTTGGGGCTGCAGCCTGTGCTGAATATCATAACATGGGAGGACACTATACCATTTTTTTATTTATTTAGATTCACACTATAGACACACACACAGATTACTTGCAGTCAGACATGTTGTCACACAGGCTGGGGGCGCTGCTAGACTGTAACCAATCAGAGATGACAGGGCTGCCGTGCGCGGGGAACAGTGCATTTGCCTGAAGATAATGAGCATCCCCGGAAGTAGAGTGAGTGGCCTGGAAGCAGGGTTACAGCCGCGCTGAGACCGGTATGTAGGAAGCGCTTGCTTCATTCTTATTTTCTTTGATTATTTTTTTATTACCCAGGTGACTGGACCTGGATTGTTACCCAGAGTTCCCTGAGAACTCAGGGCCATTGTTCGGTGCTCGGGTTCTTTTCAACCCGCGCGGATCCAGACTTTTACAGTCTGGGTCCGGCCATCGCTATGGACAACCCCTTTAAAAAAATACAAATATTAAATGAAGACGGTTTTACAGTTTTCAATTATATTTTTTCCATACTTTCACAATCGTCCAATAATTTCACTGAATTACAAAGATTGCAGACTGAATGGATTCCTTGCATCTTTGTTTTTCCATCCTGGCTCTAGGAACTAATTATGATGTACTGAATCAAGCCGCTTACTAAAGACATTCAAATTCAAGATAGTATAAAGCACATGTATATATTGCTCTATGCTGAGGACTGTGCCACAGTTCTGTATAAATTCCCAAAAAATGGAATTCAAATGAAACCCCCCCCAACAAAGCTATTCGGTATATTTTGGCATACAAAAGTCAATTTGGACTCCAATTGGCCACTGTTCCAGCAGTCTGAGGTTTTTAGTGGACACATGGCAGACTATGCTTCTTTGTCACCCAAAAAAGATGAATATTGCCATTCAAACTGACTCCATCTGCTGTATTATATTGAATAGTTACATTGCAGGTTCTATCTAAGTCCATGTACAGGGAAATTCTGACGCAGTACTCAGCATAAATGTGACTCTTGAATAACTTGAAGGGTTTTTTTTTCCAAATCGGTTTCATTTGCTACATAAATTATATTTTCATAACTTATGTCAATTTATTATTTCCCTTTACACTGAGCAGTGCTATAAGAAAACAACGACTCCTAAACAAACATTTAGCGTTACATCAATCACCTTTACATTTTTTAGGAGTCTAACTAGTATTGCAGCTGTTACAAGCACTGGATGGACTAACCTCTAAAAAAAGTTTTAATTCCATGGAATACTTTTTGGAAATCCAAGAACCATATAATCCTTATTTTAATGCACACAGCTACCATGGCAGATCATTGCCTGTAGCCAACAATCAACAGCTTCAGCCGCTCTGTCTTTCTTCAATCTATCTTTAGCGAAGTCAACCCTCTGAGGCTCAGCAATGCACATGAAATCACTTTTCAAGAACATGACAGGGTGGCTTCAGCGTTCACTAAGAACTGCTCTTCCCTCAGGCAAAAAAGCAATAACTATCTTCTAGTGCAGCAATCAAGGGAAGGTTTTGGCACTTGACTGGCATTTCTTCACCCTGTTTGTAAGCCCTCATACAAGACATAGAAAATGTGTATGTTCTAGAAGTAGTTCTGATTTAGGAGTTCAAAATAAATATCATGTAAGTCAGAATTATAAGTAAATGCCGCTCCTAACGTCAATAATTTCCAAAATAAACAGAAGCATTTTTATATCTCATCTCTATCCTTCCAAGATAGATAGATAGATAGATATATAGATCGATAGAGGAATAGATGATAGATAGATAGATAGATAATAGATAGATAGATAGATAGATAGATAGAGGGATAGATAGATAGATAGATCGATAGAGGAATAGATGATAGATAGATAGATAGATAGATAGAGGGATAGATAGATGGATAGATAGATAGATAGAGGAATAGATAGATAGAGGAATAGATAGATAGAGGAATAGATAGATAGATAGAGGAATAGATAGATGGATAGATAGATAGATAGATAGATAGATAGATAGAGGAATAGATAGATAGAAGAATAGATAGATAGATAGAAAATATATATTATATAATTCACTGAAATAATTCCTGAAATATCTCCAAATTGCAGGACTCACTGAAAAAGAGATAACATTTAAAGGGAATCTGTCACCAGGTTTTTGGCTTTTAATCTGAGAGCGGCATACATAGGGGCAGAGGTCCTGATTCCAGCATGCTGCCAGGTAGTCCAGAATATTCATGAGCTCTGTATAGTGCAAGGGCTGCCAAAAATTTGAAGGAGCGATTTCAATACACCCTGGAAGATACATAGAGGAGGGACTGTGAATACATTTTGGGACAATTTTAAAAAAGACTTTGACTCCTACCCTGATAAAGCTTATGCACTCAGTGAAAGGCTGAGCTTAAGTTACAAGGAAAAATTGCAATACACGCAGCAAGAGAACAAGAGAAGGAGAGGAGGGACATTTTAGGACAATTTTGAAAAGATTCTGAATCCTACCTTGGTAAAGACTATGCAGTCAGTGCAAGGCCTAGCCTAAATTCCAAGGAGGGATTGCAATACACGTAGAAATAAATGTAGAGTAGGAGGGACACTGACTACATTTTGGGGCAATTTTAATAAAATTCTGACTTCTACCCTGATAAAGCCTATGAACTCATTGCAAGGCCTAGCTTAAATTCCAAGGAGAAATTGCAATACACGCAGCAAGAGATGTAGAGAAGGGACTTTGACAACATTTTGGGGCAATTTTAAAAAGATTCTGAATCCTACCCTAGTAAAGACTATGCAGTCAGCGCAAGACCTAGCTTAAATTCCAAGGAGGGGTTGCAATACAAGTAGAAATGTAGTAAAGGAGGGACTTTGACAACATTTTGGGGCAATTTTGAAAAGACTCTAACTGATACCCTTGTAAAGACTATGCACTCAGTGTAACGGCTGCCAAAAATTAGAAGGAGGGACTCCAATACACCCTGAAAGACACGTAGAGGAGAGGCTAGGAAAACATTTGTTTTTTCCATTATTTAGGAGTGGGACTCCTGGAGTAGTAATGCCTATGCACTATGTGCAAGGCCTGCCAAAATTAGACGGACAGACTCCAAAACACCCTGGTAGAGACATAGATGTGATGCTATGGCATACAAGCTTCTGTAAGGCGGGGACGGCACAGTGGGAGAAATAGTGGCTGCTGGGGACAGAATACCGAGGAACGGCCGGCACCGTCAGGTTGCGGAATGCCTCAGTGTCCATAAGCCTAAACTGCGATATTTCCAGGGCAAGCAGTCCCTGACTAGATTCCTCTAATACGCCGTTCCTTCTCAAGCAGCTACACTAATTGTAGCTAAGAGCAATAATATTAGACAATAGAATCTATTTAAATTTGTCATGAAAGGAGTTTTGGTTGAATGTGGCAGCAGTAACGTGGGGAAAGGCGATATTTCCTGACTAAATGCTGTTAATACGCCATGCCTTCTCCAGACTTCTTTTATTCTCTGCTTTAAATTGATATTTAAAGAAGTCCTCCCATGAAGCATTTTTTCATTAAATGTGTCCATATGTGTATGGTTTATAGTATGTAATATACTCCCCTATTGCCACTTTCTCCAGGTTCCAGCGCCACTCTCCTCCTCTTCTCAGTGATGTCACTGCACTTCAGGCTATCTGGCTCACTCTATGCTCTGTGTGTGAGCTGGAAGTCTCTTTTACAATGTAAGTCTATGTGGAGTCTTATGCTGATGCTCTATAGACTTACATTGTAAAACTTACTTTTGTGTTACCCAGAGTGCAGTATGACCCAGAGGGTCTGCAGAGCAGTGCCATCACTGAGAAGAGGAGCAGAACAGCGCTGGATATCAAAGAAGGTGGCGATAGTTGGATATTTTAGCACAATAAGACTACACTACATTACATATACACAGATTTAATGAGAAAAAAAACACTTTATCAGATGGCTTCTTTAAGAAAGCTCATAACATTTATAATGCAAATTGATGCTGTTCCTGAGTTCTGAGTATAATAGGTGTACTTATTAAATATGAAAAGTTCTAAGAAATACTTTGCCCTGTACTATTATGAACATATGTCATTCTTACACTAGGATTCAAAGTATTCTAAGTAGACTTTACCTTATATTTCCAACTACTATATGAATATATCCAAGAAACTGTCTTTCTGCACTCTGCATGCTTTTTGGCAGTCAGAGGCTTTTTTGGGTGTGAGAACCTGAAGTTGCATATTGTTTTTGGAAAGACTACATTAATAATAAATGGGTTGAAGTTATGATGTTCTTCATGGCACAACACACAATTCTGTTAGTTGTGTAAATAGAACCTGTCACTAGGTTTTCCTTATATAATCTAAATCAACCACCTTTAAGTCATCTTGAACACAACTCCAGTAACTTATTCATAAGTGCACAGCTCTCTCACATATGTAAGAAAATGTCTTTTAATCCTCATCTATATGCTCATGGGCACAGTGCAGCCTGAGGGATGATGGTGGTCTTTGATCCTCTGTCTCCGCAATCATGAGACTACCTGCCTTGAGTCATGTGGCTGACGTCTCCCACGTCACCGACAGAGACTATTGTGCCGCCATAGCTCCTGTTTTCTCTTGGAGTTGGATGGACAGTGGATGACGTAGAAGACCTCCGCCAAGTCAATCAAGACAGGAGGGAAGGCAAATGTGGGGACAGAGGAGGCCCCGAGCACAGACCAGTGACACCTATAAGACTGCACCTATAGCATAGGGTGCCAGAGAATCATAAAAACTATTTTCTTAGATATATGGGGAGACCTATGACTAGATTGACAGAGTGTAAAGGGCACGTTACACGCTACGATATATCTAACAATATGTCATCAGGGTCACGTCGTTAGTGACGCACATCCGGCATCGTTTGACATATCGTAGCGTGTGACAGCTACGAGCGACTGTGAGCAAGCAAAAATACTCACCTTATTGTTGCTCGTTGACACGTCGCTCACTTTCAAAAAATCGAACGTCCTTCTGCGCGCTGGTTGTTCATCATTCCCGAGGCAGCACACATCGCTCTGTGTGACACCCCGGGAACGATGAACTGCAGCTTACCTGCATCCCTCCGGCAATGCGGAAGGAAGGAAGTGGGCGGGATGTTTACGCCCCGCTCATCTCCGCCCCTCCGCTTCTATTGGCCGGCCACTGTGTGACGTCGCTGTGACGCCGAACGTCCCTCCCCCTTCAGGAAATGGATGTTCGTCGCCCACAGCGAGGTCATTTGGAAGGTAAGTATGTGTGACGGGGGTTTACGACTTTGTGTGACACGGGCAACAAATTGCCCGTAACGCACAAACGATGGGGGCGGGTGCGATCGCTCATGCGAACGCACGATAAATCGTAGCGTGTAAAGCAGCCTTTACTCAAGATGTTTTGTATTTTTATTTCACCATTTGAGTTATACTTTAAATATACATCCCTTGCCCCCCAACGTACACTCACCTGTCGCCCTCTTCATCTGTTTCCAGAGTCGCTTCTGTTGATCTTGGTCACTTTGCGACTGCCAGCAGCTCCCGTGCATCATGAAGCGCACTGGAGGTCTTACAAGCAATATAACTCTATGAGAGCCTCATTCTGATTCTCATAGACTTGCATTAAGCGCTTGTGATGTAACTTCTGAATTCTGGTTAGTCAGTAGTTACATCACGGTTATTCGAAGCAGAAGTCGATGGAGTGGACTCCAGTGGGGACGTAACAAAAGTTGAGGGGAAGGAAAAAGTGTGGTAGAAAAAGGTGCACAAGCAACCGGAATAACCACAGCCTTGATAGGATTGTTAAGAAAAGGTCATTCAAAAATTTGTTAGAGATTCACAAGGAGTGGACTGCTGCTGAAGTCAGTGCTTCAAGAGCCACCACATACCACATACAGATGTATCCAAGACATGGGCTACAGCTGTCGTGTTCCTTGTGTCAAGCCACTCATGGCCAATAGGCTATGTGCGAACGCTGCAGTTTTTGTTGCTTTTTTGTCGCTTTTTTTGGTACAGTTTTGTTGTCAGCACGTTTCCCCAGTAAAGTCTGTGAGAAATCAGATTTGCTGTGCGCACGTTGTATTTTTTTGTCTGCAGTTTGTTTGTTCATTCTTCTTGCTTTTTTTGTCATAGATTTGTCACACTTTCTATACTGACAAACACATGAAGTCAGAATTGAGAAAAATGCAGCAAAAAAGCATCAAAAAATCATAAAAAAAGCAACAAAAATGCACCATCATTGCAAGCATTTCCAGGCTCTCTGTGACAAGGTGCAGTTTTGTTTGCAGTTTATGTGCAGAAAAAACTGCAGCGTGCGCATATAGCCATAGACAACACCAGAAGAGTCTTACCTGGGCCAAGGAGAAAAAGAACTGGACTGTTGCTCAATGATCCAAGGTGTTGTTTTCAGATGAAAGTAAATTTTGCATTTCATTTGGAAATCAAGGTCCCAGAGTCTGGAGGAAGAGTGGAGAGGCCACAATCCAAGCTGCTTGAGGTCTAGTGTGAAGTTTCCACAATCAGTGATGGTTTGGGGAGCCATGTCATCTGTTGGTGTAGAACCACTTTGTTTTATTGAGAACAAAGTCAGCACAGCCATCTACCATGAAATATTAGAGCACTTCATGCTTCCCTCTGCCGACGAGCTTTTTGGAGATGGAAATTTTATTTTCCAGCAGGACTTGGCACCTGTCCACACTGCCAAAAGTACCAATACCTGGTTTAATAACCACAGTATCAGGCTGGTTTCAGACGTCCGTGTTTTAGATACTTGTGACATCCATTTTTAAAACGGATGCCACACGTACCCATGTTATTATTTGCTGTTACTCACACGGTCGTGTTTTCACACGGACCGTGTGACCTCTCATGACCCCGCACACAGACACACAGGCATGTTCGTTTTTCTCCGGCAACACGGGTGTCACACGGATCAAACACGGAGAAAACACGGGTCTTTTCTATATTCACCTCTCTCCAGCAATGCTGTCTCTGACTCTGCTGCCTCCCACTCCTTATCGACGCTCATTATACTCACTGAATATGCAGTGCCCTGTGGAGCTGAAGGCGGGCGCAAACTCCCAAGTGAGCACCAGAGGACAAGGAACTGGTGCTCACTTGGGAGTTTGCCTTTGAGTATTTAAAATGTGCCTGATATATGCATAGTCACCTATGATTAAGGACTTGTTTTATTGTCCGAAGCGCATAAGGTGCCCTTATGCGTGTTCTCTCACGTTTTGGATCCGTTGGATTTTTTAATATCTAAAAAATTTTTGATATTTTAATATACTGGATTGTGGTGCTGGGTAAACTCTTCACTTCTTCTCAGCTATATACCAGCCTGGCCGGCCTGCAGGACCGCGAGCACCTGCAAGTCCTGGAGCACAGTTGCCTATGGTAAGCTGAAGTCTTGCTTCCATAACACCTCAGCAGTGCCACAGGCTGATCGCCTTCATGCCACGCCGCATTGACGTAATAATTCATGCAAAAGGAGCCCTGACCAAGTATTGAGTGCATTTACTGTACATACTTTTCAGTGGGCCAACATTTCTGAGTATAAAATAATTTTTTCAGTTGGTCTTATATAATATTCTAATTTTCTGAGATAATGACTTTTGGGTTTTCATTGGCTGGAAGCCATAATCATCAACATTAACAGAAATAAACACTTGAAATAGATCACTCTGTGTGTAATGACTCTATATAATATATGTGTTTCCCTTTTTGTATTGAATTACTGAAATAAATTAACTTTTTGCTGATATTCTAATTTATTGAGATGCACTTGTATACTGCAATTATTAGCGACTTTGCTTCACTTAGCAGTTCGGTACCGTATACTTAAATGAAACAAAGCATAAGAAAAAAGCATAAGAATAAAAAGGTTACTCCATATAGAAACATTAGTGGCTTATACATGTACCACAGAAACAGCTTTTGGGTTTCGGGACATGTCATCTGTTCTTTTTGTGGCAATTAGCCTATTTAAACAATGTGATTTATATGTACATTATGCAAAAAATGAAAGCTCAGTCAAGTACACTTTTCTGTAAGGAAACATCCCACAGGTATAAAAGGTAGCATACATTTTTTCAACACAAGCTCATGGCGACATGTTACTCTAAGCTTACATGGTAGTATATGTTTTTGCCTTCTGTTAATTGTACAATATATGTCAGGCAATATTCCTATTGCATGTGTCTGACAGAAGGTGAGGTGTGATATGGACAGAGCCATACATGATTCACTCTAATCTCACTATATTCTGCAGAATTGTGAATTCCCTGATGAAGGAGTATCTACTCCGAAACACGTAGAATAAAATCACTTTAACAGGAGCAGACATCTCTTTGTGAACAGCAGCCTATATCCCTTCCATCTTCACAGTGTGAAATACTACAACGTGGATACAACAGCAGAGGGTCTCCTATCCTTCAAAACGCAATAGTTTCACCATAGAATCTCCTCCAGAGAATGTCTCAATCTCCAAACAGTGGGATCCTTCCCAGAAGACTCCTCCACAATCTTGGATTTTCCACTGAATTTTTCAGACGAAGATACAGATATTATGAAGTATCTAATCAATCAATTGGAAAAACAGCTGAAAGAAGAATTTCAAACTAGATGTAATATTTTTATCCTTATATATGGATGAAAAGCTGTGCCCCAGGGGCTTGAGGATCAACCATACTTCCCCCCTTTCCACAGGATCCCATTTTCTCCAAGGAATGGAACTCAGTCTTGGACACATGCATGCAAGATATGTTACATTGCCTTTTTTTCAAAAGAGAACTAAAATATCTGAACAGGCAGTATAATAAAATATATGAATTATCAAAAATGTTAATAATGATTCACATCCTGAATGTAAGAAATTAAATTCCAACATTACTAACAACATCCTACAATTGGAACATGAAACAATAATTAAAAAATCTAAAAACCGCCAGAGGGATAGAGAAAATCCTTCCAAATCCTTCTTTCCCAAAAAAAATACAACTTCCCATTCTCACAAGAATTTTTCCTCTAACCATTCCAATAACATGAGTTTTTTTCAACAGCAAATTTAAAACCCGCTAAGAAAGGAATGATAGCAATGGCTTCATTGGCTCCAAAGACATAGATGGTTCCAATCCAAAACTCTTTAAAAGTGATACATGTAAAATCCTCTCGGACTCTATGAAGGACTTCTCAACCTTCGTATTCGGCCCCCTTGAATTTTTCAATCTTTTCCCACATTTCATGCTTCAACATAAAGATAAAAAATTTAAATTTTTTGGTGAATAATCAACAAGTGGGACACAATTGTGAAGTTGGATGATATTTATTGCTTATTAAATTTTTGTAAATAATAGATAACTGAAAATTGGGGCGTGCAATATTATTCGGCCCCTTTAAGTTACTTTAATACTTTACAGCGCCACCTTTTGCTGCGATTATAGCTGCAAGTCGCTTGGGGTATGTATCTATCAGTTTTGCACATCGAGAGACTGAAATTCTTGCCCATTCATCCTTTGCAAACAGCTTGAGCTGAGTGAGGTTGGATGGAGAGCGTTTGGGAACAGCAGTTTTCAGCTCTTTCCACAGATTCTCGATTGGATTCAGGTCTGGACTTTAGCTTGGCCATTCTAACACCTGGATACGTTTATTTGTGAATCATTCCATTGTAGATTTTGCTTTATGTTTGGGATCATTGTCTTGTTGAACGACAAATCTCCATCCAAGTCTCAGGTCTTTTACAGACTCCAATGGGTTTTCTTCAAGAATGGTCCTGTATTTGGCTCTATCCTTGTATTTGGCTCCATCCATCTTTCCTGTCCCTGCTGAAGAAAAGCAGGCCCAAACCATGATGCTGCCACCACCATGTTTGACAGTGGGGATGGTGTGTTCAGGGTGATGAGCTGTGTTGCTTTTACGCCAAACATATCGTTTGGCATTGTGCCCAAAAAGTTCGATTTTGGTTTCATCTGACCAGAGCACCTTCTTCCACATGTTTGGTGTATCTCCCAGGTGGCTTGTGGCAAACTTTAAATGACACTTTTTATGGATATCTTTGAGAAATGGCTTTCTTTTTGCCACTCTTCCATAAAGGCCAGATTTGTGCAGTGTACGACTGATTGTTGTCCTATGAACAGACTCTCCCACCACAGCTGTGGATCTCTGCAGTTCATCCAGAGTGATCATGGGCCTCTTGCCTGCATCTCTGATCAGTCTTCTCCTTTTTTCACATGAAAGTTTGGATTGACGGAAGGGTCTTGGTAGATTTGCAGTGGTATGATACTCCTTCCATTTCAATATGATTGCTTGCATAGTGCTTATTAGGATGTTTAAAGTTTTGGAAATCCTTTTGCAATCAAATCCGGCTTTAAATTTCTCCACAACAGTATCATGGACCTGCCTGTTGTGTTCCTTGGTCTTCATGATGCTATGTGTATTTTAAACAGAACACTGAGACTATCACAGAGCAGGTGCATTTATACGGAGACTTGATTACACACAGGTGGCTTATATTATCATCATCAGTCATTTAGGACAACATTGGATCATTTAGATGTCTTCAATGAACTTCTGGAGTGAGTTTGCTGCACTGAACGTAAAGGGGCCGAATAATATTGCACGCCCCAATCTTCAGTTATTTAATTTTTACAAAAATTTAAAATAAGCAATAAATATCATTCACCTTCACAATTGTGTCCCACTTGTTCTTGATTCTTCACCATAACATTAAAATTGTTATCTTTATGTTTGAAGCCTGAAATCTGGGAAAGGGTTGAAAAATTCAAAGGGGCTGAATACTTTCGGAAGGCACTGTATATATATATATGTTTCTCACATAAAAATTATTGTAATTACAAGTTTTGTTAAACTCATGTTTATTTCCTTTCTATATATTGGAACAACACAACAAAAAGAATGAAAAAAGACGATTTGGACATAATTTCACACAAACCCCCAAAATGACAAAAATGATGGGGCACCCTATGGAATATTTAACTGCAGTCAATCACTTCATATAACCATCAACAAGCTTCTTAAACCTCTCTAGAACTCTTCTTTTGCATACTCCTCCAGGTCTCTCATATTTGAAGGTTGTATTCTCCTAACAGCAATTTTAAGATTTCTTCACAGGTGTTCAATGGCATGCTAACCACTTCAGAACTATCCAGCACTTTGTTTCCATCGATTTCAGGGTGCTTTTTGAAGTATGTTTGGAGTTATTGTCCTACTGGAAGACCCATCACCTAGCACACAAACCCAGTTTACTGCCTCTGGGCACAACATTGTGACCAAAAATCATGTGGTAATCTTCAGATTTCATGATGCCTTGCACACAGTGAAGGCACTTAGTGCCAGCAGCAGCAAGACAACCCCAAAACATCTTTGAACCTCCACCATATTGGACTGTAGGTACTGTGTTCTTTTCTTTGTAGGCGTCATTCCATTTGTGGTAAACAGTACTATGATGTGCTTTACCAAAAAGATCTATTTTGGCCTTATCTGTCCACAAGAGGCTTTCCCAGAATGGTTTTGGCTTACTCATGTACATTTTGGCAAACTGCAGTCTAGTTTTTTTCATGTCTATATTCAGCAGTGCAGTCATTCTGAGTCTCCTGCCACAGCATTTCATTTGATTCAAGTGTTCATGTTGACACTGATGCACCCTGATCCCACAGGAAAGCTTGAATTTATTTGGAACTTAATGTGCTTATCCACCATCTGGACTGTCCTGTGTTGCAACCTTTTCTCAGTTTTTCTACTGCTGTCCACATCCAGGCAGATTAGCTACAGTGCCATGGGTTGTAAACATCTTGATTATGTTGCTTATCGTGGAAAAAGGAACATCAAGATCTTTGGAGATGGACTTGTAACCTTGATTGTTCATACTTTTAAACAATTTTGGTTCTCAAGTTCTCAGACAGTTCTTTTCTCCTATTTCTGTTCTCCATAATTAGTGTGCCACATATAGATACACAATGCAAAAATTGAGTCAACTTCCCCCCTTTTTATCTGGTTTCAGGTGTGATTTGCATAAAGCACACACCTGTTACGTGCCATAGGTGAGTTTGAGCAAGGATTATATGCTTGAAAGATATTTTGGAAAGGTGCCAACAATTTTGTCTGGCCTATATTTCTGCTTTTGTGTGAAGTTATGTCCAAATTGCCTTTTTTCTCAGCGTTTTAAATTGTTCCAATACACAAAAAGGTATTAAACATATGTGTAACAAAACACAGGGACTAAGGACGGCACAACCACACTGAATTCTATACAGGTTAGTAAAAGCTGCGCTTCACTACAATTCTACTCAGGTTAACCAACCTTGCCATTAAGTACTGAATTTACAGTGCTACTTTAAGCATTGGGGAGGCATTAGGAGCAGTATTAAGTACATGGGTATATCCAGAAGGAGGTGGAAAATACCAATTTAAATGACAGAGGCATGATACATGCCAATAATAAGTCAGTGCAGCTACATAACTTATAACAGTGGTATTGGAGCCAGTCCAGTGTGAAAAAATATATTGTGACCCTGTTGTGCACATGTATATCAATGGAAAATGATTTTTATATTTTGAAATTAATAAAAGAATTATATTGAGGAAATGCACCATCCCAAGTCTTCATTTTGTGGTATTCATATGTATCAGGTGTGACTCCTACGTTATGTAGGCTTAAGATAAGGATAAATGATGCAATTAATGTGTAACAAAACATGTGGAGAAATATTTCACTTTATGGCACTATTTTAAGGGTGCCATCACTTTCGGCCATGACTGTAAAGTATAAAAATGGGATGAAAAAAATGTGTTTGTATTAAGTGGGAAACCCCATATCTTATTATATATAGCTTAGTAGTATAATGTCAAGCTGCAGGCAGGCCGCCATACACTCATCTGAAGCTTATGGTTATAATTCTAACAAAGAGCAATAAACATTAGGAAGACTTTAAAACAGAATGTGACATAATTTAAAGGTGAAGAGATTAGGGATGTCACAAGCCAAATTCATTTTGATGGTTCTAACAAAAGGAAAAATGCAAGAATGGACTTGATCTTAACGCAGCTAAGAATTCCCAAGTCCTTTAATAAGTGTTACAAAAGGTGTTGTAAGTTTTAGATCATGCTAAAACAATTTTTTTTTTGCTTTAAAAGTGATACAAGTTTTTAGCTTCTACGATCAAAGGCTTAAATATACTGTATATCTTGTAACAATAACAAAATGTTCCAATTTCTTTCCCACTCAATCCAATCAAACCAAAAAAGTTTCAGGACCACACAACTCTTTGTATTCCATATTTCATTGCAGGCACCATGTATTTGGAAAAATTAATTTAGAAAAATGCATGGTACCTACTGTAAAATATGATGTTGGAAGCAGCCTTTGGTGGGGTTGCATGAGTGCTCCTGGTGTCGAGGAGCTACATTTTATTGATGATACAATGAATTTAGAGATGCACTGATCTTTTTTGAAAGATAAGATGATACGTTACTCCTTGCCTTAATAAATCTGCACTTTTCCAACATGACAATAATAAAAAAACACACATCTGTTATAGTATATTGCTGAAGAAATATAGGGTGAAAGTGATTCAGTGGCCAAGTTTGTCTCCTGATCTGAGCCCAACCAAACACTTATGGGGAATTCTGAAGAGACACGTTGAGCATCACTCTCCATCCAGCACCCATGTTCTAAAGCGGGCTTTACACGCTGCGACATCGCTAGCATCGGCTAGCGATGTCGAGGGCGATAGCACCCGCCCCCGTCGTACGTGCGATATTGTGTGATCGCTGCCGTAGCGAACATTATCGCTACGGCAGCGTCACACGCACATACCTGCTCTGCGACATCGCTCTGGCCAGCGAACCGCCTCCTTTGTAAGGGGGCGGTTTGTTCGGCGTCATAGCAACGTCACACGGCAGGCATCCAATAGAAGCGGAGGGGCGGAGATGAGTGAGACGTAACATGCTGCCTACCTCTTTCCTTCCGCATTGCCGGTGGAGGCAGGTAAGGAGATGTTCGTCGCTCCTGCGGTGTCACACACAGCGATGTGTGGTGCTGCAGGAACGAGGAGCAACATCGGCAATAAGTATTAAACGATTTTTGTTTCAGGACGACCTCTCCGCGGCAAACGATTTTGAACGCTTTTGCGATCGTTTAAGGTCGCTCAAAAGTGTCACATGCTGCGATCTCATTAATGAAGCCCGATGTGCGTCACAAACACCGTGACCCCGACGATAATTCATTAACGATATCGTAGCGTGGAAAGCCCACTTAAAAGAGGTTGTTCTTGAAGAACAGAAAAAGATAGATGCTGCAAGATGTCACCAACTTGTTCATTCAATGCCTAGAAGACTTGGTGCTGGCCTTAAAAATAATGGCAGTCATACAAAATACTAGATGTAGCAGTTTTTTATGTGGGTGAATTTATTTTTGAATCAACT
Source organism: Anomaloglossus baeobatrachus (assembly GCF_048569485.1). Classification (NCBI taxonomy): domain Eukaryota; kingdom Metazoa; phylum Chordata; class Amphibia; order Anura; family Aromobatidae; genus Anomaloglossus; species Anomaloglossus baeobatrachus. The sequence goes on along the minus strand of NC_134356.1, from coordinate 403,426,832 downwards.
AACTTGGATAAAAGTGAAGATTTCATAATGAAAGCTATATTAATAACCTTACATTCATGTTATGGATTAAAAAAAATGTTCTGTGAAACTCAGTCTTGTCAAAGTTTTGGAAATTGTTCTAATGTTGAGTGAGATATTGATTACAATCTTACTTTTCAAAGGGGGTGTACTCATATATGCTGAGGGATGTGTATATGCATTTTTTTTTATTATAAAGGATGGACTAGGAAACACTGTTTCAATTGTGCGGTTTACACAGGATAATGTTGCTTAGACCTCCTTTATCAAAACTGTATTACAGTAAAACTGTCTTTGTATCTCTTTCCAACAAATTACAGTTCAGCTTTCAATCTGCCAGAGCTGTGTAATAAATAAGTGAGATCCATCACTTCGGTCCTAGGCAGTAAGTTGTACTGTTTATTAACCTAATTAGCTGGATCAGACGTAAACAAGAAAGACTAACTTAAAATATAACTTTTAATATATGTGCGGATAAAAGTGAGCAGAGGCTCACAGGTTAGAAACATAGGTGGGTCATATCCACCCAGAATAACTAAAATTGGGCTAATATCAAGGGCCCAAAGCAGTATGCCTCAGTAAGGTACCCCAGTGAACCAGATTCCAAACAAATGCTAAAACGCAAGGCGGCATTTACGAATTTTGGGTCCTGTCTGTACGCCATGATGCGTGACCTGGGCATTTTTTGATTGTCATCCGGTGAAGATACCGTTTGACAGCATTTTCCCATTGGAACTCCCCTGATGATCTGCTCTTTGAAACGTTGGGAGTGGGCACTGCGACTACATGCCTGATTTGGTTGAGGTCTCTGAGGGATCTGGATATGCTGTTTAAACAGCCCCCTGCATGAACCAATAACCTATCTTTAATGCCCGTGTAATCTCCGGACCTGGTAAGACCGTTCCCATGTGGTGTGGGATTCATGAAATGTACGGTTTATAATGGTTTAGGAGGTTCTTTTTGAAACACACAGATATATATTTCCCCCTGGATGGGGCTCTGATTGCATTTTCTTGTGTGTCTTTGCTTCAGGTAGGACTATTATACCATTTGTTTGGAATCTGGTTCACTGGGGTACCTTACTGAGGCATACTGCTTTGGGCCCTTGATATTAGCCCAATTTTAGTTATTCTGGGTGGATATGAGCCACCTATGTTTCTAACCTGTGAGCCTCTGCTCACTTTTATCCGCACATATATTAAAAGTTATATTTTAAGTTAGTCTTTCTTGTTTACGTCTGATCCAGCTAATTAGGTCAATTACTGTGGATCCACTTATTTTGGTATACTGCTACCTACCCCGTACTGTTTATTAACACTAGAAGTCCCAGAGAGGGGTCATTTAACATTTCTACCTTTGGAACCCAGAGACAGGTCGAATGACCTGAAGGATTTTAGCTAACATCCTATAATCACCGTCTTTTGTTCTGTAATTAAGGCCATTACTGTCGCACCACAGGAGGCTGTTGTTTTCCATTGAGTTTAGCCATTTAGTTTCTAGTTAGTTAGGTCAGTTTGGACTAAAGGTCATTTGACCCTTTTTCGGGACTTCAAGGGCGAGCTCGAAATTTCTGGGACTTCTAGTGTTAATGGTGTAACTTAGAACTCATGGGCTCAAAAGGCAAAATGTCCAACACAACCTCCAACTATCAGAGGTCTTTAAAGGTATCAGTCTTCTCATATGGACCAAAGGGACCTTTTGGTCTCTCTTGCCTCCCGGACCTTGGTTCAACTGTGACCTCTGCAACCCCCATAGTTATGCCCTTAACAAAAAAAAGAGTATGTGCACATATTCATTATTTGCAGAAAAAAATATCAGATGCACTTGTTTTTGCCACGTTTTTTATGCCTTTTTTCCCCATTCACTTGAATGGGTGAAAAACGCTGATATTTGAGACTAGCTCAAATCAGAATGTGCATGAGATTTTATAAACCTCATTCCCTTTGCTAATGCAGTAAAAAGTTGAGTTTTTTTCACCTAAAAACACAGGGACAGTCAGCAAAAATGCAAAATGTGCACATACGCTTAGACAGGACCAAGCTGAAATCTCAAATCAGAGCACACAGCCCAACCGTCGAGTTTCTTGATCCCAACTAATTCCATGATAGACACATATGACGATTAGGAGACCGGGCAGTCAGATGACCTGCTCTGAGCAAGGTCTGTGTTTAACCAGCCCTACAAAACATATAACTGACTATTGACTACTCCATATTGGGTTCAGTTATGCCATCATCACATAGGAAGTTACAAGGTAAATTTCTTTATTTCACTATTGTACATTTCTGTCAATCTCTTTCCCTACCCTTGTCTTTTTTTAATATACACATCTCTAATTTGGTATTTAGAAAAGAAAATGATCTGCTTGGATTATATGAGATAAAGTGTTAGCAGTTTCTGTGATTTACTTAGAGCTTCTTCATAAAAGTAGCCTGAAAGCTTATACATATTCATAAGGCACGACTGTATCTGCAAACGGAGGAAAAGCACCTTAGTAATATTGTTTTCCAATTTTTTTTCCCCAAAATCTGTGATAGGAGGAAGTCCTACCACTGATCCCCCTCTATTGTTCGCCAAAGCTGTGAAGTTTAGTAGGGAAACCGAAGAAAATCAATGAGCCTATTACAAACTTCACCCATCGGCAGGGTTTGGAATTTTTAACACAAAAATGTTCAGAATGCACAAACCCTATTTATGCAGATTATATAACAGAAAATCATGTAGGATTGTACGCTATAAGAATATGCAGTTTAAGTATACTTTTAATGATAGGGTTAATAGATTGGTAAATATACAAAAAACTTTACATTTTTTTCTCCATACTTTTGTTTTCTGCAGAAAACAGGACAATTTCTCATAGCTGTAAACATAAAAGGGAATCTGCCACCAGGTATTTGGTACCTCATCCGAGAGCATCAAAATGTAGAAACAAAGACCCTAATTCCAGGGTTGTACGCTGACAAGCAAAAGTGTAACAATGTTTTGGTCCTTTGACTTTCAGGCTCTATATTTCATAATCCACTATAGCTTCGAACGTGAGATTACCTTCATTTTATAGACAATCGTCTTGGCTATCTTCTACATAAAGTTGACTTGCAACTATTTAGCATATGATTAGTTATGCAGCTTCTTGTCATGTCACTGTATTATCACTGTTTTGCTACTAAAAATCAAAATATTAAATTTTTGTTATTTTGTAAATCCCCTTGGGCTTTCAACACTGCCTGAATCCATCTGGGCATGCTCTCAATCAGATTTAAACATTTAAGTCTTGACCGAAATCTGATCCCAGAACTTTTCTCCACGTTCCCAATGTTGGTGCATAGTGGTCGACTCACTTAGGTATGTATACAGCTTTTTCTTCAACTCTTCCCACAAGTATTCGATTGGGTGGAGCTCTGGGGACTGTGAGGGCCAAGTCAGTATCTCTGTTTCATTGTCAGTGAACCATTTCTTCTCCAACCTCAACATATGCTTTGGCTCATTGTCCTGCTGGAACACTATGTCATCCTTTTCATACCCTTAATACTCAAGTGTACAAAGTAACTTTTCTTTTAGGATACTCACATATAGCTCAGCATTGGGATCACCATCGATCCTGGTCAAGTATCCAATGCCTTTGGCTGTGAAACCACCCCATATCAGGCTTCCTCCACTGAAGGTGACAGTTCTTTCAATTTCTCATTCTGCTAGCCCCTTTTTCCCTTGTTTCTTCCAGACCAAATTGCATCCATCAGAGCTTAGTCTATTGATTTTTGTCTCATCGCTCCAAATCACACATTTTCAATCTTCTACTGTCCATTTTTTTGCAAACTCGAGTTGGGACTTCTTCACCTTTTTTTGGGCCACCATTCCAGACTTATGTAATGTGTATCACACGGTGCTTGCATGGATGCCTGTGATCTTACTATTATCAAGCATATGAACCACCTCCAATGCCGTGTTTGTTGCACCACAACTGATAGATGCTGTGACGAGCCAACTTATTGAGTATGATATTTTGCTTGGACGTCCAGCTCTTGATTTATGATTGGCTTGAGAACTTAATTTTGTATTCTTCCAACTGTCATAGCACTCACATGATGCAATTTGGCATTTTTTTGACGCTGATACTCCCCTATCGATGAGCTGTATGATGCAGTTTCTCTTTTCTTGGCAATCTTCTTCTTGGCTGCTCCTTCATTAGAACCAGTGACCTTTTACTTGGGATTCAACCTAATAACCCACTGAGCTATTAGGGAATGTGAGAACAGGTTGTAATTTGTAGTATGCAAGAATAAAAAAACTTTTCACCACCAGAAGCGAAATAGTAACAATGCAGTGACCTGACAAGAATCTGCATAACTAATGATGTGCTAAATAATTGCAAGTCAAATTTATGTATGAGATAGCCAAGATGATTGTCTATAAAATGAAGGTAGTCTTACGATCAAAGCTGTAGTGGATGGTGAGACATAGAGCCTGATATTCAAAAGTTCAAACCATTGTTACCCTTTGTCTTGTCAGTGTATCACTTATGTTACTGGGTGCAGCAGTTTGTAACATGATCAGAACTTTTAGATGTAGCACAGCTCAGAAAGATAACCCTGCCTACACCACTAATTCACAGCTTTCTGTATACATTATAAATTGACAGTGAGCTGCTTATCAAAGCAATGGCATGGTCAGACCAGTACTCTCATGCACAGTATTACTGACAGTAATCATCTCTTTGTTTTAAAACCTTTAAAGTGGAAACAACAGTACACAGCCTAATAAGTGACACATCCCTGGATTCAGTATTTTAGCCCTAAATTATCCTGCACCTCAGATTACATAGCAAACATCTACTGGCAAATTCCCTGTAAATTGGTTTACTAGAATCAACACCGGTCACTTATTTACAGCATATGGGCTCATTCTCTGATCACTGAGTGGCGTTCAGCCCCATCACACCGTCTTTCTCACTTGACTACCAGTCACATAGTCAAAAGCAACAGAGAGTATATGCGACCAATCAAACTAGTTCTACCCATGATTCTAAGGGGCACTTTGCACACTACGACATCGCAAGCCGATGCTGCGATGCCGTGCGCGATAGTCCCCGCCCCCGTCGCAGCTGCGATATCATGGTGATAGCTGCCGTAGCGAACATTATCGCTACGGCAGCTTTACATGCACTCACCTGCCCTGCGACGTCGCTCTGGCCGGCGAATTGCCTCCTTATTAAGGGGGCGGGTCGTGCGGCGCCACAGCGACGTCACACGGCAGGCGGTTAATAGAAGCGGAGGGGCGGAAATGAGCGGGATGTAAACATCCCACCCACCTCCTTCCTTCCGCATAGCCGGCGTGAGCCGCAGGACGCAGGTAGGAGATGTTCCTCGCTCCTGCGGCTTCACACACAGCGATGTGTGCTGCCGCAGGAACGAGGAACAACATCGTAACATCGGTATTTCCCAATTAATGGAAATGACCGACGCTAAACCAATGATACGATTACGGCACTTTTGCGCTCGTTAATTGTATCATAAAGGATTTACACACTACGATGTCAAGAGAGACGCCGGATGTGCGTCACTTTCAATTTGACCCCACCGACATCACACCAGCGATGTCATAGTGTGCAAAGTGCCCCTTAGAGTTAAGGTCCCATGTCTATTGATAAAACCCTTTAAAGGGTATATGCGGGAATTTTAAACAAAAATGAAACAAAGTGTGCCTAAGCACTAATAGGCAGATAGTTGCTACTTACCTGCTTGTTGTTCCCAGCGCTGTTCTTTGCCAGCACAGAGCAGTCACATACCTCTAATGTCAGCGATTTAGTTACTCCCGCTGATGTCGCAAAAACAGAATGCGGCTTCTCATTTGCTCTGCTCTCTAGATGGGGTGGGACAGCTGAAGTCACGCTGATTGACAGCTGGCTCCCCTAGTTAGACAGCAGACAGACAGCTGTCAATCAACATTACTTCGGCTGTCCTGTCCCATCTACAGAGCAGAGTGGAAAAGAAGCTTCCATTGTGTTGACAATGCCATTGTATGGCCGATAAGAATGGTTTATGACTGCTCTGTGCCTGAGAAGAACGGCGCCGGGCACAACAGACAGGTAGGTAGCAGCTCACTGCCTGTTAGTACTTAGGCACATTTTTCTTAAGTCCTGGATATACCCGTTAAGCATTAGATATAGAAGAAAAAAAGGAAAAAAAAATATTTTGGTGTCAATCATTTAATATTTATATAGTCAGACACACAATCATTGGTGACTCACTTTAGCTACTTGTTCATACAACAAAACAGATACAAATATTGAACGACTGAATTAATGAATCAGAATCATTGGCTAAATGATTCCGTTATCTCTAACATTCACGGTAAGCACAAATGAAGATTTTTCAGTTTTTCGTTCAGTAAATGAAAACTACTAATGAAATCAGATACAGAACCTAATGAAATTTTAATCATAACAGATATAAATAAATGTATCAGAGTAATTCTAAAATAAAATGTCTGTAACACCAATAGTGCAGTTATTTATACTTTTAGGTCTTTTCGCTGTTTCTAGCTGCTTTTATAAAGATACATTTTAACTTTCACAGCAGAGAACTGTAGAAGGGGAATTCACCGTCCTAATAAAACCACAACAGAAAGTCACTGTAATCATTTTTATGTTACCGTTATCGTTATGACTAAGGGTGCAGCACCCTTTAGTATTATACTGTCAGATGTTTTCAGTATCCTAATTTCAACGATTTAGATTACTTTTGTAGATATTACAGTTAGGCTATGTGCCCACGCTGCGGATTTTGCGCGGATTTTGCCGCGGATTTGCAGCGGATTTACCGCGGATTTTCCGAAAATCTGCAGCAGCGGCACTTCCAAGCCATTTCAATGGCATTTTGGAAATGCTGTGTCCATGCTGCAGATTTTTCCACGGCGGATTTGCCGCGGATTTTGATCTGGAAAAATCTGCAGCATGTTAATTATTGTTGCGGATTTTGGTGCGGATTTTGGGTATAGAATGGGGGCAAAAAAAAAAAATCCGCATCAAAATCCGCGGCAAATTCGCGGTAAATCCGCGGCAAATCCGCGGCAAAAATAAGGTGCGGATTTGCCGCGAAAGTCGCGGATTTTCATGCAGAAAAATCCGCAGGTACATTCTACCGTGGACACATAGCCTTAAAGTGGTTGTTCAATCACAACCTCCATGGAATTGGTCAGCAATATCAAATCAATGGGGTCCAACACATGGCACCCCCCTGATCAGCTAATTGCTCTGGCTGGAGCTTTGATCTGATACTGATGTCCTATCTTCGGATAGGTCAATCAATATGTTGTGAATGGACAACTCCTTTAATAAATTTAATTAAAAAATATAATTGATTTTTTTATATATATAATATTATTTGAAATAGATGCATAGAGAGATAAATAGATACATAGATAAATGTAGATCTTACCATCTGGTGGCATTAGCACTTTCTTGTTTTGGGTACACCAACCAACAGGGTGTAAGTCCGCTGTCATAACATCACACCAGAAGTCAGCTCTTCTGTCTTCTCCATAGCCACAATATCTTAGCAGCAGTAGCTGGCCACATGTTGTAATGATAGTAGCCACCCAATAGGTATCTGGGTTACTCTTATTTGCCACTTCCAGTTTCATTCCTGGTTGGAAGCTGCTTTGTAGACTAATTTCAACCTTGTACAAGAAAATAAATGAGATGGATCATTCCACATTACACAAAACATAATTAAGTTATGAACAGATATTTTAAGTAATACCATGAAAACAAGTAGTGTATTCAGCCCTTGTACAAGTCCCACAATGTCATAGTCTATATAGAAAATATAAGGATTAGGTAAGGTAAAATACTAATTCTGTCAACGATAAGAGAATACATTTTAGTTACACATCTTCTGATTTCATTTATTAAAATTTCCCTCTAATTACAAGATACAGGCTATTAATATTCAAATGCAAGGTTCCTTTAGAAAATATAACAATTTAAGGAAATCTCAATCACAAAAATCTTATATTCTCCTTTCCTTTTCCTATTCCATATCTCCCTCTATTTCGATTTAAAATTTTCAAATGCAGTCATTTAGGAAACCAACCAAAGCATTATCATGGTATAGAAGACACTCAAGCATTGGGACTAATATATGAGGTTTTGAAAAAGCCTTGCTTCATACTACTAGAAAGCGAGAGCATTTTATGCCTCAATCAGGAATTCTCTAGTAATGTCAGCTTTACTACATGACAATGTCTTCTTAAGGCCCCGTTACATACAATGACATCGCTAACGAGATGTTGTTGGGGTCACGGAATTCGTGACGCACATCCGGCCTCGTTAGCGACGTCGTTGCATGTGACACGTACGAGCGACCGCTAACGATCAAAAATACTCACCTTATCGTTGATCGTGCACACGTCGTTCATTTCCAAAATATCATTGCTGGTGCAGGACACAGGTTGTTCGTCGTTCCTGAGGCAGCACACACCGCTACGTGTGACACCCTGGGAACGACGAACAACACCGTACCTGCGTCCTGCCAGCAACGAAGTGGGCATGTCGTTTATGCGGCTGGTCTCCGCCCCTTCACTTCTATTGGCGGGCCGCTGTGTGACGTCGCTGTGATGGCACACGAACCTCCCCCTTAAAAAAGAGGTTGTTCGCCGCCCACAGCGACGTCGCTAGGAAGGTAAGTAGTGTGACGGTAACAGCGATATTGTGCGCCAAGGGCAGCGATTTGCCCATGACACACAAACGACGGGGGCGGGTGGTTTCATGAGCGACATCGCTGCGTGTAAAGCCCCCTTTATTGTTTCTTGGGAATTTCTTCTATTTCAAGTATATAAAAGAAGTTTTCCAAGATTTGAAAGAATAATATAAAATAACAATTAGGGTCAATAAAGGGTTTGGTCATACATTGAAAATTAACCTTTATTATTTAAATTTGACATAACGCCGCTAAAATGTTTTCCTTTGCTACTATTAGATAAGCATAAAAAAGGACACTTGAAACAAAGTTCTAGGTTGCTGTCTATTACCAAAGTAGCACATAAGAAACATCTCTATTTGGCTTTCTCAAGGGCAGAATATAGAGAAGTGAGCCTCACGTCTCTTTATTCTGCCCTTGAGAAAGCCACACTTAGTGGCGATACGCGTGGGCCTGCATCCCTGCCTTTTCCCCAGCCCTGCTCCCTATGCCTATAGGTATCACAGGTGTTATAGGTCTTTTATCCAGTGTATATATCCTTTATGTGGTTTATTTATACTATTTGGGACACGTCTGGCTGCATTGATAGTGAAACAGCAGTTTTTTGATAGCATACTGACTTTGCTGATTTAATTTATTAATATTTGCTTCATGCTTGTTATTTCCTGCCAGCTTTTATTTTCTGTGATACACTATTTTTCACACTGAGGGCTACTATATATGGGGAGATTTTTTGTAATACTTTATTATAAAGTTACTTCATAGGATGCTTTGTTCTGGACCTATTTGTTTGGCTTTTTAAATGTTTTTAATATGTTTGCTCATTTCATGTGTCTTTGCATATAAGTAAAATAAACTATTTCACTTTTTGGGTAATCTCATTGTCCTTTGGCACATTCCTTTCTTCTTATTGACATTATTGATACTTTTTATGTGCCTATGGAGATTCCTTTAGGTGTTTAGTGCTCTCCTCACTTAAGTACTTCTATCTTAAGGATAGGCCATCAGTGTAAAAGAAGTGGGCAAACTATTTCATTTATGGACATCTATGGACTTATTTATTTGTCACCTTTTATAGTGAACCTTGTCACCAGATTTGTCCCTTATAAGCTGCAGCCACCATCAGTAAGCTCTTGTATACACCATTCTAGAATACTGTATATAAGAGCCCAGGCCACTCTGTATAACATAGAAAACAGGTTTTATTATAATCACCTGGGGGGCAGTTGGGTCCGATGAGCGTCACTGTTCTATGTCGGCACCTCCTCTCTTCCTTCCATCGCCGTCCTCCTTCCCAGCTCCGTGTGGATGAAGCATTCAATGTCATCCACACACAGGCCTCTATTGTGCTCCTGCGCACACTCACTTTTCTCTGCCCTACTGTGGGCACATCAAAATATTTTAGTGCACATGCGGGGGCGGTCTGTGACCTTTCCCTGAGCCTGCACATTGCAGTACTCTGCTGTGTCCTCAGAAAGGCAGAAAATAATGCGCAGGCGCAGGAGCGCAATGGAGGCCTCTCTGTGGATGACAGAGGATGCGTCATCCAAACAAGGCTGGGAAGGAGGATAGTGATGGAAGGAAGAAAGGAGGCATTGAACCCAGACCAGTGACACTCATCGGATCCAACGGCCCCTCAGGTGAGTATAATAGATGTTTTTTACACCATACAGAGTGACTTGGGCACTTATATACAGCATTCTAGAATGCTGTAGATAAGGGCTTACTGGTGGTGCCCACAGCTTATAAGGGAAAAATCTGGTGACAGGTTCAATTTAAAAATATATTTATTTAGACATTTGGTTACATGTTCAATATTTATTTCACCCGTTGTATATGTATGAAAGATTTTTCAAAGTTTATAATCTAACTACTACTATAGGCCAGACATAGGACAAAAAAACTCTCTCTTCAAGCCGATACTGCAATAAATATTGAAGAACCTTAATGGGAACCTGACAGCTGATACTTCACTTTCATTTTTTGGGATGAGCTGACACCCAGAAAAAGTGAAACCTGCTGCTGTTCGCTAACATCTTCTAAATTTTAGCTATGTCTAAAGTAAGTGAGAGTGAATCAGCTCATTATGGTCTGCAGGGCTCCCATGACATAAAAACATCACGTGAGCCCCAGGAAACCAGGCACCAACATCACTGGAATGGCACCAGCACCAGAGGTAAGAAGAGGCTGTTTTTAGTTTACATGGGGAATATAGCAATTGAGAAGGGGTTGTCTGAGAAGTGGACAAGCCCTTTGATTGTTTATATGAGTTACAAATAGTTAAAGGATGAGCAGTCACACGTGCTCACTAAGGCTATGTTCACACTAGAAAAATGATTTTTCTTAAGAAATTTCTTAAGAAATTTCTTGAGAGTGAAGTATTAGCGCACCTGCGTTAAAAAACGCACCAATAACGCAGGTGCGTTTTTGGTGCGTTTTTGGTGCGTTTTTTTTTTTTAGGTTGGTCCCTGCATTTTTTAATGCCTTTACAGCAATAAAGCACGCTGAAAATGAAAAAAAAAAAGATAGATAGATAATATAGATAGATAGATAGATAATAGAGAGATAGATAGATAGATAGATAGATAGATAGATAGATATAGATAGATAATAGATATATATTTAGGGGAATAGATAGGTAGATAGATAGAAGATAGATAGATAGATAAATAGATAGATAGAGGGATAGATAGATAATAGAGGGATAGATAGATAGATAGATAGATAATAGAGGGATAGATAGATAGAGGGATAGATAGATAATAGAGGGATAGATAGATAGATAGATAGATAGATAGATAGATAGATAGATAGATAGATAGATAGAGGGATAGATAGATAGATAGATAGATAGAGGGATAGATAGATAGAGGGATAGATAGATAGATAGATAGAGGGATAGATAGATAATAGAGGGATAGAGAGATAGATAAATAGATAGATAGATAATAGAGGGATAGATAGATAGAGGGATAGATAGATAATAGAGGGATAGATAGATAGATAGATAGATAGATAGATAGATAGATAGATAGAGGGATAGATAGATAATAGAGGGATAGAGAGATAGAGAGATACAGTAGATGATAGATAGATAATATAGAAAGATAGATAATAGAGAGATAGATAATAGAGAGATAGATAGATGATAGCTAGAGGGATAGATAGATAGATAGATAGATATAGATAGATAATAGATAGATATTTAGGGGAATAGATAGAGAGATAATATAGAAAGATAGATGATAGATAGATAGATAGATAGATAGATATAGATAGATAATAGATATTTAGGGGAATAGATAGATAGATAATAGAGGGATAGATATTCCAGCTTTATTTATGATGTTTTCCCCCACACACACTGCACTTCTCGCGGCCTGTAGTGTGTTCACATCACCGGCCGTGAGAAATGTCCTGGAGTTACCCGCAGCCTCGCTCAGGGAGCCGCATTCAGCACTCGCTCACTAAACAAGGCTGTGGGGAAAACTGTCAGTCGTGGCTGGAGCAGTGCTGGAAGCACCGCGGGACATCAGTGTGGATTACGTCGGAGCTGTGTTTGGGAGGGGTTAATAAAGTGGTGACAGAGGAGCTTTTTGTCTTTTATTCAAAATAAAGGATTTTTCGGTGTGTGTGAGTGTTTCTTTACTTTCACTTACAGATTAGTGACAGCGAGTCATGGACGCTGCCATTACTAATCTTGGACTTAGCGACAGCTATTGGTTGCCGTTAATTCCATATTACCCTGATTGCCACCGCATCACGGCAACAAGAAGAGTCGGGACACTCCGGGACTGCCGCATAATGAATGTGACAGTCCCGAGGCAGCGCTGGCTGATAATCTCGGCTGCGGGAGGGGGGGGCATTAACCCTGGCCCTCGCCCTCCCCAGCCTGAGAATACCGGGCCGCCACTGTGTGCTTACCTGGCTGGACGGTAAAAATACAGCGGAGCCCACGTTTTTTGGGTTTTTTTTTAATATGTACGTTTGATTTCTATGTGTTTGTGCATTATATATGTATGTGTCTGTGTGTAAGATCACTACTTTCTGCCAACACTGAAAATGGAGGAACTTCCTCTTCCTGTCCTAGTGACATCACTTCCCTGTAAAACGCAGTGCAGGGAAGTACACTATGTCCCAAAAAAAGCAAAATAACGTGGGAATAACGCAGGTATAGCGCAGGTATAACGCAGGAATAACGCACCTAACTTGCTACCTGCGTTATTCCCTGCGCTATTTCATGATTACATTACAGTCAATGGGGTGAAATAACGCAGTTAGCTGCAGAAAAGAAGTGACATGCTCATTCTTTTTCTTAAGAAAATCTACTGAAAGAATTTTCTTAAGAAAAAAATGAAGTGTGCGCACAGCTAATTTTTTTTTGCCATAGGTTTTGCTGGGGAATGTCTGCAGAAAGGTTACAATAATTTCTCAAGAAATTTCTGAAGCAAAAACGCACCAAAAACGCAGGTCAAAAACCCAGTGTGTGAACATAGTCTAACACTTCATTCACACAGAGGACTTTGAGTCCATTGTTCTCTGAGTTAGTGGGGGGTCTCTCATCAGCTATAAGGCTATGACCTTTTGTGTGCAGTGCAGAGCGAACACGTGCGCACATAGCCTAACTCTGGAAATTTTACACTTATGTTCTATCTTATGCTTTCTTCATAACAGAAGTTAATGGATGAGGATACAACTGGAAGTCACACAGTAGCATACACAGGTGGTCAAAATTGTTGGCACCCCTCGTTTAATGAAAGAAAAACTCACAATAGTCACAAAAATAACTTTAATCTGATAAAAGTAATAATAGATAAAAAATCTATGAAAATGAACAAATGAAAGTCAGACAGTGCTTTTCTGCTTCCACAGAATTAAATAAAAACAAAACTCATGAAATAGGCCTGGACAGAAATGATAGTTCCTTCCTTAACTTAATATTTTGTTGCACAACCGCTTGAGGCAATCAAACGATTCCAGTAAATATCAATGAGACTTCTGCACCTCTGGACAGGTATTTTGGCCCACTCCTCAAGAGCAAACTGCTCCAGTTGTCTCGTGTTTGAAGGTTGCCTTTTCCAGATGGAAGATATCAGTTCTTTCCAAAGTTGCTCAATATATTTAGGTCATGGCTCATAGAAGGCCACTTCAGAATAGTCCAATGTTTTCCTTTTACCCATTCTTGGGTGTTTTTAGCTTTGTGTTTTGGGTTATTACACTGTTGCAAGACCCATAACCTGCAACTGAGAACAAGCTTTCTGACACTGGGCAGCACATTTCTCTCTAGAATCCCTTGATAGTCTTGAGATTTCATTGTACCCTACACCGATTCAAGACACCCTGTGCCAGATGCAGCAAAGCCGCCCCAGAAAAAAACAGATCTTCCTCCATGTTTCACAGTAGGGACAGTGTTGTTTTCTTGATATGCTTCATTTTTCTGTGTGTGAACATAGAGCTGTAGTGCCTTGCCAAAAAGTTCCATTTTTGTCTCATTTGTCCATAGGACATCCTCACAGAAGCTTTTTGGCTTGTCTACAGTTGTTTGGCAAATTCCAGTCTGCCTTTTTAATGTTTTTTCTTTCAACAATGGTGTGCTACTTGGTCGTCTCCCATGAAGTCCACTTTGGCTCAAATAACGACGGATGGTGCGATCTGACACTGATGTTCCTTGAGCTTGAACTTCACCTTTAAGCTATTTAGAGGTTTTTCTGGGCTCTTTTGTTATCATTCGTATTATCTGTCTCTTTGATTTGTCATCAATTTTCCTCCTGCTGCCACATCCATGGAGGTTGGCTATAGTCCCATGGATCTTAAATCTCTGAATAATATGTGCAACTGTAGTAACAGGAACATCAAGCTGATTGGAGATGGTCTTATAACCTTTACTTTTAACATGCTTGTCTAAAATTTTCTTTCTAATCTCCTAAGACAACTCTTTTTTTGCTTCTACTGGTCCATGTTGAATGTGGTACACAGCATGTCACCAAACAGCACAGTGAGTATCTGTAGCCCTACATACAGGCCCACTGACTGATTTCAAGATTGTAGTCACCTGTGATCCTAATTAGTGGACACACCTTGATTTAACATGTCCCTTTTGTCACATTATATGCAGGGGTACCATCATTTCTGTTCAGGCCTATTTCAGGAGTTATATTTTCTAAACAATTCTGTGGAAGCATGGCTGAAAAGCAATGTCTGACTTTCCTTTGTTCATTTTCATTGTTTTTCTTATTTGTTATTATTTTTGTCAAATTAAAGTTATTTCTGTGACCATTGTGGGTTTTTCTTTCATTAAACAAGGGGTACCAACAATTTTGACTACGTGTGTAGCTCTGCCGTAAACAGTTAACGTTTTACACATGGAAGTGTAAATTCTGTGAAGCATCTTGGAAAAAAACATGGCTAAGCAAAAAGCTTAACGTCTTTATGTCTGATCTGTTATGTGACACCAGATCCCCTGTGTTAGCTTGTGCTTTCCTCACATGGTATTTAGTTCAGGGTTTTGCTAATCACGGACATCAATACATACATGTTTAAAAGAAGTGTGAGGTGCAGCAACAGATGAAGATTCCTCCAGGTACTCATCCCAACTGAAATCTGTGTCTTCAACACTGGAGCCATCATCTACGAATAGAATAAGGGACAATTAGAATCTAATGGAAATGCCTCATGTAATATTAAAGAGAAACTTCACTCAGATTGTAATTATAGTTGGCGTCTGTGGTGTGGAGATTACTTATAGGCAGAGAAATTGTCACCCGGAACCCACTCTCTATCATTGCTATTGGTAACGCTGACAGAATTTCCTCAATTCAGGGAATGGGCCATGTATGCCCTCTACATGGAGTGATCATGAAAAATATCTGTATAGACAGTATATGGACATTACCCGCTGTCCATGGTCATTTTCTATCTGTTGAGTTTAAATAATTAGGTTAGCTCACTACAACATTTCAAAATGGTGACAATTATTGTTCCTAAAATTCTTAAACATTAGCCTCAGAATTAGATTATAAATAAGAAGTCTAACCCAGCCCCTCTGACAGTCCGGTTTCTGCACTCTTGTAGTACATGGCAGAGGAGTCCCTCAAGTATTAGGGTCCACATGATCATGTAAACTCTGAACCCTTTATGAGTAAGGTCAGCATGCATTATGAGCTGTGTGTAATAATAAAGAATAGTTCACCATATATCGGTATGGAGTTAGTTATGTCTAGGTATGGAATCAAAGGAAAAAAACAAAAAACTCATAAAATGACTCTTTTATTGGTATACCATAAAGGTGTATTTTATTGCACCATACAAGGTATATTTGAAAATATTCACAAAGCAGGATAAAAATAGCCCTATATATGAGGTCCTATAGAAAAGTAAATAGGGGTCTATAAAATGGAGAACTCACCCTAAATGTGCTAATGAACCCCTTCTATGATTTTCTGTGTGCAGAAGAACAATAAAAGGGAAGTCATTTATTATGTGAGATCCAAGTGGCACCTATTAATGAATAAATAATTATTAGATAATAGTGTGAACAAAAGTCTTGTTAAATAAATATTATAATTGTCCGTACAGTCCAGTTTATACCGTCCATTTGAGATAATGCTGTTAAAAGATTTTATAATGAAACGTCAGATGGTTTAATCAGTCCCTATCGTCTGTAAAGTTCTTTCTTTTTCCATGTACAGAAATAGGGAAAGGAGAGAGATGACACCGCCTTCCACACCTACAAATATCTCCCAGAAAAAAACACGGGGGAGGATGCAAACCCGATGCATTTTCCCTCTGGCATATTGCATCATCCACGTGGAGTAGGGAAGGAGAATGGTGATGGAAGCAAGAGTGGAGGACTTGGATCAAGACCAGCAAATGCCCATCAGACCGGACTGTATTGGACCGCCATGCAGGTGAGTATAGCAAAAGCTATTTTTACGTTATACAGATTGGCCTAGGCACTTACAGTGCCTTGCAAAAGTATTCGCCCCCCCCAGAATAATATTGCACTTTTCAGGTATTTATTTTTTAAAAAAGTATAAAATAAGCAATTAATTACGTTCAACTTCACAATTGTGTCCACTTGTTGTTGATTCTTCACCATAACATAAATTTTTATCTTTATGTTTGAAGCCTGAAATGTGGGAAAAGGATGAAAAATTCAAGGGAGCTGAATATTTTCACAAGGCACTGTATATACAATATTCTAGAATACTGTATATAAGAGCTTACTGGTGGTGGCCGCAGTTTATAAGGAACAAATCTGGTGACAGATTCTCTTTAATAATGGAGCATCTGCTGCAGGTACACAAATGCACAGGACCATGCAGACAATGCAGAAAAAGAAAAAAAGACGTGTTCAGTCACTCCGTGCTGCTGTTGAAGACTTTCCAAAGGAAGATCTAGGACACAACAGTAGAGATAAGTGGTTTTTAGTCAATATGTTTTAAAGCCATTACAAGCTTCTTCTTCAGGAAAAGAATCACAGTGGAACTTTTACTGAAGAAAAAGCTTGTAATAGCTTTGAAATATATTGAATAAAAACCCCTTATCCCCACTAGTGTGTCCTCGATCTTCCTTTGGAAAGTCCTCAGCAGCAGCGAGTAATGTCCTTCTGTCCTTTTTTTGGATGAACAGTATTGATATATCCATTAGTACTATAGCAATAGAATTTAAATGTCAATCACCACCTCTCTCATATTTTCTTCCTTCACAGAATTTGGGTTATGCCAACAATGCCCATACTCTAGTGACTTTATGATTAGCGTACAGCATGTGGCAATCCGTGCAGTAGAAATTTAGGAAATTGGAACTTTACTTCTGAACACTTAAAATATTCCTTGTTTACATGTCACTTAAAATAGAATCCATTTCCTTTAATACAGCTATACATAAAGGGGGCTTTACACGCTGCGACATCGCGCTATATCGTCAGGGTAACGTCGTTAGTGACGCACATCCGGTGTTGTTAGCGACATCGCAGCGTGTGACATCTATGAGCGACGATCAACGATCGCAAAAACGTCAAATATCGTTGATCGTTGACACGTTGCTCCTTTTCATAATATCGTTTGTGGTGAATGCCGCTGGTTGTTCGTCGTTCCTGCGGCATCACACATCGCTATGTGTGACACTGCAGGAACGACGAACATCTCCTTACCTGCGTCCACTGGCAATGAGGAAGGAAGGAGGTGGGCGGGATATTCCTCCCGCTCATCTCCGCCCCTCCTCTGCTATTGGACGTCTGGCGTGTGACGTCGCTGAGACGCCGCACGAACCGTCCCCTTAGAAAGGAGGCGTTTTGCCGGCCACAGCGACGTCGCAGGGAAGGTAAGTCCGCGTGACGGGTGTAAGCAATTTTGTGCGCCACGGGCAGCGATTTGCCCGTGACGCACAACCGACGGGGGCGGGTACGCTTGCTAGCAATATCGATAGCGAAATCGCAGCGTGTAAAGTGCCCTTTAGATTACCTCTATACATAGGTTTTAGAAGGCTTTTGGTACATTGCAGAAATGCATTACAAATCTGTTTTTAATCATTTACTGCCAACGGAAATCAGTTTACCTTTATACTAACACAATCTAATCAGTGATCTAATATTTATTAAATCCAAATTGAAATGGAAGATTTGGTTTCATTAAAAATCCAATCCTCTATACCATTTCCATGTGGTTATAACATAATACAATTTGTGGTGGGATATAACTGTACATTAACGCAGCTTACAAGAAGCATCTGAGAGATAATTGTTTCTACAAAGACTAATTCCAGTGCTGGAATAACTCCATTATATTTCAATTATGCAGCATAAATGAGATTTCCACAACACTTCTATTACTTTATCTGTGTGTAATGATGAAGTGATAACTACAATACATTTCTAATGATAACTCGTGTAGATTCTGTCATTAATAGTACAATTATGCAAATATTTGTAGGGAACTGCTAATGTTCTTAAGGCAACAATTTACATAAGAATGAATAATATTAATGTGTGTATTAATTCAAATTATTATCCATACAGTCTCATTCACAAAGAGAGTATAAGAATGGAACCACCAACCCAATCCCCCAATCAGAGGACAATGACCATCCATAGTCTCATACAATGCCTTGGTTACAGTTTTGCCACTTTTGACTTATTCTAATAATCTTGGATTTTCCTCCACTTGACTTTAGCTGATTAGGGTTTATAAAAAGAGAGATTAGATCCCGAGATCCTAACATATTGTTACCCCTCTATAAATCAAGGCCACATCTGGAATATAGGATCCAGTATCGGGCTCCACATTCTAAAAAGGATATTCAGAAGTTGAGCCAGTTCAAAGGCGGGTAATTAGATTATAGCAAGGAATGGAAGGCCTCCCATATGATGAGGTTGAAGAAGTTGGATTTGTTTGGCTTAGAGAAAAGACGTCTCAGACAAGATCTCATTAATATGTACAAATACATGTGTGGTCAATATAAAGGACTGGCACATGACTTATTTCTTCCAAAGACAATACTAAGGACCAGGGGGCATGCACTGCGAGTGGAAGAAAAGCGATTCCGGCAGCTAAATAGGAAAGGGTTCTTTACAGTTAGAGCAGTCAGACTGTGGAATGCCCTACCACAAGAGGTAGTAATGGCAGATACTATAACAGCTTTTAAAAAAGGGCTGGATGATTTCCTCAGTACACACAATATTGTCGGTTATAAATGACTTAATGACAAAATGTAGAATTGATGGAAGAAGGTTGAACTAGATGGACCTAGGTCTTTTTTCAACCTATATAACTATGTAACTATGATTTATTATTTTCATTAACTTTTTCTCTAGATAAATCATTTACAAATGCCTGTAAATAATAACACTTGTTTTTCATGTATGCAGTTCAGCAGTTCCTTAGGCAGGGTTTGCCTTGTTTTGTGATCGTAACTACAGAATAAAAACATCTACTGTTTTCTGGACTTCTGGATTACATAATAAATTGCAATATTTTTGTATTGAAAGGTAATACATTTTCAGTGTTTCACCAGAAGGCAGACTATTAGGACTATTATGCTTCAGGCAGTTCCTAATAGGTTCACATACATGGCTCATATGAGGGCTATCATTAGCAACCCATTGCTGCTCTACAATGGTTTGATGGGGCATTGTTCCCCTCCATCAGTTGCAGCACATAGTCATTGCAGTTGTTTCACATTGATACATAAGGGGACAATCGCCTGGGATACCAGGTTCTACAAATCTGATGATGCTGCAGGATATCAGCTGTAATATGTAGCTGATGCCCACTGATGATGGTGTATGCAAAACTCCTGTCCCAGAATCATCAACCTCCCAATACATTCACTGTGAATTGCTTGAAGGGCCATCTGAGCTGTAAAGGCTGCTTTACACGCTACGATTTATCTGACGATATGTCGTCGGGGTCACGGTTTTCGTGGCACACTTCAGTCATCGTTAGCAACGTCGTTGCATGTGACACCTACGTGCAACTCCGAATGATCGCAAATAGGGTGAAAATCGTTGATTGTTGACACGTCGTTCAGTTTCAAAATATTGTTCGTAGTTTGGAACGCAGCAGACATATTGCTACGTTTGACACCCTGCCAACGATGAACAACATCTACACGACCGCCTTGGTCAAACAATATATTGCTGAATGATATAGCGTCGTTTGTGAGATGTGTACGTGTGACCACTACAAAACGACCGATGAGCGATCTCGGCAAATCGTAACAACGATCTGGGCGTGTCACATCGCTAACAAGATCGCTAGCGATATCGTTGTGTAAAGCAGCCTTAAGTGTGTGCTGTTGGTTAAAGAAGCCCTCCCATGCAGTTTTTTTCACTATATCTGTGTATATAGTGCTGTGTGAGAGTGTTAATATAGTCACCTACTGCCGCCATCTCCAGTATCAGGTGCTGTTCAGCTCCTCTTCGTAGTGACGTCAACGCTCTTCAGACTATCTGGCTCACTTTATGCTCTGTGCGTGAGTCGGAAGCCTCTTTTACAATGTAAGTCTATGGAGTCTCGTTTTGATGCTCTATAGATTTACATTCTAAAAGTCACTTCTGGGTCACATAAAGCACAGTGTGACCTGGAAAGTCTGAAGAGCAGTGATGTTACTTAGAAAAGTAGCAGAACAGCATTGAATCCCAGAGAAGGCGACGGTAGAGGAGTACATTAAAACACTAACACTACACTACATACACATATATAGTGAAAAAAAAACTTAATGGGAGGGCTTCTGTAATCACGGACAGTACACAGATTGTACACTGATGGCATCCGTGTACTGTGTATACTTTTCACTGACCCACAAACTTGTATGCTTAAATATTGATTTAACGGCCTTCCAATAGCAGAGGAGGGGCAGAGAAGAGCGGCCGGAACATGCCGCCCACCTCCTTCATTCCTCATTACCGGTGGACAGAGGTAAGGAGATGATCGTCGCTCCTGGGGTGTCACACATAGCGATGTGTGATGCCGCAGGAACGAGGAACAACCTCGCTACGTATGAGACAACGATTTTTGGTAAATGAACGACCTCTCATATACCAACGATTTTTGTCTCTTTTGCGATCGTTTAAGGTCGTTCCTGCCAGTCACAAGCTGCGATGTCGCTAACAGCGCCGGATGTGCGTCAAAAACACAGTGACCCCGACGACGATATATCGTTAGCGATGTCGCAGCGTGTAAATGGCCCTTTAGGGTCAAGAACAGTGTAGGTATAGTCTCTAACACTATTCCGTCCATAAAAAACAAGGAAATATGGAAATTTTTAATCAAAGGCTTAATCAGGATTCATTGGGAACTATTGAAAATTGATCTGTCATACCTGTCAGGACCCTACCCCTCAGGACCCGCCTCCAAGATCCTGAGCATGCAACTACATTTTGTGAGTTGCTGCAGGGGTAACATGGAAATTATTATTTTTTTTATCAATAAATGGTTATTTTTGTTAAAATCCAAACCATAATCCTGCATATAAATATGAAATTCACATATTGGAGAAATGTATAAAGCGACCAACATACACTACAGAATATATTTAACGTCTCACGATGTAGAACCAAAATATAAATAATTATGGCCGAATAGGTTGTTATAGAAAATCTGAAGGTCCTGCTGTTTGATTATGTCCATTGAGTAAGCACTGTATCTAAAAATATTTCCGGAAATTCTTTAAAGTTTTTTCCCGCTTGTCTGTGCTCAGCATGTATCTGCTGTGTTAGCAATTAGAACCTATCTTAAGTTGGTAGCTGCCAACTTTCATTATCTTTAGCAGGCCGTTCAGCAGATCCTTGAGGAATACATTTCAGAATGTACTCTGCAGAATAAACTGGACTCCCATGCTTCACTAGATAATAGTTTAAGCTGACAAATTACATTGTAATCATGAAGTGGCATGGCATTTATTTCCTTATTTTTCATTTAGAAGGAAGAACTTAATAGGAGCAATATTTCACAGTGGCATATTTGGCCTATTCGTGGTTAATTTAGTAAAAAAAATATGAAAAATTTGGTGAAAAACATACAATGGTAAGAGCAAATGACAGCTCATGAATATTATAAAAAAATGATACCCTAAAACCATCAGCTTAAAGGGTTATTCCCATGTCAAAGATCTTATCCCAATATGTAGTAGGTGCAATAAAATTAATATTAACAAATACATCCAATGAGAAATGACATAGTTCTTCTGATTCAGTATGTCGCTTACCTCATGTTCAGGGCATTGCAGGACCTTAGGTATCCATGGTTATGACCACTCATATAGTCACAGTTAGTTAGTTGCTCGTGGTCATAACCATGGATACCTAAGGTACTGCAATGCCCTGAACATGAGGAAAGTGTCATAGTGAATCAGAAGAATTATACTACATTTCTAATTGGAGGTATTTGCTATTATTATTATTATTATTATTATTCCTACCGCATGTTGGGATAGGATCTTGGAAATGGGAATACCCCTTTAATATTGCTTTCCCTATTCCTGGCAGAATAGCCAACCATTGAGTACAGATACAAAAAGACTTCTCCGGTGTCCTGAGGTATCTGTCATGAAGATGTTAAATCCAATACTAACTCTTGTGGTAGGGCATTCCACAATCTTACTACTCTAACTATAAAGAACCCTTGCCTAAATAGGAAAGGGTTCTTTATAGTTAGAGCAGTCAGACTGTGGAATGCCCTACCACAAGAGATAGTATTGGATTTAACATCTTCATGACAGATACCTCAGGACATACAGCTGTATGCCAAGGCCCAAACACAACATGCTGGAGGTCTGCTATACTGAAGCTCTCTTTTGACCATAGTCCCCTGAGGAATAAGCATATTATGAAACGCGTTGGGAGGTGTAAGAGCATATCAGGTCAGATGGTTGCCAATTGAGGGGTACTGTGAGGCTGTAATGGTTTGCCCCCCCCCCCCTATATATTGGACAACTTTGTTTTTCTCAATATCTTATGTATAGTCTACAGTGAGTGTTGTCTACAGGACTCTATTGTCTATTGTATATTATTCTGTCTAATGTGTCTGACAACTTGTTGATTGTTGTCTTTAATTCTATCACCACGGTGGGAGGAATCTTCCCCCCCCCACCCCCCCGTGTGAAGTTTGTCCTTCCTTGGTGATACCAGGAGCTCTACATCTGCTTCATTTTATTAGGTTGTTTTCTACAACCGTAATTGTTGTGTGGTTTGATATTTTTACTTATTAACCATTAAAGGTTATATTTTAATTGTTACCACAGTTCATACACTATAAATGCTTGGCAGTGCCAGACTAGTCTGGTCTCTGGCGATGGTCTTCAATAAATGGCCAAAGCATACCTAAAATGCTCTGACATTTCATATAATGATATACGTAGCATCAATCGTGCAGCCAGCCTGCGATTTATGCTGCCTGTGGTTTGGACAGCATGAAACACCTGACAGGTTCACTTTAAAGGGAACCTGTCAGGTCCTATATGCACCCAGAACCACGAGCAGTTCTGGGTGCATATTGCTAATCCCTGCCTAACCGTCCCTGTAAACACTAGCACAGGTAAAGAGATGTTTAGAAAAAGTATTTCTAAAGATCTTTTATCTTATGCTAATGAGCGCGGGGACTAGTTCCAAGGGCTTTGCTTCCCTTGCTAGTCGGCCCCATTAGCATTGGGCGTGCTAACATGCTAATGAATACACAGCGTCAGAGGATGATCTCACTCACCTCTCTGCTGCCATCACTGCCTGACGCTGGATTTTGGGTCTGCGCATGATCCTGGACTTTAGGTCATGGGCACTACTTCAGTTTGAAGCCGGGATATGTACACCCAGCTGCATAGTGCGTGTGACCGAACCTCCGGGGTCATGAGCACGGAGCCGAAATCCAGTGTGGGGTTGTGATGGCAGCAGGGAGGTGAGTGATATCATCCTCTGACGCTACAAATTCATTAGCACGTTTGTACACCCACAGGGGCATACTAACAACTATCATGCTAATGAAGCCGACCAGCAAGGAAAGCAACAGCCTTGGGACTAGTCCCCGAGCTCATTAGCATATGCTAAAAGATATTTAGAAATACTTTATGCTACTAGATGCAGGGACGGTTAGGCAGGGAATGCTCGCCGTTCTGGGTGCATATTGGATCTGACCGCTTCCCTTTAAATAACAGCTCAGGCATCATCATATCAATGTATCTGGCATATAGTGCACCCTGCTCCGTCTCCTAGGCTACTGTACCCAGCATTGTAAAATCACAATATATTCTACAGTGCCTGCCTGACTACTGGATAGGGGAGCCTTCAAGAGAGAACAGGACACTCTTTATCCTAGGACATAGATATGAGCAGACCTGTGCTGATTGTTAAAAGCAGACTTATCGTTGGAAGTGATGTATAAAACCTATGTTTGATTGAATTTGGATTTGGGAAATTTGGAAGCCAAGTCAACACCTTAAACTTCATGTCATGTTCCTCAAGCCATTCCTGAACAATAAATGGATAAATTAAATTCACCAATTACGGTATACAAGTAACTACCATTACAGGAATGTGGACATTACAATAGATGGCTATTTTATCTCTGTGTGATTTTTTTTACAATATTCTTATATGTACTTTCTTTTTCTATGTCTTATTTTTTCTGGATAGGTCACACTGTCTTCTTGGAGATAAAAAAAGGAAACTGCCAACATATAAATTGGCTGTAAAACTCTGATACCTAATATAATTAAAAGCAAGCATATCTTTGCTAATGTCTCCTCTGTCATGGATTACTGAAAAACTGCACTTCATTTGGTATTCTTTATATCACAACCAAAACTTATCTAAAATTGTATGACTTGTATCCTTTTCTTTCACCAGTTTCCCTTATTCATATTTTATCTACGATTTTCAGTTGACTCTGAGCTAGTGGGTGGATAGTAGCTGCTACTGTATTACATCTCATATACATAGCACACAGAGAGATGGATTCCTGTTAGGCTGCTTTCACACATCCGTTTTTTCCTGTGCGGCACAATCCGGCGCTTTGCAGAAAAAACGCAACCGTTTTTTTTTGCCGCCGGTTGCGTTTTTTTGCATAGACTTGCATTAGTGCCGTATTGTGCCACATGGGCTTGCGTTACGTCCGTTTTTTAGCCGATGCGGCGGCCGGATGGAACGTTGCCTGGCCCGTTTTTTTGTCCGGCAAAAAAAAACGCATCGCGCCGCATCCGGCTGATGCGGCGTGATTTGCAATGCATGCCTATGGACGCCGCATGTGGCATCCTGCAGCAAACACCGCATCCTGCTGCCGCATGCGATTTTTTCCACTGCGCATGCTCAGTAGCCTGCCGCAAGCGGCAAAAACCGGACGGGCCGCAAGTCAAAAACGTATGCAAAGTATGCGGTTTTGTTGCCGCATCCGTTGCATAGGTTTTAGAGCCGGATTGGCCGGCTCTGCTAAACCGGAGGTGTGAAAGCAGCCTAAGCAAAGAACTGCAAAGAACTGCAGCGTGGAAGTCTTTAAACAACAGTACTGAGCTGTGTAA
The DNA here is from genome assembly GCF_048569485.1 of Anomaloglossus baeobatrachus. Taxonomy (NCBI): domain Eukaryota; kingdom Metazoa; phylum Chordata; class Amphibia; order Anura; family Aromobatidae; genus Anomaloglossus; species Anomaloglossus baeobatrachus. The sequence continues at coordinate 403,401,114 of NC_134356.1, read as the reverse complement.
CTGTGAATCTATCACTGAGGCTAAATCAATTTTCAATAAGTTCAACCTACGGTACCTGTGTCTGTCTGGTCTCTCACTTTGCTGAGTTCCCCTCACTGCTCCCCCCTCTCTATAGAGTTTAATAGTAGTCTGATACTAAAGTGAGCTGACTGTCCATTTATCTTTTAGATGTTTTTTAGAATAGATGATTAGTAAAGGAGTCAGGAGGAGGGTAAGAAGTGGAGAAAAATCATTCTTTTTCTGTTAAGTTTCTATATATTACAAAGTGTTTTATATTTGCTTGCGCTACTAATTTATACAAACTTTGATGACATGATAATGACCATTTAAGGTTTGATCTGAAGTCTGACGTACATTAGGAATCTAATGTATACATTAATTTAGAGGTCTGGTTGGGAGTCTAAATTAATTTTGGGGGTTAGTCTATGGTTGTACTAATTTTACAGATGTGGTCTCATCACAGATCGAGTCAGGATTAATTTATGAGAATAGAATTTTGTCAAATTCATAACAAAAACGGACACTTTAAAATTGAAGAAGTACCATGGCTGCGTTTTTATCTATGGTATACTAAATATTTTTTTAATTTTTCTCGACTAGTATAGTGGAAAATTCCAGTTGATTCCAGTTGATATGATTTGCTTTAATTTATGAAAATAACAAAAATTTGGCAAAAATTTGAAAATTTCACAATTTTCACACTTTGAATTTTATACCCCTAAACCAAATAGTTATATCAAACAAAATCATTAATAAACAACATTTGTCATATGTCAACTTAACATAAGCACCAGTTTTGAAAGATTTTCTTTTGTTGTTAAAAAGTTAGAAGGGTTAAAAGTTTATCAGCAATTTTTCAACAAAATTTACAAAACCAATTATTTAAAGTGACTGAGGGGCCTATGTGATAGAAAATACAATAAAATGACACCATTTAAAAAACTGTACCCCTCAAACTGCTCAAAACCACATCCAAGAAGTTAAGTAACTCTTTAGGTGCTACACAAAAACTATGGATATAAGCCGAGCTCTCGGTGGCAATCGTGTGGACACAGCACCTGCAATCGCGCAATCACCATTATGTAAATTTACTACTTTGTGTGAGATCCCCTGCCCGACTATGATGTAAACTTACGGCAAATATCGTAAAGGGGATAAACTTTACAGGAAAGAGAGAACCCTACTAACCATAAGAGCTTACATTCTAATGAACAGAAAAAGAGAGAATGAGAGAAACCTGCTGACCATAAGCAATCTACAAAAGAGAGAGACTTGCCCAGTGATTGGCGATGGAAAACAATTCTGCCTTACAAAATGTGCTCCATTGGGAACCACTGATCTCAGATCGCCCAGAGACTGACCAACAAGGTATAATAAGATAAGATATCTGTAAGATATCATAGCTGCAGGGCATCATGGGGAGACCCGCAGCAATGCAAAATGTTTGTGTGCTTCAGCAGTGTGGGAAATGGGTTTTTCTGCAAACTGCAAGATGAATCTCAAGATATTTGAATTGGCATCAAACCGTGGATTTCAGGAATTCAACTGAAACTGTTTCCTCCGCAGATCAATCCACTCATCTCTACTAGTGATCATAACTTTATAGTAGTTTTTCACTCAAAATTTTAATATTGCAAGTATATTACACTTTTGATAGTATATACAGTAGCAAATATAAGCGAGGCTCACAATGACAGCTCCATTAACTAATATGTCTGAGAGACCTGATTAGTGTGCTGTCGCTATCAGCACTAAATACAGTACTCAATTTAAAGGGAACCTGTTAGGTCCAATATGCACCCACAACCACAAGCAGTTCTGGGTGCAAACTGCTAATCCCTGCCTAACTGTCCCTGCATCTAGTAGCATAGATAAAGGGATCTTTAGAAAAAGTATTTTTAAAGATCTTTTACCGTATACTAATTGTTGCGAACGGGGGCCGGGCCGCTGCAGGGGCTGCCCGGATCTGGGTTCAACACTGCAGCTCGAGTGGTAGCCGGACCCGGGCTCGTACAGCCGTCCATCCTCACAACCGTAGGAAAGGGGGTATTTACAGGGGATTTGGTTTGTCAGTGACACTACCCGTGGGTTGCGGTGAGAGTTGGTAGCACCGCCACTGCCTGGTGATGGGACGCCCGGGGCTGATGGAGCAGGGCAGCAGGATGGAATCCCCTCCACGGGTAGGGGAGATGTAGTCCCGGGGCCCAGGTGAACGGGAGTGATGGCCGCGGAGACTGACATGCAGGGTTAGACTGGGGGTGAATGTTGTACTCACAGTACCAAAAAATTGCACACAAAGTCCAGTGGTAAACCAAATTGCCAATGACCGGTTGCCTATGGCGGGTCAATTGACAAGTGGCTTGAAACCTTCCTCACCCTAGGGTCCAGACACCAAAACTGTGCACGGCCAATGGACTGGATTCCCGCTGTTGGCACTGGCGGGCTACAACTCTGCCCCAGTCAACTTAAGGTCTCCCGTGACCGGATCTCCGTCCCCTGTGGTCCTGCTTGCTGTTTGCCACCTAGTCCGGTAGTCCAGGGGCCCCTACCCCTGACTCCGCTGTACTTCACACTCCTCTCGCCTCCTCACTCTGCACTCAACTCCGACTCAGACTGTTCTGTTCTTTTGTGTTCCTGCCCCTGACACCTCAGGACCCCTAGGTGGGTGCTCCCATCCGCCTGGTCCCGCCCACTGGTGTGTCCCTATTGTCATGGGGGGTGACTAGGCTTTACTGGATGGTGTTGTGCAGCTGGGTGTGGGTTTTGTGTTGGACTGGCAAGGAGGGTGGAGTTTTGTACCTGAGAGATTTGTACAACCTCTGTGACTACCTGGTTTTGCCAGGGCGTCACACTAATGAGCATGGTGACTAGTCCCCTGGGCGTTAGTTCCCCTAACTAGTCGGCTCCATTAACATGTTAGTACGTCCCTGTGGGTGTGCTAAAATGCTAATGAATGCGCAGCGTCAGAGGATGATCTTACTTACCTCTTCACCGCCATCACCGCTCGACACTGGATTTCGGCTCAGTGCGCATGACCCTGGAATTTCGATCAAGCGCACTATGAAGCCGGGTGTACGCATCTTGGCTTCAAAGTGAAGTAGTGCACATGACTGAAAACTCTATATCTATGCTAGTGTATATAGGGACAGTTAGGCAGGAATTAGCACTATGCACCCAGAACTGCTCGTGGTTTTGGGTGCATATTGGACCTGACAGGTTCCCTTTAAGTACTGTTCCTTTGAATGTAGACGAAACACCTTCCTATGTAGGTGGTTGCATGATACGAATTATGGTATGGACTTCTTGGTGTAATAGGTGCAGTGAGGAAGGAAATATAACATAGAATCCAGCTCAACCTGAATGAGGCAGCTAAAATCCTCGTCACAGAAGGAACCACCCCTGCCGATGTGGCACAGCAAAGATCAAGGAAAATAATCTTTCAACTATAATCTGGATAAAAAATAGTACTTTTTATTCCAAAAATTAAAAAATGTACATCTTCAAGTACATCCAAATTTTGCAAATTCTTTTCTTAGGCTTTTCAATGTGCAGAGAGTTGCAGTTTGAAACGCAAAATAAAAAGGTGTACAACATTTGGATGTACTTGAAGATGTCAATTTTTTAACTTTTGAAATAAGGTTTACTATTTCTATCTGGATTACGGTTGCAGTGAGGAACAAGCCATTACATTAGATTGTCTTTCTACAAGCAAATAATAAAAAATTAAAACACAAACAAAACCTATTGGCCCCATCATCCTTGTGACAGTTTTACAAATTCATCTTAAAAAATAGCTTGCTCTTAAATTGTTTCTGAATGATTTGATCAAATGTCTGGCACAATAATGAATAAAGCAAGAAATGATCATTGTTATACACTTACCTGATACAAACAATTCTCGGCTGCCATTACTTGGACTGTTACATTTTTCCATATGTAGATTTGTTTTCTCTTGCTTTATTTGTATAGCAGGCATCCTGGTCTCCATTGCTGACATTTCTCTTTTCTTGTTTTTTTTTTCTAGTTCATTATTGGAAAAGTGGTTCCTAGACAAAAAAAAATACACAATTAACTACGTTCATATAATATCATGGACACTATGCAATGTCTTATAATATGAAGTAATAGTAAGATTAGCCAGCATTACACCTAGCATTATCACTAGGTGTAGAGGCGGACTACTTGGAGCTAAAAGTATTTCTAATGATGCTGATCAAATTACATTTACCGGAAATTTCATTATGGATAAAATCATTACAGATCATTGCAATCAGTGCTGTTATTGACAATTGTTATTCTACAGTTTCCTTACAGTACATAGAGAATTCTGTAACAGGAAGAATTTACTGGTTATACTAACCACTAAAACTAGAATGAGATATTGACTTATGAAATAAAAGCATAAATAAGGTGTCCATAAAAGGGTTAAAACTACAGTTTTATAGAGCAGTTGCTGTATAGCGCTGCACTGAGGAAGTGTTCCATGTCGATTAGTATACATACAATGCTCAGTGTGGATTAGTATACATACAATGCTCAGTGTCGATTAGTATACATTCACAAATCATGTAAATGCCATTGTGCTCTCTGATTTCTGATCAGCAGAAATGCTGATCTCCTGTGAGTGCTGGCGCTCTGCCGGAATTCTCACTAAGTGGATCATGACAGCGACAAGGGTGATCAGCTAACCCCACACTGTCATGGCAACTCACTGGTAGAGATGAGCGAACCTGAGATTCAGATTTTGAACCAACACTAAATTAAAAAAAATTAAGGTTCGGGTTCGGGGATCGAATGCTTTATGTGTGAACAAAACTCGCACGAGCAACTCAGGTACGCTTGATGCCCAGCGCTGTGCGAGCCGCTTGCAGTGTTTGAATGGCTCTACCGGGGTAACAACAGCTCACTCGAATTTTGAAAACCCTTACCCACCTTCCCCCGGAAGTGATCTGCTTACGGCTGGCTGTATGTGGGCAGAGACCCGAACTGCCAGTCAGTGACTTGCTCCAGGGTTTGAGTCTGTATCGAGCTTGTGGAGGCTAGGCTCGTTTGCTGCCGGCGAACTGAACCTCCACGCAAGCGCTCATCTCTACCAGTTTGCGCCTCGTGCTTCCCGATGGCAGTATATTAATCTATGGTTCCTATGTCTCCCAATGAAAACTACATAAAAAAGATTTTCAGGTAAGTACGAAAAATCTTTACTTTTGTCATACACAGTGGTATGCCTTCTTTAAAAAAATAAAATCAAATATTGAACATTTTCTCAGCGTCCACACAATTAAAAATCTCACTACATTTTTTTATTATTATTATTATTATTATTCTTTTTATTATTTATAAAGGGGTGTGCACACCCAGAATGCAAATATACATTTCCAATGTGAGACTGGCTTAGTATATCTTGTAGCCACATATTGCTATTAGAGATGATCGAATACTTCGATTATTCGGCTTTGCGAATATTTTCCGAATACCTCGCCGCTATTCGACTATTCGCGAATATTCGATGTGCAATGTAAGTCTATGGGAAACCCGAATAACAACTATTCAGCTTCCCATAGACTTACATTGTGCATCAAATAGTCAAATAGCGGCGAGGTATTCGGAAAATATTCGCAAAGCCGAATATTTGAGGTATTCGATCATCCCTAATTGCTATACCAACTAATTTGAAATATTGTGACCATTTTTTACTATGTAATCTAAGAACAGAATAATGGAGTGACAGAAACCTTGATTCCAGCAATATATCACTTACTACTCTGCATTCTGTCATTTTGATCTATACATTGGTTTTCTCTGCTGCAAGTCTATCAGTTCTCTGAATTGTGAGCTGTGTATAACCCCGCTACCACCACTAATTGGCAGCTTTCTGTGTTTACTGTACATTGGCAGAAAGATGTTTAATAGTGGTGGGGGTGGAGCTATGCAGAATGTAGAAATATGGAGGCCTAAATGGCACAAAATAACTAGTCCTCTGGTGATAATCTTCTACTGATTAAACCCTGATTTCATTTAAATAAAAAGCAGCCTAGTAGGTAATACATAAAAGGAACTGAAGTCTTTGCCACTATATGATTCTGGTCTAAGATGGTGTATCAAAAACCAGAAAGAAAACAGATTACTTTTAAAATGTAAAATCTTTTGAAATCGTAAAGTTACAGTTATTGATACTGATAAATAATCATTTTTTGCTAATATTTTGTAGGATTGGTAATCTTTAGCGCTATGACATTTAAGTAGAAATGTATAATTAACCTTGTGCGGGAACGGACACAAAAAGAAAAGGACCCCTCTTTAAGAACAATATATAAGCACTGTGCAGTCCAATAGCTCATCATAATGCATAATTCCTGCTTATTTGGAGGTGGATGTAGGCCCCTTTACTTCTTGGGCCCCAAGAGTTATGAATTGTCTTGAACTTTTGTAGTTTTGAACACAATTATGTGCAGAATAGGTATACACTAAGGTGTGGATTTTATTTTTAATATTTATTCTTTTTTAAGTCAGGCTTCAAACATATCCATCAAATGTAATGTCTGAACGAAGAGTCAAAGGCTGGTTTCAGCATCATATTTTTGCAAACTGCTACATCTACATATTTTTAGAGCGTAAACAAACAATGGATTCATTTTGACACTGATGCAAACGGATTCATTTTAAAGCAATCATCTTAATTTTTTAACATATAGCTTGCATGTTTTTATATTTATTTTTAATACCCAAAAACAACAATGATTTTGCCCTTTTTTTAGGGGGGTAAGGAAGGGTGAGTCAATTGTGTTACTGCCTGGAAAACAAATGGATTACAAAATAGACACTTTAAAGTCATATTCTCATGTTATGAAATTAGTTGGACAACATGAAAATAAGCAAGTTTGCATCTGACTTGCTTTTTCAATCTGCTTTCAATCTCCTGTTATAAAAGATCTTATATTACAAAGTGTACAGCTTGTTGCCAAGGATATTGACCAACAGATCCTTGCCTACTATGCACAGTAGTTACATTCTGAGGAGTTAACTCATGAGATCCCAGTCAGCTCTCTCCAGCCCATTGATTTCCATAAAGCGGTTTGCTACTCCCAGCATGTGATATTACATCCCAGAAGGGAGGGGGAGCACTAAGAAGAATCTCTGCATTACACTGAATTGCAGGTACTGTTAGGATTAATAACAACACTATGGATGGTAGCATTATAGTTTATAAAGGCATGTTCAATAAAATACTTTACCACTGTAATATATCACAGAAGCATAAACTCAGCATTAGGACGAAGCTGCTGAACCAGAACTGTTATGCTCATCACAGCAAAAAGGAAGTGAAAGAGACTGCTGAGTTACGTGCTGCTCAAGATACAACTTGACAATAACACTTTAAATTATGGGAAATGTTTTTTAATATGGTTCCTAAAGGAAATATGCACAAACATTGTGAAATGGATACCCATGGATCCAAAAGGAAATGTGCACAATGTCAATTGGATACCATTCTGACTTACATTTCACCCATTATATGTTCTTTGAACAACAGTGAATCTATTTGAATACATTGCAATCATATTCAAATGAATATGCCCAGGAAACAATACAAATATGCTATGAAACTAGTCTAAGAGCTGCCCCATATTATTGCAGTACTTCAATTGACTCGTGTCCCCACGGAAAATTTGCTGCTATGCAACACTGATGTTTCTCCGAAGTCAGCACAAGTCAAGCAATAGTTCTGTATAATGAGATAAATGACCATATTAGTCATATCCTTTCCTTAAAAAAATTTATGAGGGAAAATATATTTTTGTGTTATTAATAATAATAATAATAATAATAATAATAATATGAGTAATACAAATTAGTAATATATCTCACTATAAGGAACCTTTGCATTTCCATATTTGCAGAAAGTAAAGCCAATTACCTCCTGGTCAGAACATTACATGATATTTCACAAGACAATAAATACCCTGCTTAATCCAATCATCCAATCATAAAACATTTCCACCCTATGGTGTCCATGGAAGGATAAAGAAACACGCTGCTGATTTAAGTCCAAAATAATCCCTTAGCTATATATACAAGGAAACCTCCAGTAAGAAACTGATAGATTACCGCTATTTGGTTGCAACTGGGTAAACAGGCATGTAATATGCTTATAAAACCCCAGTTATTAAGTCCGTATTTTCCAGAGTAACCTTTACTAGAAACTCAGTGTTTCAGACTACACAGCCAGAGCTTTATAGCGTATCAGGAAGCCATCAATATGCTAGTGTACACCGTGCATAGATCATCACCATGGGTAGTTACAAGACATTAGTTGAATGGCGTTCTAACGAAAATTTACTGTTCCCTCTGGAGTTTTATAATACACGGTCTGTACATCAAATGTTCAGTTGAAACGAATGTATTCTTCTCATACAATAGGGCTATTTGTAACACAGGCATTTCTCCTCTCGCTTTGCCATCAAGGACAGATAGAGTGTGGCTGCTAGGAGAGCTGGTGTATTAACTCCGCAGCACCCTATCCATCACCTTAAATTGACCTCAGGGGTACAAATATAAATACAGCATGTTGTGAAGTGGCATCATACAGGGAGTTGTGAAAAGCTCTTGGTATTCCGACAAGGACACATCATTATGTAACGGAGCGCTACATGGATGAAAGTTGTGTGCATATCAGAGACGCTAAACCAGGCCAATATTGATATCGTAAATAAGCTCATTATCCAGTTCCCTGCGAGACACTGCTCTGTTATCAACCATTAACATTAACACACTGGAGTACGAGCTGATAGATTCGTATACCACTCAGTATGTGTGCTCGGGCAAAGGCGTCCGTCATCTGACTGCAGTTCTGTGATCTGCTTCTTCTATCATTTGGTCCATGGTAAATAAAAAGATTCCTAATCTATACTTTACATCAGTTTCATAAATGATGGCTATGCAGATCTTTGAAAGGGTGTTTTAGCATTAGCTATGCTGTTTTACTATATAACTTGGAACGATATTTACAGTATATATAAATATGGACAATCATGTGGTATGTTCCCAATTATGTTGTAGGCTGTTATGGCCTTCTATTCTTTAAAGACAGCAGCTCTGGCAGCGTTTTTGAAGAATCTTAGACCTTTCTTCAAGGGCAATGGTTTCCAGTTCACTAATAGTCTTAAGGGCACTGTACACACAGCGACATAGCTAGCGATGTCGCTGGTGAAAGCATCCACCCCCGTCGGTTGTGCGTCACGGGCAAATCGCTGCCCGTAGCGCACAACATCGCTAAGAATGGTCACACGTACTTACCTGCTTAGCGACATCGCTGTGGCCAGCGAACCGCCTCCTTTCTAAGGGGGCGGTTCGTGCGGCGTCACAGCGACGTCACTAAGCGGCCGCCCAATAGAAGCGGAGGGGCGGAGATGAGCGGGCGGAACATCCCGCCCACCTCCTTCCTTCCTCATTGACAGCGGCCGCAGGAACGGTGATGTTCCACGTTCCTGCAGTGTCACACATAGCGATGTGTGCTGCCACAGGAACGATGAGCAACCTGCATCCTGCACCAGAAATGATAATTGGAAATAGAACGATGCGTCAACGATCAACGATAAGGTAAGTAATTTTGATTGTTAACGGTCGTTCGTGCGTTTCACATGCAACGACGTCGCTAACGAGGCCGGATGTGTGTCACGAATTCCGTGACCCCTACGACATCTCGTTAGCAATGTCGTTGCGTGTAAAGTATCTATAAATGCAAACAGTTGCACACTGAAAAAAGCCAAAAATTTACCAGGGAATTTATGGCACTGCATTACTGCAAAAGAGAGATATTTAGTTTATGTATTGGCCAATTCATGTAAGCCCGGAGACCAACGGCAAGGTATATCTCTGTAATTCGGGAACCTAACTTAAATGCCACTATCTAGGTTAAAAACGTGTAGTTGCGTGTAAAGTGGCCTTTAGTTTGCCAAGTGAGTGATCCAAAAAATTAAGACAAGAAATTGTGCAAGTAAGGAATATAAATTATTGAAAAAGTTAGCAAAAGGTGATAAATGATTTTTGATATACAGTTGAAAGCATAGTTTGCAGATTCATAGTAAAAGAAATACAGGTTACAGTATCTAGACATGGCTGAAAGATTCCTGAGGAGGCAGATGATCAAAAACGGTTAAGTGGCTGTAAAAGGCACATTGAAACACCAAAGATCTTCATGCCTGAACTACAAAACATACACCTCCACTGACTCAAATTATCTCAATACACCGAAGAAGTGTTGGGATACTTTTCTGTTGAGTGATGAAACAAAACTGAAAAAGTTCATATCTATGGATCAGCAGTATGTCTGAAGGAAGAAAAATTTACCATTCAATGAAAAAAAAAACACCCAGCCTAAACGGAAGCATAGTAGTAGCTCAGTGATGCCTACAGTAAAGCAAAGTGGTGGCTTGGTGATGTTCTAGAGTTGCTTTTCTTCTTCTGGCACTGGACACTGGCAGCATGTGTAGAGCAAGATGGATTCAATCAAGTATGATATCCTATTGAAAAAAATGTATGCCTTCTGTGAGGGAAGCTGAAGCTTGAGTGTCATTCGACCTTTTAACAGGACAATAATACCAAGAATAGCTCAAAGTCCACCAAATCTTGATTTCAGAAGAAGTCCTGGAAGATTGTAGAGTGGAATCCCATGGAATATCTTTGGTGGAATTTAAAGAAGGTGATTGCAGAACCAAGAATCCAAGATCCAAGAATCCCAATCCAACGATATCAGTAAATTGGAGGTCATTGCCTATGGGGACTGGACTAAGAACCTTCAAGACCACTACCAGAAGTTGGTATCTTGCTATGCATCATATTTACAGCAGATTAAAACAGCGACTGGTGCTCTACTCAGGAGCTTGTCATGTAGGAGTAGAATAATCCTGAGTCTGTCAAAGTCATTAAAAGTAGCATTTTGTGTTGAATTTGGAGATTTGATACATTAGTTGTGATAAGCTATATAAATTGCTCTTGATTAATTTGTTACTTGAAACAGCAGAAAGTTTGACATTTTGCTAATAAATCTAATTTGCAGTGGGGGTTGAATACTTATTATTGCAACCATGCACTACTGTTAATTACAGATAAAATAGTGATACATCACCTCTGTGTATGTGTCCTCAATTTGAGCCAGAATATTTATTGCAGTGGTTCATAAAAGCCCCAGAAACCACCTGACATTTGTCTTAACCACCCAAGCTTAGATAATATTAGCAATGGCATTTCATTGGTACTTGTAAATTGTCTGGCACCCTCTCACATTAAATACCTCAACAAGCATTTTTAATGGAGATTGTTTTCTTAGAATGACACGTCGTATACTTGATCCTATCATGTGACGAGGTACAATTCCAATTAATGTACCTTCGGTGGCAGCGGACCTCCTGTTGTCAGTGAAAGCCATGTTATTAATGAATATAATGTGCAATTAGTAGACATTAGTCCTGTGAGGGTCTGCACTTTTAATTAGTTTCTAATCAAAGCAGCATATGTTACGTGTTAAAATGTAAGTGTTCCACTCCTTCAGTAGGACAATTAATGCAATGTTACAAGCTTGTGTACTGTTAGCAGAGTCTGGCAGCGCTGCCAATATCAATAAAGATTGTGTTGATTTTACTGCCAGAGAATAGGTCCTGTGAGAAGCCCGGAGAAAGCGCAGCAACTGGAATTTCTACTGTGCGCTAGGAAATAGTCACATCGCTCCTCAGATGTGAGTTCCAGGGTTCATGAGCGCTCTTCAGTCTACAGAAACATATCATTCATTTCTTTTCTTCTGCCAAGTCACCTCTGGCTGTTAGCGTTCTTATCTAGATGAAAGTGACATTAAGTCACTCAATCATCCACTGCTTCTAGGGGAAATGATCATTTACTCAAGAATATTCCAATCTGAGATAAAACAAGCCTAACCATCATAATGCCATTATTGCTTTCTGGAAACTACAAATGTTAGGGCACGTAAGGTATGGAAGAGATCCCTCCTGTCTATAGGGATCATCATCTTCTACTTGGTTATTTCTGCTTTATATTGGTTTATTGTATTTGTATGTTGGTTTGTAATACTGGCCTGAAATGATGGTTTACGCAATCTTACTACATGGGGGTTATATATATTGTGCTATGTATTTATATACCGCTGAGCATAGAATATACAAGACATAAGAGCTGATATAGTTACATAGGTTGAAAAAAGACTTAGGTCCATCTAGTTCAACCTTCCTCCACCAAATATACATTTTGTCATTAAGTCATTTATAACCGACAATGTTGTGTGTACTGAGGAAATCAGTGTTGTTTTTGTTTTAATTAGACACTGGTTCTGTGATCTCAGCCAGGAATGTTTGACTCTGAAATGCTGCGGTTTTCAGAGAAAAAAAAAATCACTTTAATTAGCTGCCGGGGACTGAACCGCCCTGTAGACTAGTCAGACAGGCGGATTCCAGGACACTTTTTTCTGCCCACTGTCCTTAATTGACAGGTTTATCCATATACGCATGTGTAGGTGTAAGGTAGTGGACTGGTTGTTGTCGCATTCACTCCCTGAAGACACAAATAGCGTTATTGTATTGTAATGTGAATTGTATCCTGCGTCTTTTGTAAATAATGTAATCTGTAACTGTGATGATAATGTGATGTATTGCATTACTCAGATGTGTTTCTGAGTAATGTGCAGGAAGGTTATATGTCATAATGTAATGTATATTACATAGCACTTGTATATGCAGTTAGTACCAGGCAATACGGTAAAGATAGTTAAGTGTTGAGACTAGTCCACAATGGAAGGGGTTAACTGATAAGGTAAGAGACAGTTTCTTAAAGGAGAGGCAGTGATAACTTTGTGTACAATATGGACGGATAGTCTCTGGGTTGTGAAGGTAGCATACTTTGGGTGACTTGTGATGGAGAAAGGAGTCTGGAGTCGAGATACTGTGATCCTTAAGTACTGACCAAGACATGGAATGCTACAGAATGCTGAGAATGGGCGGTGTGGCCAAGGTGTGTATTTGGTGAGATGTGCCTTCCTTGAGCTCCCACTGTACTCATCCTGACTAAAGCATGTTGAGACAGATGAGAGGATTAACAAGGGACTCACCTGCTACCCTGAAGTGCCTGGATTCCAGGGAGCTGTTCTTTGCACTGCGGTGGCATCATAACAAACTTAAAAAGCATGTTAGAAAGGAAGATCCTAGACCAGCCAAAATCCAAGATGGCCCTGCACTGCAGGCAGTCAGAGAGATGTGACAGGAGATGTGGCTGTGTGGCTGGAGCACTTTGCTCACAGGTCTTCCTCTACCAGCACTTCGTATAAGAAATCAGTGTCTGCAGCACAGGGACTGAGGGGAACGATCATTCAGGGGTCCAGGTTTATGGCACTATCCTTGGAAGAGTAGGAGGAGGCAGACCCCCAGGATCAGATGCATTCCCTAAGATTCATGATGGTTCTGTTGTAGCCTCTAAAAGTAAAAGCCATATCCCTGCAGAGATTCCCCATGTAGATCCCCACTTCCTTACAAGATGTATTTAATGCAGTTAATAAGTGCAATTTTAATATCAATAAGCTGCTGGGACAAGTCAGCTATATACAGGAGTCTATCTCTATAATACGCCATGACGTGCAGAAATATGCAGAGCGCACTACAGCAGTGGAAGGCACAGTGAAGGAGTCAGAATATGTTCTCCCGCCAAGAACAGAATGATATGCAAGCGGCTGCAGCACTGATTGCTAAAAAAGCTGGTGATCTGGAAAACCACCAGAGGCGCAATAATATTAGATTGGTTGGAGTCCCCCAAAATTCTGAGGGGAATGACTCAGAAGGCTTCTTCGAAAACTTTCTATTGGATTATTTTGGCAAGGATGTCCTCACTCCTTTCTTTGCTCTGGAAAGAGCTCACAGGGTCCATACAAGACTAGGAATGGTGGACGGACCCCCCCCCATGGCCTATCCTGATAAAAATGATACAATTCAAAGACCGGGACATTATTTTGAGAAAAAAAGGACATTAAGCTGGGGGAACAGAACAAGATTTGCCATTCACTAATTTTTCTAAGGGGGTTAGTCTAATTGTACATAATAGCATCCCGTTTACACGTATTGACTCTTTATAAGATCCTGACGGAAAATTTGTCTGGGTCAGATCTAAATGTTATACTTTGAATATATCATTGTCAAGATCTATAGACTGCACCTTTACTCAAAGACCCCTATCAAAAACATTCTTGAGAAAATAGCGGTATGCCCGAATATACCACTGGTGATTCTGGGAGATTTTAATAATATCTGTAATCCATCCATCCAAAGGTTTCTCGAGGGAAGTTATTCTTTATCCCTTGACCACCTTTTTAAAGCGGAGGAACTGATTGATAGTTACAGGGAGAAATTCCCAGACTCAAAGGTATTTTCATGTGACTCATTGACCCATCAAACTCTATCTAGGTTTTATCTAGCCTTATGCAATATTAAAATGACCACACTGGTCTCTAAAATTTCCCTAGATCCACATCAGATGATTCTCCTCTTTGGCTCGAGATGCAAGTGGCTCCATGGAGATGTAGGACGAGAATGGACTGGAAACTTAACCAATTGTGTTTCAAGATCATTAATTGCACTAATATTAAGGAGAATCTTAGGGAAATCTTTGATACCAACTTTGGCTTGGCCCCTAATAATATGGTTTGGGATGCAAGAAAACTTTTTAAAGGAGGGGTATTGATTAGAGAAAGATAATTCACAGAAAAGAGGAGCTGCATTGGAGAGTAAGGTCCAAGAAACTGAAATATTGTTTATCCCGGATAATAGTGAATATATTGCTTTGGAAAGAGGCCCAAAAACAACTGAGATCATACCATATTGCGCAAGATAAAAATAAGACCATGTTTCTAAAACAGTACTTTTATGAGGATGGAGAAACCACTGGCTGGCTATTAGCAGAAATGGCCCAATCTCAAAGACAGAATGCTTTTATACATTGGTTAAGATATATGGAGGGAAAGATGAATACCAAAACCCTCTATGCCAAGCTGTGTACATCTGTGGTGGAGTACTCACAAGAAAAACTAGCGGGTTATCTAAATGTGCTCAAATAAACTCTGGGCGATGGAGATCTTTTGGAGTTACCACTTTCTCTGGAAGAGATGCTAAAGACTCTGGATCTGATGGCCTTATTGTAGAGATCTTTAAACTATTTGAGAAGGAACTTTTACCACATTATTTGGAAATGATTAATGATTTGATGAGGCGTCACTACCAAGGTCGTTATATGAAGCTATAATAGTTCTCCTAAAAGATTGATTGAGAGTTCTCCTTGAAAGATAAAGGATTACCAGACTCATACAGACCCATTCCACTATTAACGTCAAATGTTAAGGGTCTAGCCAAAATCCTTGGAAGTAGGTTGAACTCTGTAATAACGGCGGTATTTCATACTGACCAAGCTGGTTTTATGCCATCTATGTCAACTGCCATTAACTTACGTAAACTAATGTTGAATTTTCAGGCCGTACAACATGATCCCAGTAATAAAGCTGTGCTTTGCTTAGATGCCACAAAGGTGTTTGATGGTGTGGAGTGGGAATAAATGTGGGTGGTATAACAGAAAATGGGATTCAGACCTAGATTTATTAAATGGGTAAAGCTGCATTATAAGGCCCCAACACCTAGAATAAGAGCAAATGGGGACATTTCAGAGAGTTTTGAGCTTTATAGAGGAACAAGGCAAGGCTGTCGTCTATCGCAATAGAACCTTTAGCTTGCATCATTAGACAACACCCGGAGATTAAGTGCTTTAAGTATGAAGGTAAAGAGAGGCGAATTGACTTATATGCTAATGATTTATTGTTATTTGTTGACAATTTGAATGTATCCCTCCTCATGGTAATGGATACCACCTCTAGATTTGGGGTCTTTTCTGGTCTGTTTGGTCAAAGTCGGCTTTACATCCCTGATTTTCCATTTTTTGTTTTTTTCTTACCTTCTTCCAAGAGCCATTAAGTGCTTTAAGTATGAAGGTAAAGAGAGGCGAATTGACTTATATGCTAATGATTTATTGTTATTTGTTGACAATTTGAATGTATTCCTCCTCATGGTAATGGATACCATCTCTAGATTTGGGGTCTTTTCTGGTCTGTTTGGTCAAAGTCGGCTTTACATCCCTGATTTTCCATTTTTTGTTTTTTTCTTACCTTCTTCCTAGAGCCATAACATTTTTATTTTTCTTTCAATATAGCCATACGAGTTGTACTTTTGAATAACACCCTTAGTTTTACCATATAGTCTACTGAAAAATGGGAAAAAAATTCCAAGTGTGGTGAAACTGCAAAAAAGTGCAATTGCCCAATAGTTTGTTTTTTTTTAACATGTTCACTAAACGATAAAACTGACCTGGTATTATTATTTTACAGATCAGAACCAGTTCATAGATACCAAACATGTATAGCTTTACTTTTATCTAAGTGTTAAAAAAACCTTCAGAAGTTTGTCCCAAAAAATAATTGCGCTTTTGTCACCATTTTACGAGACCTATAGCGTTCTCATTTTTCTGGAACTTGGGCTCACTGATGGCTTATTTTCTGTGTCTTGAGCTGGCATTTTTAATTATACCACTTTTTCATAGATGCCATGTTTTCATCGCCTGTTGTTGCATTTTAATGCAATTTTGCGGTGACCAAAAGAACTGTAATTTTGGCGTTTAAAAAGAAAATTAAAATGGATGTGAAAGATGTGAAAAAATGAAAAAAGTTAAAGAGTTACATTTTCAGTATTTTGACCCAAAAAACTGACACTAGTGCCTAAATAAATCTCTCTCTATAAATATATACAACGCATTCTGTATTCTGTATTCCAGGTAATATCCTCACACTGATGATATAACCATGAGTGAGTCGAAATGGTTATATCATCTTATAACCATGAGTGAGAGAAATTACTAGTCTGTTATTAAAGCTTTGATACTAAAATCTGGATTAATAAAAGTACTGCATTTTGATATTCTATTATTTATGATTATTGTTATTATTTTAATGTTTAACACCACATATAGTTTGCTTGTTTACTGCGGTAAGCAAAGTAACTCCATCTGGAAAGAAGCAATTACATACCTCTGGCATGAGAATTTATAAGAACCCCATAAATTAACAACTTTGTAGCTTTGCCATTTTTCAATTTTAACACTGACTTACTGTTGTTTCAGGAAACAACACATGTACATAGCCACAATAGCCCAGTGGTCATTGTGAAATTTGAAAGATTACTACTTTTGTTTGTTTGTTTTTAACAAAGATTTTTCTATGAAAAAAAAATGCCTTTTTAAAAGAAACCTCATGAAACATAAAAAGCTGGTTTGAACAATAGTTAATATTATGATTGTAGCTTCCCTTTATTACAATCATATAATACAGTATGGGCCATGTGCCCAAGTGGCGTGGTTTTTTTGTGTTTTTTTCATGCATTTTTCCTTGTTTTTTTTTGGAATCAATAAAAGCAAGGAAAAGCATCCCAGCAAACTATGAGAATCCTGACTTGCTATACACACGCTGCTTCTTTGTTCTTGCAGATTTTGTTGCTGAAGAAAGAAGCAGCATTTCAATTGTTTCTGTGTTTATTTCCTGCATTTCTATAATCCCCTGCAATGCTTTATCACTACAGGGGATTATAGCGCAGCACTTTGACTCATACACCATGCATACAGCATGGTGTGTAAAGGTCCAGTCACACTAAACAACTTACCAGCGATCCCAACAACGATAGGGATCGCTGGTAAGTTGCTAGGAGGTTGCGGGTGAGATGTCACACTGCGACGCTCCAGCGATCCCACCAGCAACCTGACCTGGCAGGGATCGCTGGAGCGTCGCTACACGAGTTGCTGGTGAGCTCACCAGCAACCAGTGACCAGCCCCCAGCGCCGCGTGGAAGATGCTGCGCTTGGTAACTAAGGTAAATATCGGGTAACCAACCCGATATTTACCTTGGTTACCAGCGCACGCAGCTACACGTGCAGAGAGCAGGGAGCAGCGCACACTGAGCGCTGGCTCCCTGCTCTCCTAGTTACAGCACACATCGGGTTAATTACCCGATGTGTGCTGCAGCTAAATGTGCAGAGAGCAGGGAGCAGCGCACAATGCTTAGCGCTGGCTCCTTGCTCTCCTAGCTACAGCACACATTGGGTTAATTAACCCGATGTGTCCTGCAGCTACATGTGCACAGAGCAGGAGCCGGCACTGACAGTGAGAGCGGCGGAGGCTGGTAACAAAGGTAAATATCGGGTAACCAAGGACAGGGCTTCTTGGTTACCCGATGTTTACTGTGGTTACCAGCCTCCGCAGAAACCGGCTCCTGCTGCCTGCACATTCAGTTGTTGCTGTCTCGCTGTCACACACAGCGATCTGTGCTTCACAGCGGGACAGCAACAACTAAAAAATGGCCCAGGACATTCAGCAACAACCAACGACCTCACAGCAGGGGCCAGGTTGTTGCTGGATGTCACACACAGCGACATCACTAGCAACATCGCTGCTACGTCACAAAAGTTGTTCATTAGCAGCGATGTTGCTAGCGATGTTGCTTAGTGTGACGGGGCCTTAAGGCTCTCCGTAGCTCAGTAACCTGGGGTCATCATGCTGACGACCCAGGATTACCATGGCAGTGATTGGGTGCTTGTAATCGCATTCCAAGGACCTGATCACCAGGGAGAGGTAAGAGATCCCTCTCCCTGCCTTCTGAATGCTGCAATTGCACTGATTGCAGCTTTTACTAAGGTTAAAGTGCCGGGAGTGGCACTGCTCCGAGCAGAGAGAGCCGGGTCCCAGATGTAACATCAGCTAAAGACCCCACGGGGATCTTGGGGGTACAGCGTAGGAACCCCTACGGTCACCATGACTTAAAAAGGCAAAAAAAAAGAAGCATGGAAAAACGCATATGAAAAAACGTGCAAACGCAATAAAAAATGGATGTTTTATTCTGCTGCGTTTTTCCTGCCAAAACATGGACACGTAGCCTAACACTGAATGGAGAGTGTTAGGCATAACTTCAGCTGATAACAGAGAAATAACAGAGATAGAGCACAACACTATAGCTATATAAAGAAGCTCCAAAATTATAATATCATGGCTGACAGGATCTACTTCATTTTCTCATGTCATCCAAATTATATGAAATTAGAAGAAAAGTGAGAAAAAGTATTATTTATATAACATTGATTCCATTTTAACAGACACTGATGAATCTCCAAACCCGTGTTGGTATATTTTTACAGAAGTTATACTCATTGTTCACATATCGCACCATAAGTTTTTAGTTGTTTTAGCATTTCTCTAAAACAAAATGTTTCCTGCTCTATTTAAGATTAATATATAACTAGAAACGCCCATTCTACACCAGTCTGCTCCAAACTGTTTTACAATTTTAGCCTTAGGCTGCTTCAACACTGTTTTTTTTTTCTTTCATTTTTAAAAATGGTCTTTTGAAAAGGTTACTGAAGTTCATCTTTACATATTTCTTTATATCACGTCATAAACAATTGAATAGGTTTGCATATTTCTCAGACTTTTGAAGAAGACACATCAAACGCAATCTGTGTGGACGCAGCGTCGAAGCTGCAGAAATACTGATTTGTGCATGAAATTTCCTCCAAGAGAAGACATCTAACAGCACTTGGCACGTGACTTGTAATTAGAATTTCAAAAGAGATGAACTTGAAAAAGAAAAAAAAATAATCACAGTGTTTCTGACTTTAGATAGTAATCGGCGTCTAACTAATAACAGATTCTAAATATTATTATCATTCTGGCATTTTGCATGGCAGAGACGATTAATCAAAGGACGATCCGACCCACCCATTCCCTGACATTTTTATGTAGACTGTATCTGCAAAAGGTAAAACAAATTTTATTCTAGACTGGGGTTAGGAGAATGATTAAAAAAAAGAGGCACGATGGTGGCATTCAACAAATACTATATGTCTACAGAGATGGCGAGATTAAATACCACCTGTTACTGGAAATCTACAGCGTCTGATCAGAAATAATACACATATTTGATGTGGCTTCCACAATTTTCATTTATTTTTTCTCTTTAAATCTTTTTACTACAATTTGTAGAATTTTGCTAAATTAATTTTAAGTCATTATTACTACGTTACGTCGTGAAATCATTAAATAGCAATTATAGGTCCTAGATATATTTTCTGTTAAAATTATTCTACCTAAAGAATAAACAAAGAGTAGAAAAAGGCTGAATTGGAAAACAAAGAAATTGTTCTGCATGAGATATTTTTTCTTGTCTTATTCTTTTAAGGAAAGGTTTTACTCATCAATGAGACGTATTTGAGACAATAGTAATTTGCACAAATTCTTTTACATTTTATTTTGCGAAAAAAAGACATTTTCTATTATATTTTTGAGAAGCTTTGGTTTGTGTGGGTTATGATTTCTAGGTGATAATTTGATATCCATTATAGGTCAAAGTTACATGTCGTCCATAATAAATGACCCAATGTTCTAAGGTAAGGGGAAAGAAAGCAACTAGATTTTTACTGATAAGTACCGTATTTTTCAGATTATAAATCCAATTATAGATCCAAAAATTCGGGAGGAAAATGAGGAGTGTGTCTTAGAATCCGAATGTAGTTTACCAGGGGTTGATGGAGAGGGTCACATGAGGCAGGGCAATGCTGTGCGCTGTGCCGTGGTTGCTGCTCTCTGCAGACCTGCTCTGTGCAGCGGGCGGCGCGGCTCTGTGCAGCGGGCGGTGCAGCTCTGTGCGGTAAGCAGCGGGGCCCTGTGTTGTGGGCAGTGAGGTACGGGCCATTCTGAATATGTTGGTGGTAAGGGCTTCAAATAATGGCACCCAGAGTCGGCACATGCGCAGATGAACCTTTCTGCTCAGGCTCTAATCTGCGCACATGCCGACTCCAGCTACCATTTGTTTGAAGCCCGCACCGCTGACATCTTCAGAATGGCCAGCTCGCCTGAAGCGAGCACCAGCACAGAGCAGCGCCCGCTGCCCCAGCACAGAGCCGCAGCCCGCAGTGAGCATCTAGGCCCCCCTCTGCACTGCCCGTAGCATCGCCATACTCCATCACCGCCCCTGCCTCCTGTGACCCCTGCTACACCACCGAATTATAAAACGGACCCCATCTTTTTTAACCTTTTTTAATCTCTAAATTTGGGGTGCATTTTATAAGTCGGTGCTTTTTATAAAACGAAAACTACAGTATATTACAAAGTTTGGGGGTTTTAATATGAGGGAGATGGTAAAAAGATGGCTTTTATTGTATGGCCACCTCCATGCCAGTGCAGTACACACCTCACCAGTAGTGTCCATCACCCAAGATCCAGGACATCTTCAGATGAGAGTGAAGCAATAAATATGTAACTGTAGTGCCGTCCCCTGGATAATCTCCTGTTTCAGGAGGGGCGATGGACACTGAGGGGAGTGAGTGGAGCCCCAGCCTCCTGTGACGTCACATTTGAGACTCCTTTAAAATGAAACATCCCACAGGAAGTGCAGTAAGTAGAGTTGAAAAATCACCAGGAAGTTTGTATTTCTGTGTTATATTGTTATATGCTCTAACTAACGTTATACTAATGATTTGTTTCATAAGAAAGCTGGGTGACGCACAATAGACCACTATTTGAGCTCTTATAGGGATTTCAAAACAATTTTTCTAGATGTGGAAACAACAGTCACATAATAAAAGCTAACATTCTCATTCATGTTTTCTACAAGGACAGTAGGAAAACTAGTTGACATCAACTTTTGAAATCACAACAGCAGACATAACAATGGGGACCAAGGTGTCCAAAAACAGATATACCGGTAACTAAAACATTGCAATAGAAATTCTAAACAGTAGATTAAATAGAAATTTACAATAGAGCAATTGTGTTAGGTATAACGGAGGCTTTAGTCTCTGGGAATAGTTTATACTTTTGCCTCAATATTAGTTAAAATAACAGAAAAATCAAACAGACACAAGGGATTGGTTAACACGAATTCATTTAAATAAATTCTAATTGTGCAGGTAATCCTGTAAGCTTGTCTTGCATTTTGGTATTTTTTTTTAATTTATCGGTGATGTCAGTGTGCATTTCTGTGAGGGCATTATAAGAGATGGCATGCAAATATATATTGCAGAAAATAATGTAATAACTGACAGACAGCATGGATTCATGAAAGATAAGTCGTGTCTAACCAACCTGTTGGGGTTCTATGAGGGGGTAAGTTCAAACCTGGATATTGGTAATGCAGCTGATGTGATTTATTTGGACTTTGCAAAGGTATTTGATACTGTACCAAATAATAGCCTTATACTAAAGCTCCAGAAGCAAGGACTAGAGGAAACTATATGCAACTGGGTAAGGAAGTGGCTAAAAGATAGGAAACAAAGAGTAGTCATAAATGGAACATTCTCTTATTGGGCTAAAGTCAGCAGAAATTTATACTGAGAACAGTGGGGACAGCAGGGATCTCTGATGGGAGCAGTAGGGACCGCAGAGATCTGTGCTGGGAGCAGTGGGGACAGCAGGGATCTGTGATGGGAGCAGTAGGGACCGCAGAGATCTGTGCTGGGAGCAGTGGGGACAGCAGGGATCTGTGATGGGAGCAGTGGGGACCGCAGAGATCTGTGCTGGGAGCATTAGGGACAGCAGGGATCTATGATGGGATCAGTGGGGACAGCAGGGATCTGTGATGGGAGCAGTGGGGACCACAGAGATCTGTGATGGGAGCAGTGGGGACCACAGAGATCTCTGCTTGGAGCAGTGGGGACCACAGAGATCTCTGCTGGGAGCAGTGGCAACAGCAAGGATCTGTTCAGGGAGCAGTAGGGACTGCAGGGATCTGTGCTGGGAGCAGTGGGGACCACAGGGTCTGTGCTAGGACCAATTCTTTTTATTCTCTTTATTAATGACCTTGTGCATTGAGTTAAGAGTAGCTAATAAAAATTAAACTACACTGTATAATATTATAGAATGTACTTGATAAGGTATCTGCACTGACAAACACACGGCAGATAAAGTTTAATAAATAAAAAGTAACGCATCTAATAATTATATAAATGCATCTGCATGAAATAGAAATATACTAAAATGGCCTCATCAACTAACTACGATCCTGCAATTGTTGTGGACAACCCCCTCCTTCACAAATATTCTTTTATAAAACAAGGCCATACTTAGGGACTGCAGAACAGTCTTGGGCATTCTGGTTACAAATAAGCTGAGTAGCAGTACTCAATGTCAGGCAGCAGCTGCAAAAGCAAACAAGATTTTAGGGTGTATAAAAAGATAAAATCCTGTAATCCCTGTGAATTATTTACGCCTCCATAAATCCCTTGTAAGGCCACATCTAAAATACGGAATCGAGTTATAGACTCCACATTTTAGAAAAGATATTGAGAACTTTGAGTCATTGCAACTGCAGATTACTAGATTATTACATTGGATGGAAGGCCTCTCCTATAATGAGAGGTTGATTAAGTTGGGTTTGAGTTTAGTAAAAAGACGCCCAAAGATGAAATCTCATTTACATATATAATTATATGTGTGGGCAATATAAAGGACTGGCAAATGACATATTCCTTCCAAAGACCTTACAAAAGACAAGGGAGCATTCATTACGTGTGGATTAAAATTAATTCCGACAGATAAGTAGGAAAAGGTTATTTACAGTTAGAGCAGTCAGACTGTGGAATACACTACCACAAGAGGTGGTAATGGCAGATACTACAACATCATTTAAAAAGAGCTGGATTATTTTCTCACAATGAATGGCATAGTGGGTTATAAATAATCTAGTGATAGAGAAGATATAATTGGTGGAGAAAATTCATTTTTAAACGCTGAAATAAAATGTGATGATTTGAAAATACCATATAAAATTTGAGCAGGTAAACAGGTGAAAATGGTTATATTTTTTTACAATCTTCTCATGGACAGCGTTGGAGATATTAACACACATTAACATTTTAAAGGGGCTTTAGCAATGCTGAAAGGTTACTTATTGATCGTCAGGCTACTCGAACCTCCAGTGATCATAAGAAGCATTGCTCCACAGGGTCCTGTTTAAGGAGTGAGGGTTGAGCTGAGTGCTACAGTCAGTTTTCTTGGGATTGCTTGAGGTCTGGGCAGTCGGACCCCAGACATCAATAAGTTATTACCTTTCCTATGGATAGGGAATCATTTTCAATCTTGGGATTCAACACTGGGGCCACTTAAAAAACTAAAATAGTTAACTTGAAATTTTGTATAGTTCTTCTGACGGGTGTGTCACGGGTGACAGTGATGTGGTTTCTGGCCATACAAGGTCGTAGCGTTTGGCTGCACAAAATGCTTCCTGACTTTCCATTGTTCCTCCTGTCAGTATTCATTGGTATAAATCTCTCCTCCTTTTGGACCCAGCAGGAGCTCGCCTTCCACTCAGCTGCTAATCATCAGTATTCTCACATTTAAATATCTCTTCCTTCATTTCTTGGACTGGTTCTGGTGATATTCTTCAGTTAATTCAAGCCCTTGGTGTAAGCAGGTGGCAGTTAATCCTCTGTGGTTTTGTTGCTGAACACTTTGTGTAACGTCTACCCGTGTCATCTGTGGATAAGTAGTTCTTGCATTTTCCCCTGTGTGTCCTCCTTGTGTCTTCTATAGTTTTTTAGTTGGGTTGATGAAGAGCTCATCCCATCCATTCCCTATTTATGGCTCAGGATTAGGGATACCTAGGGTCAGATATCCGGCTCTGCACATAGGTGCAGAACCTACCTAGGGTGGTGAGGGACCGCAGGGACCAGCAGTAGGTTTGGTCAGGGGTCACCATCTTCCCCTTCCCTAGACACAGGGTTTCCTTTCCCTTTGCCATAGTGTGACAGTTCTGCAAAGATTGTTCCAGGCTTGTGAAGGGAAACATTATTAGCTAATTACTGTATATTAGGAAATCACTATTTAAGTTTATACTGATACGTTTCTTGTGTTTCAGAAGGCAAATCACACAGTAGCTATTCTACAGAAGATTAGACTCATTACTGTAGCTACAAAATAATATGATTGTCTTTTACACTACATAATATTTGTTTGCTACAATTTTAGAACATTTACTTCACAAACATGAGCTATCCTCACAAACAAGCCCCGAGACCGTGACATGAGAGGTCAATGCTGAAAAACTTCCTTGAGGTTTTTCTGTGTCTTAGACATATTAGATATTTCTGGCACAACTCATAACCTTTTATTCTAACCTAACCAATAATAATGACTGAGATAGCCAGAGGCAAAGTACAGACTCAAGCAAGTGAATACATTTATTCATATTATTTGACTTTAAGGCGTGTTCTAATGCCTGCAAATTAAGGTCATTTTTTAATCTACAGTGTTGCTTAAAAAAAAGATTCTAAACAGCAAATAACTACTTTGCAAAGAAAAATGCATGGCCAAAAATGCAAGGAAATCAAAACCTCATATATTGTAGGTTCAGTAAAGATTCAACTATAACCACATGCAAGATACATTATGAATATTATCTCTAATTAGACTTTAGCATCTCTAAGGCTTTTTAAACCCTAAATTTGTTTTGTTTAGGAAAAAAGTACAAGTCTATATTTTCATCATATAGATAGAAGGGAAAGTCCCAACAACTTAAAAAAAACAGTATATCAGTGTCAAGCTGAAATTGCTATATCGTTTAGGCAGTATACTGGAATGTACATCACCATAGTCTCGTAAATATACTCATAACATGCCTGAGATATATGCAAGACATGTAGATTAATCCGGCAAGTTAACCCCAGCACAACTCCCACTCGCCATAAAGATTTGCTATGTCTATCACTGGCAAAAGGAAAATGATATCTCAAAAAGGAATCTACAACTTTTATCTTAAAGAGGAAGACAAAACAAAATATCATATCACAAATTAGGTATAGTTGTATTCACCATTCCCAGTACAGAACAAATCATTGTCGTCTGTGGCGTGACTACTATCTGGAAAGTGCGGTTTTATACTTTTATAATCATAGTGTTTACGGTTGAAGGTAGACTTAAGTCCATCGAGTTCAACCTTTAGCCTATCATGTTGATCCAGAGGAAGGCAAAAAACCCATGGCGCAGACAGTAAGTGTGACGCCCTGGACTAGCCAGGGGTCACAGGTAGTCCCACGCGCCACACCCCACCCTAATAAGGTAATAGCAGCCACACATTGAAACCCTGAGTCTCCCCTCCCAGGTCCTGACGTTCACACCCGGTGGGGCGGAGTCAGGCAGTTGGCCACGCCCACCGAGGAGTTCGGATGGCCTGGGGCGGGAACACAAGTCAGGACAGTGTTGACAGTTGACAGAGGAGGAGTGAGGAGAGAACTAGGAACTGTCAGGGGCCTAGGTAGGAGCCTAAGTACCCTTGTCGGCCAGGAGGCAGACGGTACTGCCGCCTGCAGGAGACCGGGAAGACGACCGGTGGAACACTCCGCCCTGCACCCTGGCCCTCGCCAACCGGGCCCCGGGACCAACATTCCATACCCACGGAGGGGTCAACACCTAGCTGCGCCATTACACCACTCCCGGGAGCCCCCATACCTTCACCGCAGCGGTGGTGTCTACAATCACCCCGACCCGTGGGTGGCGTCACGAATTTTACCAATACCACGGCTTCGGCCGTGAACCGTCCACCACACCACCCCTACCCGTAGCGCCAGCAAGATCAACCCCCTTTTCGGAGCAACGTGACCCCCGGTCCGGAGGCGCTCTAGCCATCGACAATCCGAGCCCAGATCCGAGCGGCTCGGCAGGCAGCCGAGCCCCAGGGCGGTACACATCGACTCTTCTGGCGTCACGAACAGGATAGAACGAGTCCACATACCAGTGGAAGTCTCAGTCAGCGGCGTCCCGCTGACAAAGCTAAAGATCCGCCATCTTGGGTGCGAAAAATTCCCGCCTTCACCATCTTCCCCTAGAGAAAGGGCGCGAACGTGAGGCCCCGTTCCCTGGGAACAGAGCAGTGCTGCAGAAAGCAAGCGGAGTGCCCCGAAAAGACCAAGGGGGGTGCAGGTGAAGAATAGTGACATGTAACTAGCGCTGTGGAGTGCAGGGGCGCCAGGACTTTGCCGAAACCCATTCCTGGACACCAACACGGCAGGATGTGGCGGAAGATCCAGGCCCAAGTCCACTTCATGCTGGCGAAGTGGACGTCGGGGATGAAGGGCCTGGCTGCAGCTGTCCGGGCGCGTGAAGTGGAGATAATCTCGGAGGAGCGGGTAAGCAGTGACCCATGCCCCTATGTCCCCCAGGGATCGGCCGCTGCGACTGAGGGACCCGGCCTGCTCCCGTCCACCACACCGTCTCCCTCATCGCCTGTGTCTGCAGCCAACACCCCGACCGACCCGCTGCCCCAGTCCGTGGCAGCGGAGCCCATACCACCTATGGGAGAGGACCCAGTTACTGGGCCCTCAGGCCTTACCGTCCCCATCGCTCCAGCACCGCTGACGACATCCCATCTGGCCCCGAGCATGGCCGCAACAGAGATGGCGACGGCTCTGGCAGTCTGCCCAGCCACAACGGAGGCGACCCTCGCCTAGAAGCCCAGACACCCGACCTCGGCTGAGGCACGGCGGGGACGCAGCTGCCAAGCGGCAAAGCAGGCCACGTCACAGCGGGGTCCCTCATTACCAAAGGTGTTGGTCGTAGCCGGCACGGAGGGAATCCAGCTGGGCCTGTCCCCTACACAGGCTGATCCGGAGCAGGCCACTGATCCCACGGCATCCCACTGGGCCCACGGCATATGAGAAACCGGTCGTAGCCGGCGCTGAGGGCACCCTAGTGGTCCTGGCTCCTGGGCAGGAGAGAGGATGTGCATGCCCGCGTTTATTCTGAAGAAGATTAAGGTAGCGGATCCCCGTTGCCACAAGTACAGTCCCAGTTGGGACCTAACTGCCCGTCCCCGTTGGGACCTTTGTTGCCCCTTTGTTTTTGCAAGAGCAATCATGAACATGGCTGAGAACTGGCAAGCCACCCAAAAACTTTTGGGCTTGTAAATAGTGCCCTAATTGCCCTTCCCGCTACTGCCAGTCTCCGGAGAGGCTGGTTGGAGGGAGGACCCGCAGCGGAGCAGGCTGGGGTCCGGTCACCACCGGACATCTGAGTGACTGCCGGGTGCGAAGTAGCGTAACAATTTCCACTTGGGTAGCCTGGATCAGTTCCTGTTTCCGGACTGGGGAAAAGGGGTGTTGCCCGTTTCTTAGGTGCAGCATCAAGGTACAGGTTGCTTGGGTGGGAAAGCGGAAGGACATGGACCCGTTGTTATTAACAATGTTACCGTAACGTTTAAGCAAGTGCTTCCCGTAAAGGAAGATTCAAATCAATGTAAAAAGTTTAGTATGCTTGTACATGTTTCCGTTTTCTTTTCCCAGTTACAAAGAAAAATAAACTGGTGTAGGTCGGGCAGCCCGCGGTTGGTCTGCATTAAACCAAGGGGGAATGTGACGCCCTGCACTAGCTTGCAGGAGATCGGGAAGACGACCGGTGGAACCGTAAGGGACTGGGATAGGGTAGTGGCCCACCGGAACCGAACCAGGGAGCCAACTGGATACCGGAGCACCAGGTAGGGTACTCAGACCCCGAACTAGTCAAGAAGCCACTGGATCTTAGTCATATTAACTGATTGCGGTCTGGACATCAGGGTCCTTTCCCACCTAAGTCCCGATTGAAGGCAACAGCCCAACCAGTACGGATAAGTGCCACCGCCAAGGGCCAGAGATCCAAAGGGCCAGCATCTGTGGGCAAACGGGCTCCTCCGGCGTAAACAAGTCGGGGAGTGGACTACCGTTGGTTACTTGGTTTTCCAGTGACTTTGTGTGATTATAATCGTGAGTACAACAGTGCCATCAGGCACCGCACCGCAACACTCCGCCCTGCACCCCGGCCCTCGCCAACCGGGCTCCGGGACCAACATCCCCAACCCACGGAGGGGTCAACACCTAGCTGCGCCATTACACCGCTCCCGGGAGCCCCCATACCTTCACCGCAGAGGTGGTGTCTACAATCACCACGACACGTGGGTGGCGTCACGAACTTTACCAATACCGCAGCTTCGGCTGTGAACCGTCCACCACAACACCCCTACCCGTAGCGCCAGCAAGATCAACCCCCTTTTCGGACCAATGTGACCCCCGGTCCGGAGGCGCCCGAGCCACCGACAACCCGAGCCCGGATCCGAGCGGCTCGGCAAGCAGCCGAGCCCCCAGGGCGGTACATAAGCACCACATTAGGGGAAAAATTCCTTCATAAAGCAGTATATCAGACAGACTAGCCCAAAAAGACACTGTTAGCATTTCTCTGAGTAATTGAGCCCGAAATAAATGTTAAATCAGCCTTTATTGAAAGTAGTAGTATCCATCCTGTCCTCCCATACTGCTCAATCCATGTCTGTGCCCTTTCTTTTGTGACCCTCTGTAGCAGGGCATTGACCCAGGCTTTGCTTGCCCAAGTGAAGTGTACCTTGATGAGAGTGCTATAACAAAGGTTGCCCGAGGGCACTGGAGCATATTTAACTAAGCTGTTTAATTCTTAGACAATGCAAACATAGACTAGACCTTTTTACAATGTGCCAAATTTATGCTGTTTGATAAACCTGTTGGACTTCAATACTGTCATACTTAAGTTTACACTACCTATTAGTTGGTTTACTTTCTGCCCAATATATGTGCCATAATTTTGGAACATTTTTTAGCACCAGGTAAAACACTTGAGGCCATACCCCTTTGAAATAGCCACTACCATTTTCTGCAAGGCCACAATCTCTTGATGAGAAAGTCATGAAAGACAGTTTTTATCCCAAATTATGCCAGAATTCTGATGTATTGGGCTTGATACATTTGCCCTAACGTCTGCTGCTTGTGTGCGAAGATTGATAAGTGTAGAGCGAAAGTAGGGTACAACATCTAGGGTTTGTATCTTGTTCTCAACACAGGCTCCAGGGCAGGATTTCAGTCAAGGAGCAGAAGAAGTGAATACAGCACAATCACTGTGCACTGACCGCTGAACATTCACTACCTCGGCGCTGCCATGACTGGAAGCAAGCAGCTGCAGGGAGAATATAATTTCATTTTTTCCCTGCACCTACTCTTCTAATTAGGCTGTCACAAATTAATAAAATGGTATTTACCTTTAGATTACCACTATTGCTGCAAAAAATATTTAAATTTCCTTTTCTAACAAGTTGCCTTTAAATATCTAAGCATAAATTCAAAAACAGATCTACAAAGCTCAATAGTCAATAAGAATTTGCCGAATATATATACCCAAATCCCAAATGAAAACTGTGAAGTTGTCTCAGTATTTGACACATACGTCAAAGATTATAGTATAATGCACTCTTTTTCTTTCAGCGAGAAATTGAATCTGTTTTATTGTGCCAAGAAGAGCCCATACGACGGTGTTAAGGTCATGCATTCAATTGTCTATACATATTTCTGTAACTCTACAAGCCTCTAACATCTGTCTGTTATTGAAATGTGTCTTCAGGGAGGTTAGATCACAGCAAAGTAAATGAAATGGAAAACACATTTTATGTCAGTTTATAAATAAGCAAGCAGCCTTCACTTTATCTGGGATGGTGATAATTGCTTTCATGTAAAAGTGGTGAGTATTATTAATATACAGTCTATTATTTATTAAGTGCTAAAACCGATCCACAGCATTTTACATTTCACAAACAAATGAGTTATACCGCATATCACTAACTTTACAGGAAAAACATGAATCTGGAGAATGTCATACAGAGACCTTCATTGTCCTGATATTGTGGGTCATGTATCAAGAATATTGTTAGAAAAACACTTTTAATCCAAACCTAACAACTTTATCTGGAACGGAAGTCGTCCAACTGGTCTCATGTCTACTATCCTGAACTTTTACACAGATATGAGGTAATTAATGATTAATATGTCTCAATACTGAGCCGCAAAAAGATATTTTCAGAAGAAAAACAGTTGAAAACATTCATTCATTCTTTTATTTATAGTAGGGCATATAAACATTATGGGATGCACCCCTCACCCAACCCCATGGCCTCTCCCTATAAACTAAAATAGACAATCATTCTGGTACACCTACAGTAGCTTAAAGGGGTTGTCTACAACTTGGACAATCCTTTCTCATTCCCCTTGTTCTCTCCAGAAAAATTAATAAGCCTATACTGATGTCTGGTGCGGACTCGGATCCAGCGATGTTTGACATTGTTATGACACGCAAACCCCGCGACCAATCAGTGTCGGCTTCCTTCTCCCCGCCTTCGGACATCTGAGCAGGAAGTCAGCGCAGCATTAACAGCCTGCTAAAATATCTAAAGGTGGGGAAACAGATGTCAGGCACTGATTGGTCACGTGGCTCATGTGCCATAACAATGTCACATGGGCCCCAGGAACACGACTTCAGACATAGCCGCACCGGAGGTGAGTATAGGCTTACTTATTGTTACGAGAATGAGTTGTCGTTGTCCGAGTAGTGGACATCCCCTTTAACTATTAAATGGTTGGCTAATCATTTTAATGGCGGTCATATTGTACTACATTTCTCTGCAGCAGCTGGGTCAGTGCCATTGACTTCCATTTCAGAAAAAAAAAATTGCCTAAGCTATAATTGATCAATGCATATTTGGTATCACCGAATCTGAAACAATCCGATCTATAAAACTAGAACAATACTTAACCCCTTCAGTGAACACCCTAAAAAAATTTGTAAAAACTAATGTCTTTTCATCATACAGCTGACAAAGAAGTGGAATAAAACATGATAAGAAAGATGGTATCACTGAAAACGTCATCTTGACCAGCAAAAAGCAAGCTGCCATATAGCTACATACAGCAATGAAATAAGTATTTTTTTTCTATAAAATTGTTTTTATGGTATAAAAGCTGTGAAACAAAAAAAATATAAATGTGGTGTCGCTGTAATCGTATTGATCTGAAGAATTAAGCTGTCATCACTTTTATGACATTGTTAGTGTTGAACAAGTAGTTAACTATTCATACTCACTATGCTGTTAGTGAGTACTGTCTGCTACTCACATATTCGTTACGACTAGAGGGCGCAATGTAAATCTATGGGAAATACTCGCTAAGTAGCGAGTAACCTGAAAGCCGTACTTTTCATGCGAGTAGCAAATAGTAAGGCTTTCGGGATACTCGCTACTTAGCAAGTATTTCCCATTGACTTACATTGCACCCGCTACTCGTAACGAATATGTGAGTAGCAGACAGTACTCGGTAACAGCATAGCGAATACGAATAGTTAGCTACTCGCGCAACACTGGACATGGTGAACAGCGTAAAAAGAAAATAATATTTCCTAAATTGCTGTTTCTTCTTCATTCTACTTCACAAAAAAGGAAACAAATGCAATCAAAAAATATTATGTGGCTCAACACATCCCCCCAAAAAACAAACCCTCACATTACTGTGTTGGCATAAAAATAAAAAAAATTAAAGCCTTCAAAATATGGTGATGCAAAAAACCTTTATTGAGTAAAAAAGTGTTTTTTTAGTGTGATAGTAGATAAACCTAAAAAAAACTATATAAATCTGGCATCGCTGTATTCACACTGACCTTAAAATTAAAGCTGCCCTATCACTAATGCCACAAGGTGAATGGTGAAAAAATGGTAGTAAAGCCAATTCTTCAGGTGCTGTTGATTTGTTTATTCTGCCTCCCAAAGATCGCTTTAAGGCGCGGCTCATATTTATCCTGCGCTCTACACTGAGTGCTTACAAAAGGGATTACGTGTAAATCTCTGAAAAACATGATTCAGACAAAATTTCTAACAGAAAAGGCTCTGGAAAAACAGTATGGCTCGCCCCAAAAAGAAATCAAGCAAAATCTGAGCTCCAAAATCCAAATGCCCCCCCTCCCTTTTGAGCACCACAATGTGTCTAAACCACAGTTAACATCCACGTGTTTGGCATTGCTGTAGTGAGGAGAGTCCACTTAATTTATGAGGCGTGTGTCTCCAGAAGTACAAGCTGGGCACAATGTATGGGCACTACAATATACTGGGCTATACAATTGCTTATTTGCAATTTTTAATTTTGCAGCATTCATTGCATTTGACTTAATGTGTGTTTTCCAGAGACTAAATCGTCACTACAAATTCTCTCATCTCTGGGCATCACAGACTTGGCGCTATCTTGGATCTTCTCATACTTAACCAACTGAACTTTCAGCGTCTCCCACTCTCACATCACTTCCTCATCTCGCCCTCTATCTGTCGGTGTCCCCCAAGGTTAAGTTCTTGGACCCCTGCTGTTCTCCATTTACACTTTCGGCCTGGGACAGCTCATAGAGTCCCACGGCTTTCAGTATCATCTCTATGCTGATGATACTCAGATCTACCTCTCTGGACCTGACATCACCTCCCTACTAACCAGAATCCCACAATGTCTGTCTACTATTTTATCCTTTTTCTTTGCTCGATTCTTAAAATTGAACATGGACAAAACAGAATTCATTGTCTTTCCTCCTCCTCACTCAATCCTCCCACCTGACATATCCATCAATGTCAATGGCTGCTCACTTTCCCCAGTGCCACGTGCTCGCTGCCTGGGAGTAATCCTAGTAAAATATAAAAGCACGGTCTAATAGAGCGCTAAGGAGGCCACAGTGTTGGGTTATTTTTATAGAATTTATTGCTTTCTATCAGCCAATCAGTGACTGCAGTGGTTATGTGCCATACTACTGTCATCATAGCTGAATGCTGGTTCGATGGGAAATGGATGAGAAAAGTAGTGTCTCATAACATTTGCTAGCATTTTTACTTTTTAATGTTATTTTTTTAGAAATTGTATAACCCCCTTTATTTTGTAATTCAAGACATTGTCCCAATAAAAGTAATCTTTCTCTTCATTACTCTTCTAGTAATATTACGTTGGGAAAGTTTCTTGTTTTGCAGAACCAGAGACAACATATTTACATGTTCAGAGCAGAACAAGAACAAGAGATGATTAGCTTAGATTGGCTGCAGTATATAATCACATGAAAAGCGTCATCACTTGTGATTCCAGCAAAATGTCAGTGAATGGAATAGTGATTATCAGAACAATATAATTGGAGAATTGTAAATAACAAATCACGGAACTACTCGAGGAAAAAAAAGTATATTTAGAAATAACTAAAAAATAACAATGTGTGAATATTTTCACAATTATTGCGATGATTAGTATGGTCATTAATTTAAAGAGGTTGTCTTATCAAAGACCTCCTTAGGAGCATCCATATATATATATATATATATATATATATATATATATATATATATATATATATAATTGCCTTATTCTGTCTGTCTGTCTTGCTCCAAAATGATATCATTACAGTGACAACCGTCGCCACACTGCGCGCGCTAAAGAGCCTGCGACCAACGGCTCAGCTAACTGAATAGCCTGAACTACGGGCCGACAGGACAATGCCCAACACTTTTCCCCGCACCCACACGGAGACCCGACTCCCTGGTGAGTGCTGCACCCCCGGGAGCCCACACCGGCAACCCAGCCAACACATACCCACCACTCGCCTCCGCGCCCCGCACACATTACCCCACTCGGCTCCACCCCCCACCCGCCCTCTACCTTCCGCATTTATACACTGAACACACACACACGAATAGTCACCTGTCCCCAGCCATGCAGTCCCCGACACTGATGTCCTCAGCGCCATGGCCTCGCTCGGCTCCACCCACCACGCACACATTACCCCGCAGGATGGGGGCACATGTCAGGATGGTGGCTGCACCACGATGGGGGCACATACCAGCATTGGGCCACATCACAGCATCAGCATATTTTTACTTAACTTTACACTGTTCATGGCCTTCTTTCATTACAAGCCATGGACATCATTAAACATTAGACTCATCTATTAAAACTGTTCCTTCTGTTGTCTGTCATTTTAAAACCAATAAACAATTATAAGAATACTAAATTAAACCTAACCCATCCAGTCCATTCATTACCTTATTATTCAATCTGCTAACCTACATACACATTCTAGACTACCCGATACGTTAGAATTGGGCCACCTTCTAGTAATACATAAACGTTTTGAGTCCGTCGGATTGTCTCTCCATTCTCGCTCATATATAAGGTCTATATACTTACACAGCAGTTGTCTTTCTGATATAACCCCTTTAACAGACAATTATTTTTCAAATAAGTATTGTATAACTGAACAAATTTAAGAAAATAATTTGAATACAACTTATAAAAACATCTGAGTATTGCCTATATTGTGATTAATTACCTATACTTCCAGATCTTTTCTATTATGGATACTCATGGGGAATAAGCATTCAAAACACACACTAAACAATGTCCTCCTAAAATATACATCAGTGAATCATTGTTTCCAAGACAATAACATCTCTAAATCTTGAGCTAGTAAATGTTACTTGAACACGTGTGCTGTAATTTAACTCCTAAACACATCACTGCTGCCATACAAAGCTGGTATGGTAATGGTAAAATAAAAAGAAGAGCATGCTGGGAAAAACTGTTTAGTTGGGTAAGTGACTTCATATTAAGTTTTTTTAATAAACACATGGAAATGAATGTCAGACATCATGAGTCCCTATTAGCAAATAGCAATTGTGAATATTTGTCTTAAATCCAGGAAATGACGGATAGATAGATAGATAATAGATAGATAGATAGATAGATAGATAGATACATAGAGGGATAGATAGATAATAGATAGATAGATAGATAGATAGATAGATAGATAGAGGGATAGATAGATAGATAGATAGATAGAGGGATAGATAGATAGATAGATAGATAGAGGGATAGATAGATAGATAGATAGAGGGATAGATAGATAGATAGATAGATAGAGGGATAGATAGATAGATAGATAGATAGATGGATAGATAGATGCATATATAGATAGATAGATAGATAGATAGATAGATAGATAGATAGATAGATAGATAGATAGATAGATAGATAATAGATCCTCTATGGGTGATAACATTCTGAACTGGTGCCAAACATAAGAGCTGTGGGTGTATAAATGCTTCATCCGATGCAGGATGGCCTTTTCAGCAATGAGGGAAAATGACCTCCACATGACGCATCTCTAGTCCTTATCCTGCCAACAGTTATCAAAGAAACATCAACAGGAAAATCCCTCTGGTGCCCCCGCACCATCACAGTTGGCCTTATAGCATCACAAAGCACTTAGTACAATCATTTAGACACATTGTTATTTGGCCCAATCTCAGCATATAAATAGCTCTGTTTTGTTGGAATACAAACGATATTTAAGTCAGTAATTGCAATATAGTATCTAATATACATAACAAGATTTGGACTAATAGACAGGTTGTTTTTGTTTTCAGTCTTTTAGCGTTGATTACACCACTAGCATTACAGTGCCGGGTATTTCAAGTCCATTATCTTGTTATTTTCCTTTGCTTCGTGTTCTGTTGGAATTACATCACTTTGAGAGCTTTGACAATCTTTCATATACTTTACAGCATAATATTAAAGGAAACCTGTCTCTGGATCTTTGCACAAGAAACCAACACAATGGAGTTATAATACTTGTTAATATTTTTCTAAACTGTTAACTGCCCCTGGTAAATGTGTCTGGTTCTCTATACTAGATAAAAAAGCTGTATAACAGACTGCAAGTTTCAAGAGGCATTTACAGGTAACCCATGATTACAATGCTGTGACAGATCTACATACTGTCTAAGC
Source organism: Anomaloglossus baeobatrachus (assembly GCF_048569485.1). Taxonomy (NCBI): domain Eukaryota; kingdom Metazoa; phylum Chordata; class Amphibia; order Anura; family Aromobatidae; genus Anomaloglossus; species Anomaloglossus baeobatrachus. Next base: position 403,364,379 of record NC_134356.1, on the reverse strand, counting down.
ACAGCTCAGCTACAACTGACAACACACATTTAGCTCAACCACAACAAACACAACTCACACTCAGCTCAGCTACAAGAGACACAGCTCACACTCAGCTAATTATAAAGCGGGCTTTACACGCTGCGATCTCGCTAGCAAGCAAGCTATCGTACCCGCCCCGTCTGTTGTGCGTCATGGGCAAATCGCTGCCTGTAGCGCACAACCTCGCTTAACCCTGTCACATGGACTTACCTGCCCTGCAACGTCGCTCTGGCCGGCGAACCGCATCCTTTCTAAGGGGGCGGTTCGTGCGGCGTCACAGTGACGTCACACAGCAGGCGTCCAATAGAAGCGGAGGGGCGGAGATGAGTGGGACGTAACATCCCGCCCACCTCCTTCCTTCCGCATTGCCGGTGGAGGTAGGTAAGGAGATGTTCGTCGCTCCTGCAGTGTCACACATAGCAATGTGTGCTGCCGCAGGAACGAGGAACAACATCGCTAATAAGCAGAAAACGATTTTTTGTTTCAGGACGACCTCTCCGCGGAAAACGATTTTGACCGCTTTTGCGATCGTTTAACACTAGTGGACTCGTGACACCTATATAGAAATACATAGTGCGAAGTAGTCAAAATGACTACCTCAGTAGTTCTAGTGTTAAGGTCACATACTGCGATATCGTTAATGACGGTGGATGTGCGTCACAAACACCGTGACCCCGACGATAATTCATTAACGATATCGTAGCATGTAAAGCCCGCTTAAGAGACACCACACACTCAGATACAGAAAAAACACATACTCAGCCAAAACAGACATAACTCACACTCAGGTTACCTACAACAGACACAACTCACACTCATCTCAGCTACAACATACACAACACACATACATCCCAGCTACAACATAAAAAACACACTCAGCTCACCTATAGACTCAACATACACTCAGCTGTGGTATAGACACAAAACGCATTCAGCTCAGCTACAGACAAAATACACTCAGCTCATCTAGAAAATACGCACATGTAGCTCCCCTGAGGCTTCCATCACCACAGAGGTACTGCACCTCAGCCACAGGTGTGGTATCCCATCCTGGGTAAGAAAGGGGTAATCTACTGGTTCACAGACAAAACCTGCACACACCAATTGTTAGGTCACACACAGGGTCAGGGTTTAAGGCAGGTACTCCATTAATGCTGAGAAGCAGCGACCAGTATACCTGGTTATGGAGCCTTAAGTCCCATTCACTGTCCTGGCAGAGGGAGTGTGGGAGGAGTCAGTGAGGTAGTTGGAGAACCGGTTAGAACCAGCCAGGTCTGGTCAGAGGGAGTTTTTCAATCAGAGCGGAGTGACAGTTGATAGGAGTCAGTCAGTCAGAAGGAGTAACAAGAGGCTGGGATTCATGGTGAAGACCCTGGGGTCTGGCTTGACCCAGGTGACACTGAGAGAAGGGGTTCCAGAGTGCCACGGATGTGCGAGAGGCCTCTGTGGGCTTGCTCCACCAAAAACACCGGGGTGGAGGAATCTGGCTGCAATAGCGGGGACGGTCCCCAGGCAAAAGGAAGAGAGACATTTCTTTTAGCAATCCGACGGCCCAGGTGATTGCTGTAGGCACCTGAGGCCACAAATTGCCAACCCATCCTCTGCAAGGGAGGCTTAAAAAGGACCACGGTCAGCCACCCTTTAGTCAGGGCTCGGTGGCGGAGGCGCAGGACAGTTCAGCGAAGGTCAGCGCTAGAGAGAGACGGCCAGGAGAGACATAGTGGTGCACCGGTACTGACCCTTGACCTGTTCGGGAATCGGCGGAGGTCCACAACAGTGAATCCTGGCACACCACGGGGAAACCGGTCAGCTGCAGTTGTGGAACAGACTGTGAGTAAAACATCTTGATTGCAAAACCTCGTGTCGTCTGCTTCTTCCTGCGCCCCATCCACTTCCAACATAGACTTTCCTAAGGGTCGCCCCGAGGTCCTGCTCCACCTGTGGGGAGCAAGAAACACCTCAGCTGCCACAACACCAGCCCTGTGAGTCCCGTCCAGCAGCCATGGCCCCATAGCCACAAAAACCACAGGTGGCGTCACGAACATTACTTAATATTAAGTACAACTCCCATCATCATCTTCCTTTATTATAAAAAAAACACCGCCAGGGTCACGGAGCCGGACCCCCGATATCGCAGACATCCCCGGACTAGTCCGGCTCAGTTCCGAGTGCCCCCGGCCCTGGGGTAGGCGTGTCACACACATGCTTAGATATAGCATACACTCAGCTACCACAGACTCACACATTCAGCTCAACTACAACACACACAGCCTAAGTTACAACAGAGACAAGAGTCAGCTCAGCTACAACAGACACAAAACAACTCAGCTACAAGAGATACAACAATACAGCTCAGCTACAACATATGGATAAGCTACAAATGACATAACACACACAGCTCAACTACAACAAAATCAGGAACACTCAGTTCAGCTAACAGATGAGGCTCGGCCCCCTAGCCTATATTTGACATCAGCTTCTTATTCTGCCCATTGACTGTGCTACAGAACTTTACATTGTGTTCAGAGTCAGGTACGTCTTAGTAGGTAAAAGGCTGTAATTGTGACTGCAACTGTTAGAGCAACGGCTGGAGGTAAGTGGCAAAGTGGATAAGAAGGTGGTGCAACCTATTTAGGATTAACTCAAATAAAAAGAGGTGGTAGTTACCTTTACCCTCTCATTGTAAAGACTCTGGAAAGGAATCTGTCAGCAGGTTTTTGCTCCACCGTCTGACAGCAGCATAATGTAGAAGCAGAGACCCAATGGTCAAGCAATGTGTCACTTACGGAGCTGCTCGCTGTCACTGTTTTCTATGCTGCAGATATAGCGGTTAATTGAATACTGAGCTCTGTATAACCTCGCACCCACCACTGATTGGCAGCTTTCTGCCCATATACAGTGTACACAGAAAGTTGCCAAACAATGGTGGGGTTATGCACAGCTCATGAATATGCTGGACTACCTTGAGCACGCCAAGGAGTCCTCTATTCATGACCTCCTGTAGATTAAACAGTGATTTTACCAAAATTACATCAAGTAGCCCAGTAAGTGACACAACGCTTAAATCAGGATCTCTGTCCCTACATTCTGCTGCTCTCGGATTAGGTGGCAAAAACCTGGAGACAGATTCCCTTTAAGAAAGACATAAACCAGGATGAAAACGTACAGAATATAACATGGGTTCTGTGGAAAAGGTGAGAAAGTAGAGATAGACAGCACAATAGCAGGATGTTGGTCGTGGTAAGTAATGAGAATACTTCATCAAGCATGTATGAGGGGCTGCTGATAAGTCTTTGGCTTTGTGATCTTTTTTTGATTCTATGGAAAGGAATGTTCCATGAAAGGTTTATGTGTCTAATATATGTTTTCAAAATTTTGTGTTTGTTGCTTATGGCAAAAGTGTTCCACGCACGCGGGAAAACAAAATGGCAGATTCTAATGCGATATTCAGAGCAACTAAGAGCAGAGGAGTGATAAAATTCTTATTTCTGCAAGGAAAGTCAGCGAAGGATGTTCATGGTGATATGTCGCAGACATTGGGGGATCAATGCCCTTCATATTCAACAGTTAAGAACTGGGTTGCCAAATTTAAAATGGGCCACTTCAGCACCAATGATGAGCCATGCCCTGGACGACCGAGAGTGGTTGTTGTTCCGGAGATCATCGATGCTGTGCACAACCTCACACTGGAGAATCAACAAATTTCAGCTAAAGCAATAGCAGACATCATGGGGATTTCCCGTGAACGTGTTTGTGCCATTATCCATGAACATTTGAACATGAGGAAGCTATCTGCAAAGTGGGTCCCCAAATGTTTGACAACAGGTCAGAGAAGCATGCGAGTGAAAACTTCCCTGTCCATTTTTTAGTGTTTCCGGACTGATAAGAACTTCCTGGATCGACTGGTCACTGTGGATGAGACCTGGATTTATTTGTATGACCCTGAAAACAAGGAGCAGTCAAAAGAGTGGAGGGACAATGGTTCTCCTCGACCTGGCATCTGTGTTCTGGGATAAGGAGGGTGTGCTGCTAGTGGACTACCTTCAAAAGGGTTCCACCATTAATGCAAGGTATTACACTGAACTTCTGGACCAACTTAAGGCAGCTCTGAAGGCCAAAAGGTGTGGCAAGCTGTCCAAAGGAATCTCGTTCCTGCAAGACAACACCTCCACACACACTGCACAAGCGACCACGGCAAAACTGGCAGAGCTGGGCTTCCAGCTGGTTGACCACCCACCTTATTCACCAGATCTAGCTCCCTCTGTCTATCATCTGTTTAGAAACCTGAAGAAACACCTCAAGGGTACCAAATTTCACACCATTTCTGATGCCATGGCTGCTACGGATGCCTGGCTTGATGCACAACCGAAATCCTTCTATTTGCTAGGCTTACAGAACTTGGAATACAGATATATATAAGAAGTGTGTTCACATCAGTGCAGAGTATGTGGAATAAATGTAAAGTTTCATCATCCTAGATCGCTTCTTTCTGGGTAAAACCAAAGACTTATCAGCAGCCCCTCGTACAATTACCAGGGTGTATTAAGTAGTGACCGGTCAGGAAGCCAAGCTGATGAGAACTCTACATAAAAGCTCCAGTTCTGACACTAAATGCAGCTACTCTTTTTAGAGTTTAATCAAAGTTCATTTTCTGGAAGGCTGAATATTGTACACTTCACTCAAGATACAGATTATTTGGCTGTTATGACATAGATGGGTTAATGTTGTGCTTGACAATAAGTGACTGCAGGATATTACATTACTTACAGATGTAATATAATCATGCATACAAGCCATTAGATATAGCAATATTAACTCATACATGAAACCCAGTAATTATCACAATTTATGAATGTTACGGTGTCTCTGAAGCCTTCATTGATATGAGTTCAGTTTACTAAAGGCAAATCAACATTTCATGGATGAAGTCACATAGTTCAAAATGCAGACATGAAAATGTATCCACCTATGCAGAACAAGTGTGCATCAATTTGTAAATGTGTTACAATATTTGCTAATGTCATTGCACACTTGGGGCATGTCATTATCATAAGGTTAATTATAAGGGCATGTCATTATCATATGGTTAATCATAAGGTTATCATAGGTTACTCTTAGTAAATTCATAAAATTCAGACTAGTGATTTCTAGTGAAATTAATTAATCTTCTATTGAATGTTTGGGGTCTATTACTTTATCAGAGTTTGGGCCAGTCTCACTGAAGTCTAAAGGGCACTTTACACACAGCGACATCGCTAGCGATGTCGCTGGTGAGAGCACCTGCACCCGTCGGTTGTGTGTCACGGGCCAATCACAGCCCGTTGCGCACAACATCGCTAACACCCCCGTCACACATACTTACCTGCCTAGCGACGTCGCTGTGGCCGGCAAACCGCCTCCTTTCTAAGGGGGCGGTTCGTCTGGCGTCACAGCGGCGTCACTAAGCGGCCGCCCAATAGAAGCGGAGGGGCGGAGATGAGCGGCCGTAAAATCCCGCCCACCTCCTTCCTTCCTCATTGGCGGCGGCCTCAGGTACGATGTTGTTCCTCGTTCCTGTGGTGTCACACATAGTGATGTGTGCTGCCGCAGGAACGACGAACAACATTGTACCTGCAGCTGCAACGATAGTTGAGATTAGAACGACGTGTCAACGATCAACGATATAGTGAGTATTTTTGATTGGTAACGGTCGTTCCTACATTTCACACGCAACGACGTCGCTAACGAGGCCGGATGTTCGTCTCGAATTCCATGACCCCAATGACATCTCGTTAGTGATGTCGTTGCGTGTAAAGTGGCCTTAACATATAGGCCCCGATTTATCAAAGCAATTTTGCCAGGAATCTGGCAAAAACTGCTCTGAAAGGTAGCAAAACCATTACGAAACTCAAAACAGGTTGAGTTGGGGTGGGACAGGGGAACGGCATGACAATAAGCTGTGGTATTCCTTACACCATAAACGACTGGAGTGAGAGTTCTTGTGTGGCGCACGGAGGCTTGCTGTTCTAGATTCTTGAAGAGGTGTGTGTTTCTTCATGAATGAGGTGTGATTGGTGTGTCCCACTCTGGGGAGACTTCTGGCAAGTCTAGGGCCAGAAGGTCACAACACCTTATTATACCCAGGTCTGCAGCTTGTGTTTAAATGTATCTTTTTACTTTTGGTGCTGTAGAGATTAAAGACTCTTTCCTATCTGTCTATCCTTTGGAATCTTATTCTCAGGTGCAGCTCTTTGTGATCACTCCCCGTCGCTATAAATAGTCACATGTCTTACCATCTGATGCCAGTTATAGAATCTCATCATTCTTACACTGACCACTATTGAAGGAGCCAGTCTCTGGAAGAAGCTGCAGAGTCGTGACAATTGCAGCTGTGGTGTTTAACTGCATTGGAGTTGATTGGAGTGTATACCTTTTTGTGTCTATTTTCCACCTGTCTGTCTCCTTCCTCTTGTGTTGTATTATTGTAGTGGTGAGACTAGTGAACTCGCCAGCCTTTTCAACAGCCAGGGTGAGTTCATGGCAAGCGAAGGCCTAGGAATGTGATTGGCGACGAAGGGAAGGACCCATATAGGGACATTAGGGACTGCAGAAATCAGCCCCAGGTGAGTGTAGGAGGTAACCCCGGTCCCCTCTCCCTAGCGCCAGGGCTCCCCATTGTATTGTGTTCCCGGTGTACTCTGTGTCTTCTGGCAGTCACTCGGAGTTCCCATATACCTGTCAGAATCCTGGTAGTCATTGCGTGACATCAGGAGCATCTGATTCCAACATGTCCCCTCCTCAATAATGGCAAGAAGATCACTGATTTTGATGAATCAGGGCCAAGTCTGATAATGACTTTTGTTAATGAGTCTTAGGCGGGCTTTGCACACTACGACATCGCAGGTGCGATGTCGGTGGGGTCAAATCGAAAGTGACGCACATCCGGCGTCACTTGCGATGTCGTAGTGTGTAAATCCTAGATGATACGATGAACGAGCGCAAAATCGTCGTCATCGTATCATCGCTGCAGCCTCCGACATTTCCATAATGCCGGGGGAGCGACAGGTACGATGTAGTTCCTCGTTCCTGCGGCCGCACACATCGCTGTGTGTGAAGCCGCAGGAGCGAGGAACTTCACCTTACCTGCCTCCCGGCTGCAATGAGAAGGACGGAGGTGGGCGGGATGTTTACATCCTGCTCATCTCCGCCCCTCCACTTCAATTGGCCGCCTGCCGTGTGACGTCACTGTGACGCCGCACGACCCGCCCCCTAAGGAAGGAGGCGGGTCGCCGGCCAGAGGGACGTCGCACGGCAGGTATGTGCGTGTAAAGCTGCCGTAGCGATAATAATCGCTACGGCAGCTTTCACTATATATCGAACGTGCGACGGGGGCGGGACTATCGCTGCAGCATCGGTAACACATTGTTACCAATGTTGCAACGTGCAAAGCCCGCCTTATTTTGTTTAAATATCACACACTGGCCAGAATCCATCTATTACATTCACATACAGGATTGAATTTATCCTGTTCGGTTTCATGGCACTCCACTACTACTATGCAATTGAATATTATCTCTTCACGATTTATGACTCTATTGGGGTATGGACTCTGATTTTTCAGAGCAGAAAATGAGAAGAAACTTAAAGTTTTTAAAGAACGTTGAGATTTCAATGGGGATTTAGAGAGTTTTCACTCCAAAAACTCCTCAAAATCATTGTGAGCCCATAACCTTTGGATATGTGTGCACAGAGGATCAAATTCATGATCAATTGTACTGGTGTACATTACATTGAAAAGTCACAAAATGTTGTTGCTAAAATTTTGAGACTTTTGGCATTTTCACTCCAGTTTCTCCCAGCTATGCCAAAAATCACCAGTCTTTTTTGGGACCCGAGTCTTTTTGCAGTTTTCGGAGCATAGGCTTATACTGTAAGAATCTTCCAGTTTTTGAGAATTTTTGAATTTTAGAGAAGGATTAAGGCTGGGTTCACACATAGCGACAGCGACAACGACGTCGCTGTTACGTCACCATTTTCTGTGACGTAACAGCGACCTTGTAAGTCGCTGTTATGATCGCTGCTTAGCTGTCAAACACAGCGACGCAGCAGCGATCATAACGTCGCTACGTGTGCAGAGAGCAGGGAGCCGCGCACACTGCTTAGCGCTGGCTCCCTGCACTCCTAGCTACAGTACACATAGGGTTAATTAACCCGATGTGTACTGCAGCTACATGTGCAGAGAGCAGGGAGTCGGCACTGGCAGCGTGAGAGCGGCGGAGGCTGGTAACGAAGGTAAATATCAGGTAACCACCTTGGTTACCTGATGTTTACCCTGGTTACAGCTTACCGCAGCTGCCAGATGCCGGCTCCTGCTCCCTGCTCGCTTCATTTCGTCGCTCTCTCGCTGTCACACACAGCGATCTGTGCGTCACAGCGGGAGAGCAACAATAAAAAAACGAACCAGGGCTGTGTGTAACGAGCAGCGATCTCACAGCAGGGGCCAGATCGCTGCTCAGTGTCACACACAGCGAGATCGCTAATGAGGTCACTGCTGCGTCACAAAAACCGTGACTCAGCAGCGATCTCAGCAGCGATCTCGCTGTGTGTGAAGCACCCCTTAGTTTTCATGTAGCTTCTGCTCAAATATCTCAAGAATCGCTTGGTGCACATATTGTTTAAACACAAAAAAGCAACTGAATATGGACGATAGCTCAAGTCATTGTAAATTACGGTCATGAGAATTAATTTTTCATGTTGACGCCTTAAATACAAAAAACGCATCAGCCCTTTACTGCAGTGTTCTTATAACAGCCCCATAAAAAATGACTTAGTTTTGCAGGGAAACAGCTGTTTCATCGTTTGGTTTTACAGGTGAAACATATCTTATCCAGGATTGTGTAAGGAGACATTAAAAGGTCGCTTTGGCATGTTCATCGCTGAAGTTTTCGGCCACTTCCCGACCCCAGCAAGGCTGTAGCAGCTGAAATAGAGAAGTCTGCTGCACTCCAGGTAGAAAAACAAAATATTCCCTTCTTACCAGTTTCCTGGCATCAAAAAGAAGGAAAATATGACTCATATATTTTGCAACCCGTTGCCCTTTCACTTGAATCGATCACAACCATTGCAGGATACATTTAACTATATTGTATTCAAGAAATCTGACGTACCATGTAACTGATATATTCACCAGCCCAAAGTCACTTTCTGGTGCATAGATAGCCAAACGCAGTCAGTGCGCCAAATGGTATAAGACTGGCAGATGAAACACTTGATAAATTCACATGAACTTGTACATCTTTATAAGTGAAAAAAACATGAATGTCTTCACTTTTGGACTGCTGCAATATTCTCTGTATACTTATGATCCGGAGAAGCAGGTTATTTATTTGCAGAGCTTGTGCAGCTTCCTTTTTTTCTGCTCAGCTCTAGTAATTCTATAGTTATGAGTTGAGCAGTAAACATATACATATATAGATTTTCTTAACACCTTATCAACGTATGACGTACTGGTATGTCATATGACAGCACACTGACATTGATGCAAGTTCACAAGCTGAGCACAAATATTTCCCGGCAGATGATGGCTGTGTTATTCAGCCATCATCTGCCTCTAACAGCTGAGGGAGGAGTCCAGCTAACTGGAGAAATGCTGCTGTGAATCTCTGACAGTGGTATTTAAAGCACGCCAGAATGGTGGTATATCATTCTATGCGCCCTTTGGCATGCTTGTGATATAAGCATGATGGGTGCCATGATTTCTGGGGGACTGCTGAATACCTCATATGATGGTACTCGTGTGAAAGCTAGCCTGTAATTGATGTTCATAGGAGCCCATAATTTTCGCTATATACAGCAATATTGTAGTATTGATTTGTACAACACAAACAATCGGATGATGGCAGGTTCAAGTTCCATAAGGGGACTAACCAATACAGTGATTTTTTTTTTTTTTTTATTAACATGAAGAAAATATAATAATATATAAAAGTTCAAATCAACTCTATTTTCTTTCATTAAAAATAAAGGAATAACAAAAAATGTAAAAGTAAACATATAACATAACGTAAAATTCCGATCTATCAAAATACAAAATAAAAAACCTGATTGGTAAATAATATAACGTGAAAAAAATTGAAACACCAGAATTAAGCTTTTTTGGCCATTACAACACTGCAAAAAAAAAAAAAAAACAGAATAAGAGAAGGTCAAAACATTTATACCCCATTATGGTTTCAATAAAAAAAACATCTGCTCTGTGTGCAAAAAACAACCCCTCACACAGTCCCAGCAACCAAAAACTGAAAATGTTATGGCTCTTGGAAAATGGTGACATAAGTAATTTTTTTTTTTTGCAAATTTCAGAATTGTTTTTCACTACTAAATAAAATGAAAAACTATGAACCGTATCTTTAGTATCTGCATAATTATACTGACCTGGAGTATATTACTGAGTGAGCAACTTTTATTGCATAATGAACAATGTAAATAAAAGATCCAAAAGACTATTGTGGAATTGAGGGTTTTGGGATTTTATTGCAATTTTGTAGCACTTAGAAAAAATGAAAATACAGAAGCCGACAGCCACCAAGAGTACTTAAAGGCTAGCAGAGACAAAAGTGAATCATGAACTTCCAGACATTATTTTATCATCCATTACGTTATATAAGTGATATGAATGTTTTTCTTAAAACAATAGAAAACTGCATTTTATCTTGGTAATATGTTGATATTTGCATTTGGGTTAATGAAAGATACTGTACATAGGACCCTGTGTATGGAAGAATAGCAGCTGTCAGCCGACAGTAATGGTCCAGGAGTTTAAGGCTGAGTTCACACACTGCATCTTTTACTGTGTTTTGGTACATTTTTGAGGTCATAATGATGCACCTAGATGCATGCAATTCCTTTTCCCAGCAAAGTCCATGAGATTTATATTTTGCTGTCTACACAGTGCATCTTGTTGGCTGCATCTTGGCTGCAATTTTGAAGATGCAGCCAAGATGCGGCTTTTTGTCAGCGTTTTTGAGCCCTTACAGTCAATAGATGTGACTTAAAAAAAAGCATTGGGCAAAATGCTGTAAAAACGTGGCAAAAAGGCATGTGTTTTTTGATGCTTTCTTGCGTCAGGTGCGTTTTTTAAGGACAAAAATGCTGCATCTTTGTGGTTAAGAAAAGATGCCATGTGTGAATGTGGCGCCCCTGAGGCTTCAGTCGCCACAGGGTACTGTACCTCATTTAAGGTGCAGTATTCATCCCGGGTAAGGAGGAGGTTATTCACCGGTGTTTATCACATTGCATACAACATACAGCTTAGTAGCCAACCACTGGGACTGGGCTAGAGGTGGCCGTCATGGAAATGGGACTTTCCACTCAATGGTCAGCACCTAGGGGGTGGAGCTACACACTGGGGCATTAGGAGACACATACACTCAGACAGAATAGTCACAGACAAGGAAGATCTGAGACGCAGGAGAACACGGTCACTGATCTGAGAGCTGATAGTCCCTCAGGACCGGTGCAGACAGGGTGCGAAGCCTTAGGTTGGGGGGAACTTTATGACCTTCTAACAAATCCACCAGGCAGGGGATTCCAAGTCTCCTGGCCCACCACAAGTGCCCGGGGCAAAGCAGCACATAGAGCCAGGAGTTGTGATCACGATCCGGTCCATAACGGACTCGCACTGCCTGCTATGTGAGACAGGAATAAAACCCAGGACACAGGTCTCTGTAGGACTGCAAGTCACAGGGATCCATCAAACACAGTGCAAAGAGGAAGGACTCACAATCCACAGCACCGGTTCTGGTTTCTGATCTATCCGGGATCGACTGAAGCTCATCACAGCGGGGATCGGCGCTCCAAGAGTGACGACATTACAGTGAGTAAAGACCTTGAACTGCAGCCTCTGTGTCGTCCCATTTCAACCGTCGCCCCTGCACTCTGGCGCCATAGACTACTACCACTTCTATCATCCTCCCTGGGGCCAAGCTGTGCCTGTGGAGAGCTGTGACACCTGAGTTGCATTACCATCCACCCCAGAAGAGAGAAGTCCCACAGCGGCGGCTAATAATTGGCCGCACACCACAGGTGGCTTCACGAACAACTACCCCCATCGTCCCTATCCCCAGCTTTATTGACACCGCTGGGGTCACGGAACCAGGCAAGGGCACCGTGGCGACCCAGCAGAAGAACCGTGGCCCGGTGACGGGTAACCCACAAGACCCCGTGGGTGCGTGATGAACATAACCTAAGAGGTTCTCCAGCTTCTGCACAGAAACCAACAGAAGAATTATGTGAGCCGTTTCAAATATATGAGAAGAGTATATGATCTCCAATTGTACAAAGTCACAAATTAAATAATGAAAAATAGTAAAATACTTTAAATGATATCCATGAAAGTCTTTAAAGAGGTTGGCCACTACTTTACATCGATGGCTAATCTATGCACGGACTCGGCACCATTTTAATGAAGACAGAATTACTATGGCAATGCGCACGCGCCGCCAACAGCAGTTATGGCGGCACTGCGTGATATTCAAATAAAGAAAAGGGGGCAAGCCAGGAGGACGCTGGAGGAATAATACACGCATAGGATCCGACCCATAAAGGCCCGGCCAAATTGAACCTGTCAATTAAAGTGCAGGGCATTTCTGGTATTTTTATTAAAGATATTTCATCAACAAAGGATCCCATCTTTTTATAACAGGTATGTCTGGATTCAGCATCTTACTGCCAGTATAGCACTGCCTTTACTTCATATAGAAAAATCCTGGTGATTGGTTTTCTTTAAAGTAGTGGACAACCCCTGTCATTACTCCTTCATTGCTGTTGCACTTTACATATGACTCTATTCTACATACCCTAATAATTTGAAAGCAATGTATCCAAAACCAGAACTTTGAAAGAAAAACACCATCCATCTGACATTATTATTGCCACCTTTTTTCACACAAAAATATGGAGTAAGAATTAAAAAAGGGTGTGATCAGAGGGTGTGGCCTCAATTTGGGAATTATTTTATTGTCAAGGCAGTTTAATCACACTAGCATAAAAACAGAGGAGCAAAATGTGAAAAAAAAATTGTATTGTACTTGGATCAATGTTATTTAATGAGGCAGTGCTGATCTGCTATTTTTTTTTCTCACCTGTATTTGGCCTGAGGAAAAAAACTGCAATATGCTGCATATGGTCAGGTAAAATGGCCGAGACTCACCAATGCAAGTTAATGGTTTTGAGAAAAAAAAATGCACACGCATACGCATGTCATTCAAATGCTAGACAAGAAAAAAATACTCGCACATTCGCATGACATACGGAACGACATTCATCCAACTTTTCTGGATGAAAATAGGACAGATTTTTAATACGCTAGTATTAGAAAACCCCTCATATTGGTTTCCAACTGATTCTATCCAAAAATACAGTGTTCACAATTTGTAGGCAGGCAATTTGTATTTTTTATTAATTTTGTTACTAAACAATTACAACGCTGTCAGTCAATCTAAAAGGTTAACCTCTTCACGATACATGACGTACTGGGTACGTTATGGCTCATGTCGGGGTAATCACCGCCAGCTGCTGTGGGCAGCCGGTGCTGAGTCCCGCACATGTCAGCTGATTTGAACAGCTGACATGTGTGGCTGTCATTTGCGATCCACACGTGCCTGTTAACCCCTTAGAAATGTGACAGCGTGATGTAAATGCCCGCTGCGGTAAGCGCGCACTCGCCCACCACCATCGGAAGTCATGTGATGTGAACACGTGGAACTGATGGTTGCCATGGTAGCACAGGGTCATGTGATGACTCCTGTAGCTGTCATGACTCACTTTCTCTTACTGCCAGGAGAACGCTGGCTGTAAGAGGAAAGAAGCATTTCAGGAGATCAAAGCTGTGCAGCTGTGATCTACAGAAATGAACAAGCGATCACACTGCTGATCATTATAGCCTCCTATGGGGAAGGGTAAATTAAAAAAAAGTTAAAAAAAAAATTAAAAAAACAAAATACCTAAAAGTTCAAATCACCCCCCATTCGCCCCACTGAAAATTTAAGGGTTAAAAAAATAAAAAATATACATATATTTGGTATCGTCATGTTACTGCACTTGGAATTTATTTTCCGTTTTCCAGTACACTATATGGTATAACTCATGGTTTTATTTAAAAGTAAAACTTGTCTCGCAAAAAATAAGCTCTTACATGGCAAGCGTGACAGAAAAATAAAAAAGTTACAGCTCTCGGAAGAGGAGGAGCAAAAAAAAAAACAAACGGAAAAACGGAAAATCGCCTAGGGGTGAAGGGGTTAATTAATCTGAAACCAGAATATTTAAAAATTAAGAAGCAAGATTGAGGTTTTGTCTTTCTTAGGCTAATGACGCTCAGCTCAATCTCAGATCAGAGTTTGAGCCGAGTGTCATTTACTGTGATCTGATTCTATCACATGCGAAAATTGGAGTACAGGTGAGGAGAAGATTGAGAACTTAATTTCTCCATCTTCTCCATTGTTTCTGTTGGTTAAAATCGGACCTGCACTTGGATGACATCGGAGTGCAGTCCAATATTCTGCATGCCCCCATAGACTTGTATGGTTGCACGCCATCCGATATATGCTGCTAATCACAGCCTGCTGTGCTTTCTTTCTCATGATGAATCGGGATGACGAAAAAAATTCTGCTCAGCACTGCCCCATAGAATAATATTGAATCAAGTGCTATCTGATAAAACATTCAATAGCACTCGTCTGGTGTATAAGCTCATCTGAGTTAGGTCTTAAGAAAATTTCTACGTGTGCATTATTGTGCAACTATTAGTCTGCAAAATTATTATGGAACTAAATGAAAAATGTACTGTACCCCATTTCAAGATCAAAATATACTGATACTTAAAAAGAAAAATATTACAGTCATGGCCAAAAGTTTTGAGAATGCTACAAATATTAATTTTTACAAAGTCTACTGCTTAAGTTTTTCTAATGGCAATTTGCAAATACTCCAGAATGTCATAAAGAGTGATCAGCTTAACAGCAATTACTTGCAAAGTCAATATTGGCTAAGAAAATGAACTTTAACCCCCAGAACACATTTCAACATCATTGCATTCCTGCCTTAAAAGGAGCAGCTAACATTGTTTTAGTGATTGTTCCATTAACACATGTGTGGGTGTTGATGAGGACAGGGCTGGCGAACAATCAGTCATGATTAAGTAAGAATGACACCACTGGACACTATAAAAGGAGGCTGGTGCTTGGTATCATTGTTTCTCTTTAGTTAACCATGGTTATCTCTAAAGAAACACGTGCAGCCATCATTGCTTTGCACAAAAATGGCCTAACAGGGAAGAGTATCGCAGCTACAAAGATTGCACCTCAGTCAACAATCTATCGCATCATCAAGAACGTCAAGGAGAGAGCTTCCATTGTTGCCAAAAAGGCTCCAGGGCGCCAAAGAAGGACCAGCAAACGCCAGGACTGTATCTTAAAACTGTTTCAGCTGCGGGATCGGACTACCAGCAGTGCCGAGCTAGCTCAGCAATGGCAGCAGGCTGGTGTGAGTGCTTCTGCACGCACTGTGAGGCAGAGACTGCTTGAGCATAGCCTGGTTTCAAGAAGGGCAGCAAAGAAGCCACTTCTCTCCAGAAAAAACATCAGGGACCGACTGATATTCTGCAAAAGGTACAGGGAGTGGACTGCTGAGGACTGGGGTAAAGTCATTTTCTCAGATGAATCCCCTTTTCGATTGTTTGGGACATCTGGAAAACAGCTTATTATGAGAAGAAGAGGTGAGCGCTACCACCAGTCTTGTCTCATGCCAACTGTTAAGCATCCTGAAACGATTCATGTGTGGGGTTGCTTCTCAGCCAAGGGAAATGGCTCACTCACAGTCTTGCCTAAAAACACAGCCATGAATAAAGAATGGTACCAGAATGTCCTCCAAGAGCAACTTCTCCCAACTGTCCAAGAGCAGTTTGGCGCCCAAAAATGCCTTTTTCAGCATGATGGAGCACCTTGCCATAAAGCAAAAGTGATCACTAAATGGCTCATGGAACAAAACATAGAGATTTTGGGTCCATGGCCTGGAAACTCCCCAGATCTTAATCCCATTGAGAACTTGTGGGAAATCATCAAGAGATGGGTGGACAAATAAAAAACAACAAATTCTGGCAAAATGCAAGCATTGCTTATGCAAGAATGGACAGCTATCAGTCAGGATTTGATCCAGAAGTTGATTGAGAGCATGCCAGGGAGAATTGCAGAGGTCCTGAAGAAGAAGGGTCAACACTGCAAATATTGACTTGCTGCATTAACTCATTCTAACTGTCAATATAACCTTTTGGTACTCAGAATATGATTGCAATTATATTTCTGTATGTGATGTAAATATCAGACAAACACAATTAAAAACCAGAGGGCAACAGATCATGTGAAAATATAATTTTGGTGTCATTCTCAAAACTTTTGGCCATGACTGTAGTGACCATTATAGCTCCTTTCCTTTCAATAACAGTCATAAGCCTTCCATCCATGATCATTTCTCAGATTCTTAACCTGTTGACAATCAACTTTTTGGGCAGCACAAACCACAGTTTTCCAGTGTACAGAGGTGTAAATCTCCCATTTAAGAAGAGCCCACAAGTTCTCAATAGGATTTAGGTCAAGTGATGAAAGGACCATAACATTATTCTTTCATCTTTAAAGCCTTTACTGGCTACCTAAGCCGTGTAGTTCTTCAATACACTGTCTTGCATAAATATCAAGGTTTATGAAAGATGCAGACTTTTTCTTGTACCACTGCTTGAAGAAAGTATTTTTAAAAACTGGCAGTAGATTTTGGAGAAGAGTTTGAGTTAATCTTCAAAATAAAAAGTTCCAAGTAGCTCATCTTTAATAATATCAGCCCATAGCAGTACTCCACCTCCAACTTCCTGGTGTCTGAGTCAAAACGGGGGTCTGTGTTTGTTACTGATCCAGCCACCGACCCACCTATCTGGTCCATCAAGATTCACTCTCATCTCATCAGTCCATAGAAGCTTTGAAAAAATCTGTCTTCAGATATTTCTTGGTCCAGTCTAGATATTTCAACTTCTTTGTCTTGTTAATTAGTGGTGGGTTTCAACCTCCCTTACCTTGGCCATGTCTCTGAGCACTGAACTATGACAGAACTGGGGAATAATGGGTTCCTAGTCATTTCACTTTTGAGTATTCTGAAATCTCTGGCAGTTAATGTGTGTCTGTTTCAACACATTTTTTGCAACCCTATTGACTACTGCAGCAACACTTTAGATTCTTCTTTGGTCATGTAAGGGGTGGCCAGAAGAAGATACTCATATTCACTGCTGCAAGGCATTTGTTCAAAAACATCAGCTTCCTCATGGGAAAAGTTAGAAGGGGACGTTGACTTAGGTGGCAACTGTGGCGAAGTTACAAATTATAATTATAAAAGGCTGGGTTGGCAGTGTGAAGGCGGAGTTGGTGCCAAGATTATCAGGGGATCAGACATGTGCGCAGCCGAGCAGGCCTGTATTGACAGCAAGGGAATCATCTGGATGTGTACTGAGCTCAAAGGAACCCAAAGATTGCATACCGTTGACAGAGGCACTAGAAGACTGAATAACAATGCCAGAGGAACTCAAAGACCGAAAACCACTGGCAAAGGAACCTGAAGACAGAATATCATCGGCAGAAGAATCGGAAGACCACATACTATTGCCAAAGGAATCATAAGACCGAATATCGCCGCAAGAGGAATCTGAAGACCAAACATCAAATACTGTAACCAGAAGAGAATCAGTCTACGTGGTCAAACAGTGAAGATTGAACATATCAACAACCAGAGACTGAGAAACAAACATTTCTTTCGGAGAAGCATCCAAGTGAGCCAAGTTGTTGCTTCCTGCCTTGATGTAAGGTACTGCGAGAGGGCGAATAGCTAATTTCTAAAATTAATTGTAAGTGTAGTGTATTGCAACACACCTGCGTCACGTTTAGTGAATAGCTAACATAGATAGACTTATGCCAATTCTTAGTTTTCTCGATTAATTGCAGAACTGGGATTGGGTTATTGTTAAGAGAATTTGTTTATAATAACCTTCAGTGATTGCATATACCTGATCAGTCAGGTGTAATTGTGAAACGTGACAAACGCTATTTGATTAGTTTGCTTTGTACTCCTGTATTGTCTGTCCCTTACCCATCCCTCTTCCATTTCCTTGTTCCCGCTGAATAAAAACCTGTTGTAGTCACCAGTGAGTTGTCGTTACAGCATGTTTCTGGCCTCCGTGTTACAGTCACACCTCAATATCTTTGCACCTTTGCATTGCTTTCTAAGATATTCTTTTACTTTTCAGAGTCCTGTAAATTTATTTTTGGCCCATTTTGCCTTAAGAAAAGAAGCTGCCTCAAAATTCTGCACACACTGATGAAGGGTATTGATATCCTTAAACCCCACTCTACCTCATTACATAAATACACATCACTTGATATGCTAAACCCAGTGAGAATTCTAGT
This sequence comes from Anomaloglossus baeobatrachus, assembly GCF_048569485.1. Taxonomy (NCBI): domain Eukaryota; kingdom Metazoa; phylum Chordata; class Amphibia; order Anura; family Aromobatidae; genus Anomaloglossus; species Anomaloglossus baeobatrachus. The sequence continues at coordinate 403,345,882 of NC_134356.1, read as the reverse complement.
TTATACGGTTTAGAGATGGAAAATCTGCATAAAAATGATAGTATAGTCAATACTCTCACTTGCCTAATAATTTTACACACAGCCTATTAGCCATATTAAGAGTGATTTGTGATTGGTTTTCTGTGATCTGTTTTTCTGCATGTTTCAGAAAATCGTGCAAAAAACAAAAGCACAATGAAGCTTTCATACATTGCTATGCATGATGAGTTTTCCACACAGCAGAAAAAAGATTTACCAACATATAAACGCATGACAGAGACCAAAAGGATGTAAGCGAGCAAGCAGACACTGCAAGGTGCAATGTGAATCCACCGTACGTGAGTATAATCTTTATGGCATCAGATTCACAGGACCGTATAGGCTGGTAGTCTGCTGTCAAGTGCATTGCCCATTACAATACCGGTGCCAATCTCACACTTGACCTAGTCCTGACACTGCTGACTTTAATAGAGCCAGACAGCCTGGCATACGATTCATTCATATATGATGTAACTTTACTGTCATGCACCATATTGTAGTGAAAAATATTGGCTCTTTTAATTTACTTCCCTCCAAGTAGAAATACCGGCTGTGCCAGTAATTTACCAGCTAGGTGGCAACACTACTTACCAAAAAGACCTTATGAAAAACCTGACCAGACATGAATGTGTGTGCTTAATCTGACAACATAAGCCTTATGTTACAAATAAACCTTCAGTTTCTAAAGCTGTACCTTTTAATGGCATTTATTACAATTTTACATTGATGTACTGTAACCTTTTTGATTGTTTGCTTTCTGCTCAAGAGCTACATTATTCCGACACTATAACACCGGCGTCTCTGTGCTGCCCCTCTTCCTCCACGTGGCAGGAACGCCCACAAACTCAACGCTGTTCAGCGCAGCCCTACCCAGTGTGCTCCATTGTGTCATATGGTTCCCAGGTCCAGTGTACGCCATGAAGGTCTCCTGGGTGCCGGCTTAGAGGACGTGCTGCCAGCCTATAAAAGAGGCAGTGGGCGTAAAGGGAACCTGTCTTCAGGTTTTCTGAGGCCACCACCAGTAATCCCTTATATAAAGCATTCTAAAGTATATGTCTCCAAGCCGATCTATATAACATAAAATAGACCCTTTCTTATACTACTCCCCTCCTTTGATTTGATGGACATCGAAGATCTTGATCTGGCATCTCCTCTCTTCTTACCATCATCGTCCTCTTTCCCTGGTTCGTGTGCATGACACATCCTACATCATCCACTCAATGTCCGCAGAGCAAAGTATTGTAGTGCATATGCATAGGAGTTCTTTGACCTTTCTTTGAACCTGCGCATTACAGTACTTTGCTCCTGTGTCCCTGACCCTTGGGGTCAGCTGCTGTAGTACCCTGGAGTGGTACTGGCAGCTATTTTCCAGCAGTAACTAACCTCACGATCAGAGCCTCTAGCGAAGGCAAGGTAGTCGCTTAGTCACGCCCCTCGAAGGTAAGCCTGGTTCCGCAGCGCAGTGGGTCCACATCCACCAGCCTAACACACTTATTGTTCCTGATTTCAATCAAATTCTTAAATCCTACATTATCACTGTTAAGGTGGCTTTACACACTGCAACATCGCAAACGACATCACTGTAACGGCACCGGTTTTGTGACGTAATAGCGACCTCCCCAGCAACATTGCAGTGTGTGAAACACATCAGCGACCTGGCCCCTGCTGTGAAGTTGCTGATCGCTACAAATCGTTCAGGACCATTCTTTGGTCTTTTATTTCCCGCTGTGCAGCATGATCGCTAGAAAGTCTCAGTGTGTAAAGGGGACTTAAATGTGCAGGCAGCAGGAGCCGGCTTCTGCGGACACTGGTAACCACGGTAAACATCGGGTAACCAAGAAGCCCTGTCCTTGCTTACCCGATATTTACCTTCGTTACCAGCCTCCGCCGCTCTCACTGTCAGTGCCGGCTCCTGCTCCTTTCACGTGTAGCAGAGTACACATCGGGTAATTAACCCGATGTGTGCTGTAACTAGGAGAGCAGGGAGCCGGCGCTAAGCAGTGTGCGCTGCTCCCTGCTCTCTGCACGTGTAGCTACAGCACACATCGGGTAATTAACCCGATGTGTACTGTAGCTAGGAGAGCAGGGAGCCAGCGCTAAGCAGTGTGCGCGGCTCCTGCTCTGTGCACATGTAGCTGCAGCACACATCGGGTAATTAACCCGATGTGTACTGTAGCTAGGAGAGCAAGGAGCCAGCGCTAAGCAGTGTGCGCTGCTCCCTGCTCTCTGCACGTGTAGCTGCGTGCGCTGGTAACCAAGGTAAATATCGGGTTGGTTATGTGGCGCCCCTGAGGCTTCCGTCGCCACAGGAACATTGCACCCCATCCAGCGGTGTGATGTCCCATTCTGGGTAAGGAAAGGAGTGAACGCCGGTCCCCAGGCAAATTTACACTACACCCATTGTTAGGTACACACTGGGACCAGGGACAGTGGCAGTAACCCTCCCATGCTGCATGCTGGGAGGGGTCGTAAGACCCATCCCTGCTCCTATAGGGTACAGATCATAGCAACTGGGGAGGTGGGAGGAGCCACCAGAGAGCAGATAGAGAAAGGAAGGTCAAGTGTAGTTAGTTAGAAGTTGAGAGAGGAGTGAGTGAGGAGTTGAAGTTGGAGAGGGAGGAAGGAGAAGGAGGTCTGCGGGAGGCAGACGAGAAGGAGAAGCAGAAAGAAAGCTCTAGTCAGACAGGAGCTAAGAGAAGAAAGTGACGCTTCCTGGTGAAGAACCTGGGACTCAGAGGGTCCAGGTGACACCAAGCAGAGGAAGAGAAGGGATTCCAGGGCCACAGAGAGCTTTTGAGCTGGTGGCCTGTTCCACAGGAACATCGGTGGAGGGATCAAGCTGCAACAGGGGACGGTCCCTAGAAACCGGAGGAGTGAAAAATCATCTCCAACAGTAAAAACCGAGGCCCAGGGAAAGTTGCAAACTCCCAGGGCCACAGCCCACAGCAGAACCTCTGGAAAAGGGGCAAATAACCGTCAGGCGAGCTCCCAGCCCGGAGGCTGTTGTGGAGGCCGAGCCAGGTTCATCCTACAAAGGCAAGGTTTAAGGAGACAGCTGCAGACAGTGACACTTGAGAGAAGGGTACCGGCTTTCATTCCAGGAATTACCCAGGATCGGCGGAGGTCCCTGACAGTGGGTCTCAGCAGTCCAGAGGCACCAGTGTGCTTAAGCCCAGGAAGTGGGAGTAAAGACCTTGGAATTGCACCCTCTGGTGTTGTCTCAGTTATTGTCGCCTGCATAGACTTCCACCACAGCATAGACTCTCACGAGCACCAACTGTGCCCCGGGGTATTGCTCCACCTGTGGGGAGTAGTACCATCATTGCTGCCATTCCATCACCCTGGAGGCCTCATACAGCAGCGGCGGCTTAATAGCCGCATACCACAGGTGGCGTCACGAACACAAACTTTATTCACCCCCAACACTGCAGCCATATTTAATTGACACCCACCAGGGCTACGGAGTCGGGCCCCGCCACCACTGATGACCTCCGGATTAGTCCGGCCCGGCACCGGGTGTCCCATAGCCCTGGGGTGGGCGAGTCAACTTTGGCGTCACAAACAGGATTTCGTGCCCGGTCCCACCTGGTAGTGTGCGCCTGAAGAATTGTGCTTAAAAGACTGTGCTATAGTGAGAAACTGCCGCCATTGAAGCCACTGAGCGTGGGAAGGGGGGTGTGCCTGCAGAAAGAGCGTGAAAAGAAGCCCCGCCCCCTTGTCTAAGAAAAGAGCGCGAAGCAGGGCCCGCTATGCAGAGCGGAGGAAGGCAAAATGGCGCGCTAAGAAACTGACTGGCAGTTAATGCTGCTGTCTGGAGGAAGAGAGAAAATGGCTCCTGTAAGCGGAGGCCAGGGGGAGCTCACCTGGATCAGGCCTGTGACCGCCGCTGAGCTGGGGGCTGAGGTCGGAAGGATGGCTGACGGGATGAAGAAGCAGAGCGGACGGGAGACAGCCGTGTGGGGGAAGGAGATGGTGCTGGCCATGAGGAGTCTGCAGAAGTCTGTGCAGTGAGGCCTGCGTGGGGGTGATGCCCACGTCCATCCAGAGTCCACACCAGCGATGCCGATCCTGCTGCAGAGCATCTCCGGCCTAGATCTGGGTGAGTCCCATGCTGCCCCTGCCGGTGCGAGTGCTCCAACCCCTGCTGACATGCCCGCGGTGCCTGGAGAGACACCCGGCACAGCGACGCCGATCCAGGCCGCAGCCACTCCAGGTGCGGCCCGCCAAGATTTCGCCGCCGGAGCGACGCCCATCCACACCGCAGCAGCGACACCAAGACCGGCCCGTCCAGCTCAGGCCCCAGCAGCGATACCCCGCTCGGCCAAGCAAGATCCCGCCGCAGCAGCGACGTTAATCCACGCCGCAGGAGTGACGCTGAACCAGGCCGCAGCCACACCAGGTGCGGCCCGTCAAAAACCGTTCACAGCAGCGACTCCAATCCAGGCCGCCGCCATGCCAGGCGCGGCCCGCCAAGACAAGGACACAGCTCCGATACCATCACCCCGCAGCAGCCCCACAACAGCTGGAGAACAAGACCAAGGGACTCAGACCAGTCTGAGCACGGCCTACCTGCTGTCCAGGGCCCTGCCGCAGCATGACCTCTGCAATTAAAAGAAAGAAGAAGATACTGAACTGTAAATAGCCCCTGTACGTCTGTCCATTGTTCTTTTCGAAGATGACACCCTATTCCTGAATTCAAGGCCCCTGTTCTTTTTGAAGAAGTCCCCCCCTTGTTTATGTGTTACCGGGCCACGGAACCGGAATGTGGTCCCCGGTGAATGTATATGTGTCCTGTGTTACCAGGCCACTGGACTTAGTGGCTGGTTCGATTTCTTTGCAACCCCCCCCTAAGTTAAGAAGGTTAAAAGACGTTTTGGGCCACTGGACTGTGTGGTCAGAAGATCCTTATGTAAATAGTTGCACCCGTTGTGCCCCCTACCAGAATTATGGTGGAAGTACCAAACCGTGCAATGGACTGGAAGTGCACACTTAGAGTTTCTTTATAAGAAAGTTTGTAACGTTGAAGTGTTTGTGCCTCCCATAAAGGGAAGAAAAGTTTTATTGTTTTATGTTATGCATAACAAAAATTTTGCAATTCCTTCCACACTTTTCTGTTGTTTTTCAGCCCGAGGACGTGTTGGGATTCGCTGTGGGGGAGTGTGGCGCCCCTGAGGCTTCCGTCGCCACAGGAACATTGCACCCCATCCAGCGGTGTGATGTCCCATTCTGGGTAAGGAAAGGAGTGAACGCCGGTCCCCAGGCAAATTTACACTACACCCATTGTTAGGTACACACTGGGACCAGGGACAGTGGCAGTAACCCTCCCATGCTGCATGCTGGGAGGGGTCGTAAGACCCATCCCTGCTCCTATAGGGTACAGATCATAGCAACTGGGGAGGTGGGAGGAGCCACCAGAGAGCAGATAGAGAAAAGAAGGTCAAGTGTAGTTAGTTAGAAGTAGAGAGAGGAGCGAGTGAGGAGTTGAAGTTGGAGACGGAGGAAGGAGGAGGAGGTCTGCGGGAGGCAGACGAGAAGGAGAAGCAGAAAGAAAGCTCTAGTCAGACAGGCGCTAAGAGAAGAAAATGACGCTTCCTGGTGAGGAACCTGGGACTCAGAGGGTCCAGGTGACACCAAGCAGAGGAAGGGAAGGGATTCCAGGGCCACAGAGAGCTTTTGAGCTGGTGGCCTGTTCCACAGGAACATCGGTGGAAGGATCAAGCTGCAACAGGGGACGGTCCCTAGAAACCGGAGGAGTGAAAAATCATCTCCAACAGTAAAAACCGAGGCCCAGGGAAAGTTGCAAACTCCCAGGGCCACAGCCCACAGCAGAACCTCTGGAAAAGGGGCAAATAACCGTCAGGCGAGCTCCCAGCCCGGAGGCTGTTGTGGAGGCCGAGCCAGGTTCATCCTACAAAGGCAAGGTTTAAGGAGACAGCTGCAGACAGAGACACTTGAGAGAAGGGTACCGGCTTTCATTCCAGGAATTACCCAGGATCGGCGGAGGTCCCTGACAGTGGGTCTCAGCAGTCCAGAGGCACCAGTGTGCTTAAGCCCAGGAAGTGGGAGTAAAGACCTTGGAATTGCACCCTCTGGTGTTGTCTCAGTTATTGTCGCCTGCATAGACTTCCACCACACCATAGACTCTCACGAGCACCAACTGTGCCCCGGGGTATTGCTCCACCTGTGGGGAGCAGTACCATCATTGCTGCCATTCCATCACCCCAGAGGCCTCATACAGCAGCGGCGGCTTAATAGCCGCATACCACAGGTGGCGTCACAAACACAAACTTTATTCACCCCCAACACTGCAGCCATATTTAATTGACACCCACCAGGGCCACGGAGTCGGGCCCCGCCACCACTGACGACCCCCGGATTAGTCCGGCCCAGCACCGGGTGTCCCATAGCCCTGGGGTGGGCGAATCAGTTACCCGATATTTACCTTAGTTACCAAGCGCAGCATCGCTACAGTGCGTCGCTGGGGGCTGGTCACTGGTTGCTGATGACAGCTCACCAGCAACCCGTGTAGCGATGCTCCAGCGATCCCTGCCAGGTCAGGTTGCTGGTGGGATCGCTGGAGCATCTGACTGTGTGACCTCTCACCAGCAACCTCCTAGCAACTTACCAGCGATCCCTATCAGGTTGGGATCGCTGGTGGGATTGCTGAAAGTCTCAGTGTGTAAAGGGGCCTTTAGGGGTACTTCACACACAGCGAGATCGCTACTGAAATCGCTGCTGAGTCACGTTTTTTGTGACCTCATTAGCGATCTCGCTGTGTGTGACACTGAGCAGTGATCTGGCCCCTGCTGTGAGATCGCTGCTCGTTACACACAGTGCTGGTTCGTTTTTTTATTGTTGCTCTCCCGCTGATAAGCACACATCGCTGTGTGTGACAGCGAGAGAGCAACAATCCTGAATGTGCAGGGAGCAGGAGCCGGCGTCTGACAGCCTGCAGTAAGCTGTAACCAAGATAAACATCGGGTAACCAAGGTGGTTACCCGATATTTACCTTCGTTACCAGCCTCCGCAGCTCTCACCTGCCAGTGCCGGCTCCTGCTCCCTGCACACGCTAAGTTAAGCGGTGTGAGCTGGTAACTAAGGTAAACATCGGGTAACCATACCCGATGTTTACCTTAGTTACCAGTGTCCGCAGCTTCCAGACGCCGGCTCCGTGCACGCGCAGCGTCGCTTGCACGTCGCTGCTGGCTGGGGGCTGCTCACTGGTCGCTGGTGATATCTGCCTGTTTGACAGCTCACCAGCGACCATGTAGCGATGCAGCAGCGATCCTGACCAGGTCAGATCGCTGGTCGGATCGCCGCTGCATCGCTAAAGTGTGAAGGTACCCTTAGTCAGTGGTTATTGTTTCTTATCTGCTCGTTGAAAGTCCACTGAATGCAGATAGGGAAGACTACATGGATCCTAAATTATCCCCATAAATCCAGAGTAAAAGTGAATGAAGAGTTTATTCTTTACTTTAGATGACCCAGTATCAGAAAATTGATTTTACAGTCTAAACGAATCTGAAGAATAGATACAGGGGACACGTTATAAACCACCCTGCTGAACTAATATGAAAAGTAATGAGTGAAGCACCTTTTACCCCTGTGTGACAACAGACAATGCAAGACACCTACAGCTACCTAACATACTTTACAGTACAGAACATGTGATTCAATCTCAACAATAGGGAAGATCATTGAAAATCTCATGTCATTGACCAAATGGGAACTGATAAGTCTAGGAGTCCTAATCATTTTTATTTGCCTGGTTGTGGGTTTAATCAAGAAAATATGCAACAGCAATGGCAACAAAATCCCAACTGTGAGCCATAACACCAAATTATACTCTTTAGAAAAGTATGCCAAGTCACAACAGGGAAAGCTAGAGCATCCCAGTGATACAGTGACATCATGAAAAAGCCCGACCAAACGTTATTGCAAGCCGTATGTTATAAATAAATGTTCATGGTATAATAACTTTCTAAATGTATAGATAAGTTCTTCAGTCATGTAAAACAGATGTAGTTAACTTAGAGGGATCTCAAGCCTTTTTTTTTAATTATTTAAATAAATAATGTAAAAATATGTTGTGTTCTGCCCTATTTTTTGATAACCAGCCAAGGTAAAGCTGACATCTGTGGACTGATATTATCAGGGTGAGAAAATACATGGTTATTTGGCCCATCCTAGTCTAAAATAGCAGCTGACAGCTGCCCCAGAAGTGGCAGATCCATTGGAGTAAAACTGTTGGGGTTGATGTCAGCTGTGAAATGACAGCTGGCATGAATCCCAGGGGTTAGTAATTGATAGGCATCCATCAGACACCCCCATAACTCACCTGGTAAGTTAAAAAAAAACACTGACACAGGAAAAAAGGATTATTTGACTAAATACTTCCCACACATCTTTGTTCATCACTTTATTACTTCAAAATTAATCCTGGACATTCCAACATTGTGTAATGTCCCATGACGTCCATCGATTCCTATGGAGCTGTGGTTTGAAAACTTTCTCAGAACAAAGCTGCATAGGTTACTGCTGGTCAGTGGCAGCCTGGAGCGGTGACATCACTAAGTTACTGACGTCACCACTCATGAGAAATTCCGGGCTGCTGCTGACCAGCAGTAACCTATGGAGCATCATTCTGAGAAAGTTCTCAGAATGACATCTCATAGGAATCGATGGAAGTTGTGGACAATACTCTTTGGGTTACGTAGGAAGTTTCAGAATTTATTTTGAATAAATTGGTGAACGACGGAATGTCATTATTCACATAAACTTATTTTTTTCCTGGATGTGTTTTTTGAATCTATGTTTACCTGGTTAATAATATGGGTGTCTGATAGATGCCTATCCATTACTAATCCCGGGGCTTGATGTCAGCTGTCAATTGACAGCTAAAATCAACTTCAAAGGTATCCCTCCGATTGTTACCACACCAGAGCAATCTGAAAGAGTCAGGTAAACTGCCAGAATTGGCGCATCTAATGGTTGCTCCACTTCTGGGGTGGCGGCAGGCTGTTATTTTTAGGCTGGGAAGGGCCAAATGACCATAGGCCTTCCCACCTAAAGCTGTCTGTTTTACCTGCGCTGGTTACATTGTATCATGTGTCATTGCACCAGGTCTCTGTTCTCTTTAATTACTTCGAAAAATCCACATGATCCATAGATTTCTTTGAACTTTTTTATATAACACCAACATATTTCACAACGGTGTACAGAAACTGCCACTGTTCTCATCGGCTTTGTCCCTACTTAGGCTTATAATCTACTTTCTCTATATTAGACACCAAACAATAGTCAATTTTATAGGATGGCAAACAACCACTTTCTTTATTTTTCTAGTGTGAGACGAAGGCAGAGGAAAGCCAGGCAAACACACGCAGAACATGCAAACTCTTTGCAGATGTTGCCTGTGGTCAAATTAAAGTCGTGCGCCGCAAGGCAAGATTGCTAACCACTGAGCCACCACTAATTTAAAAACATGAGCCGTAAAAATGCATAAAGTATAAAATATATGAACTAATGAACTTGAAATGGTTAAAACTTAATGATGATCAACGTAAAAGAACTTCCAGTTTATATTGAGTTGGGTGTAGACTGTTTCCAGACACAAATTTATGCTGCACACCCAGATTATTTATATTACCAGATGGTTCAGTGATGTGAATCAGCTATATATCATCTATAAATAAGTGCGACGGTTGCAGAATTCTGCATTGAAAGATCAGAGTAAGTGCACACCTCAAGGAAGCTGCTGAACCAGAACGTTCTCTCTTGTGACCTCACAGCTACTTACATACAGTCTTTCATCCTCCTAGGGAAGGTTTATGAAAAAACACCAATTAGAGGAACATACTGAAATTCTAACCTGTGTCCTATATTCATTACAGATTTTTTTAAAAAAAACGTGCAAAAAAGTGAAGCAGTTCCTCATAGAAATCAATCAGTTTCCAACAAGCTGACTGGTTGCAATGGGCAACTCTTCCACCTATACTGGTCAAGGGTTTTAATAATTCTCCCTAAGAAAGCCAATTCACTTGGAAAAATTGTCATTTCATTTATTTTTCAGATTTTATTGTCCATAAAGGTTTTACGCACCGTCATAGCCTCTATAAAAAAATATATGGGATGTAAATAACTGCTACTGAAAGAATATTACAGTTGCATAGTAGACTTAAAGGGGTTGTCCAATGGAAACAAGTCAGTCATCATCTAACAATAGGATACATGATAGCTTGCTGATTGGTGGATGTCCTGAGCGGGGGTCTACAATGATCAGTAGAAGAGAGAATTTTTAGCCCCGATAGGGAACTTTTATCCTTGTTACAAGATGGAGTGATAGGTCATTCTCTATGCACTTGTCAGAAAAAGCCGAGCACAGCATTTGGCAGCTCTATATGGAACGAATGAAGCAGCCGGTCAGGTCTGGACATGGACACTGTCTCTCCATTCTAATGAGGTTGCCCATTTTGTCAATCTATGCAGGTCCCAGTGGTTTGACCCCCACTGATCAATGTTATGGATAGGTCTGTACTGCTTTGTGCAGGACTTTTATATTTCATTACTTGGTGGGAAAAATAATGACACGACTGTGTAAATAACGCATTGGCAAGGCAGGAATGTTTGTATGGATGTGTAACTGTTTTCACTGTTATTGTTGACTTTTATAAAAGATCAAAGAAAAAAATAAATGTTATGATATCCCTAAGGCTACCTGACACAATCAGTAGGTCTCCTGAGCTGAACCCACTGCTTCATAGGCATATACTGTATAAAGCAGTTAGTTCACTTTAGGAGACCTGTGGGTTGGTCCAGGTATTGTGATATGAACACGGTTGGGTATCATGAATGTGTGAAACCAACATTATATGTTTAAAGCACTTTTAAACCATTCATTTCAACTAATTTTTCCTGAAAAAATCCATAGGATGGCGATAAAGTGACGGCTTTGACCACAAACATTCACATCAACAAATAACATTGTGCAGTCCAAGTAGAAGACAGTAAAATTTATCCCTTATATAGATCATTTTAAATATGCTTAAAGGGAACCTGTCATGTCAGATAATGCTATTAGCCTATGGATATAGGGTTAATATGCAGGTTAGTAGTGTTATGAAGGTCCCCGGCAGCTGTACTGAAACTGGAGCACAGGGGAGAAAATTAACTTTATTTCTTCTGGGAGCCACCTGCTTTCAGTCATACAGGCATGCAACATCAGTCACCATGCACAGCATTTATAAGTATGCCCCCGGTATTTTGACTGACGGACATCTGTATAGTGCCTCACTGCACCACAAGCTGTCAGTCAAACTGTCAGAACATGCTAATATCCACCACACCAAGTGTTGTGAATGGAGATAGTGGCTGTGCTGGCACGCTTGTGTGACTGAAAGCCACCTGCTCCTTGGAAAAATAAAGCTCATGTTCTCCAGGGTGCTGCACCTTCAGTACAGTTGACAGGCACCTTTCCTAATGCCATTAACCTGTAGATTAACCCTATATCTGCAGGTTACTGGCATTATCCGGCGTGACATGTTCCTTTCAAATATCAAAAAATATATAAAAGACGCAGATAAAAATTGGTGAATAAAGCAGAACAATTGAGAAGTAAAAATGATAATATACACGGAGTCTACTTTGTAGGAGTCAATGACAAACCTCAAATGATAAATCCCATAATGTTTCCCATGTGTTTAAAAAAAATCAATTTCAATAGTGACAATAAGTAGCAAAGTGAAATGCACAAATATGAAAAGAGACTCAGAAAGCAAAAAAAAATATTCAGTGAGGGGTTAAAGTCTGTGAGTAAAAGATTACAAAAGTGGTATCAACCCCTTTGTCTTTCTATCCGTCAAACACACGCCACACATGGCGCGACAATATTTGACCACTCATGCCCGTGTTGAGTCAGTGATACCGGTGATTAGCCAGTCATGCCGGTGATTAGTCAGTGATACCGGTGATTAGTCAGTGATACTGGTGATTAGCCAGTGATGCTGATGATTAACCAGTGATGCCGGTGATTAGCCAGTGATTCCGGTGATTAAGCAGTGATGCCGGTGATTAACCAGTGATGCTGGTGATGAGCCAGTGATGCCGGTGATTAGCCAATGATGCCGATTATTAACCAGTGATGGCGGTGATTAGCCAGTAATGCCGGTGATTAACCAGTGATGCTGGTGATTGGCCAGTGATGCCGGTGATTAGTCAGTAATGCCGGTGATTAGCCAGTGATGCCAGTGCTTAGTCAGTGAAGTCGGTGATTAGCCAGTCATACCGGTAATACTGGTAAAAAGTCAGTGATAGCAGTGATTAGCTAGTCATACCGGTGATTAGTCAGTGATACTGTACATGGGTGCCATAAAATTCCGCGTTACATAATAATACATGTGTAAGGACATTACTGTCAGATAAGTTGATAAATGATGAATTATGAATTATGATCAAAGCTGGATGGGGAACCTTTAATGTGTAATCGTAAAGAACCATGTTAATTTAGATATATAGGAAAAAACTATCAGTGTTTTAAATACTTCTATCTGGACATTTACAGGTAACTGATTTATTTTAGAAATTTCTGCTCCTGAAAATCAGTTGAATTCAGTAAGGCAGTAAGCACATGGACTTTAGCAAGCCGCAATTTGATGAATATAGAATTTGCCCATGTATCAATTCACCTATATAAAATGGTAAATATTGTACAGTATGTAGTATAGCACATAATAAAATATAAAGTTCCGGCACAGAGCAAGTAATAGAAGGCGTTATTTCTTCTTTAAAGGAAAAAAAAGGTTGCTAGACCCCACGTGTGGTGACAAGGATATGTGGGCAATCACTGATTGTGGGGGTCACTGTGTCTGAGCGCTGTCTCTGGGGGTCTAAAGGGATCACAAAGTGAAAACTAGTGGGGATCCCAGAATGAGATGGAAAGTGAGAGGCAATGAAAGGGTTAGGGAATAAAACATTTTTTATTTGCCATTCTTGTTTAAAAAATCTGTAGAAAAAAACCCATATAAACCACAAATATGAGCAATGTGTGAGCTTTCTATATTCTTTATATAAATAGGCAAACTGTGCAAAAATCAATTGTCACAAAACTCTATTAATGCTGCATGTATAGTAAATGAAATTCTACCTTAGGGTATGTGCACACGCTGAGGGTTTGGTTGCAGATATTTCTGTAATATTTCTGCATCTCTTGGCAGGAAAAAACACAGAGGAAAACATGTTGGTTTTTTTGCTTGCTTTTTTATTGCTTTTAATGGTGAAAAATGCAATAAAAAATGCTGAAAGAATTGACACCCTGCAGATTACTGAATCTGCAAAGGAAAAAACTTAAGGTGCGCAACATTTCAGGATTTTCATTGACTTTGCTGGCATAAGGATTTTCTTGCAGTTTTGTACAAAGCTGCACTAAAAAACACATAAAAAATACGATAAAAAGGCACTGTGTGCACACCGTCTACGTTTGCTTACATGTCCAGCTTGGAAATGTGCTCAAATGTGTCTGTAATCCAGATTCCTGGGAGCAAAGGAGGGAGAGTAAAAATGTAAGGCCCCTTTCACACTGCGTCTTGCCTTATGTTCAATGGTCTCGTCAGGGCATCCATCCAAACCACCCCTCCCCCACCCCGCAAAGCGCGTTTCGGACGCATAAGCAGGGCTATTGACTGTAATGGAGCAGATTACGTTAGCGTGTGCTCTGTTTTGTACCATTTTCGTGAATATACGTTTTCTGCAGGTCGACTACGTTCGAGTGTCCGTCTGCAGAAAACGTATATGTGCAAAAATGGTACTAAACAGAGCACACTCTAACATAGTGTGCTCCATTACAGTGAATGGCCCTGTCGGCACATGCGTCCAAAACACGTCTTGCAGGGTGGGGGAGGGGCGGTCCGGACGGATGCCCCGACAGGACCACTAAACATAAGGCAAAACACTGTGTGAAATGGCCGTAATGCCATCGGCTGTCAATTTCTTGCTTGTGGACGAGGAGTTTGTGATCAGTGGATGCAGGACGATATCAGGAACACCCTGATGAAGGACGTTTCCTTTGAAACGCGTTGGAATAGTATCCTGGATCAGAGACTATTCCTTAGTGACGTCATTCTATTCAGGCAGACTGTGCTATATTGGACCGTGGCGTACGCTAGCATTGTGGGATGGAGCGCTGCACAGGCACTGCTTACATCCATCATCCACTGATCCCAAACACCTCAACCATAACCAGGAGATTGACAGCCGACTGCAATTACGTTTTACTCTTCCCATCTTCTTCGCTTGCAGGAATCCGGATTACAGACACATCTGAGCACATTTACAAGCTGGACATTAATCACACTTGGGTAGGATTTCATTTACTACATGCGCAGGATTAATGGTAACAGTTTTGTGACCACTAATTTTAGGTGCATTTTAGCGCGGTTTGCCTATTTATATACTTATATGTATATACTTCTTTGGAGTTAGCAAGTGCAGCAGACAGCGTGCAGCTTTTCTGTACCTAGGGGTGGGAGCACCAGAATATTATCTATTTTCTCTATTCTTTGTCTTCAGTGCAGACCTGTGTCTTACCCTCTATAACAGAACACGTACTTTCCCAGTGTGTTATTGAATGTAACAAAAGTCACTGAGAAATTCAGTTAAACCATAACAGTCCTCGGTATAACCACACCTAATATTTTATACTGTGGTTCTCACGGCTTTCCCACAAACTGTACTGCACACACTGACGATGGCCAGACCTGTATGATACATCTATCAGCACAGGCGAGGTGTTTGTTGTTCTCATTTACAACAATTGATGTTATGTTTCCTTTGTAGCAATTCCGTATTTTGGAGAAACGCACATCTATGTCATTCATTACCTGTTACATTATTAATATTGCCCTTTAGAGCACTCTAAGTAGTACGGTATACGCCACTAGAGATCTACTACTCATTATTACATTGCAACTATTCTTTTTCTTTCTTCCTTCGTCATTAGGAGAAGTTGGCACATGATACCATGAAGCGATGTAATTTTGTGGTTTTAAGAAAAAATGTAAAATGCTGTAAAGCTTGCTCTTATGTGAGGCCTTTTGCTTTAACTAGACAGCTCAGTTAAGTGAAGCGAGAATGTGAGTGTTCCAACATCCATTCTTTTTATAGCCTGTGTTCTGCTCCATCCCGTTCATCACTGCCGGCAGATGCCAAAACAACCTATTTGGGATGAAAAGCTATTGAGAATTATTAAACACTATATCTTGATCCTAATGAGCAATGAACAATGGTTTAGGAATCAATGAAATCATAGCATTGCTTAGTATCTGATTGTGCTACAAGATCCAATGAGTCCATGTCAGGACCTTCAATTAATCAAATCAAGTAATGGTTATTACCCCGGTCCACACAGTAGAAAACAAATCATGTGCACCAGAAGCAATAATAATCCTTTTATTTCATAAATGCCATCTACTCATAACCCACAGTCAATGATTAAAGGCTTTTGCCATTTTATCATATGTACAGTACAGACTAAATGTTTGGACACACCTTCTCATCTCTAGAACAACTATTAAGAGGAGACTTTGTGCAGCAGGCCTTCTAGGTAAAATAGCTGCTAGGAAACCACTGCTAAGGACAGGCAACAAGCAGAAGAGACTTGTTTGGCTAAAGAACACAAGGAATGGACATTAGACCAGTGGAAATCTGGGCTTTGGTCTGATGAGTCCAAATTTGAGATCTTTGGATCCAACCACCGTGTCTTTGTAGAAAAGGTGAACGGATGGACTCTACATGGCTGGTTACCACCGTGAACCATAGAGGAGGAGGTGTGATGGTGTGGGGATGCTTTGCTGGTTACACTGTTGGGGATTTATTCAAAAATGAAGGCATACTGAACCAGCATGGCTACCACAGCATCTTGCAGTGGCATGCTATTCCATCCGGTTTGCGTTTAGTTGGACCATCATTTATTTTTCAACAGGACAATGACCCCAAACACACCTCCAGGCTGTGTAAGGGCTATTTGACTAAGAAGAAGAGTGATGGGGTGCTACGCCAGATGACCTGGTCTCCACAGTCACCAGACCTGAACCCAATCGAGATGGTTTGAGGTGAGCTGGACCACAGAGTGAAGGCAAAAGGGCCAACAAGTGCTAAGCATCTCTGGAACTCCTTCAAGACTGTTGGAAGACCTTTTCCAGTGACTACCTCTTGAAGCTCATCAAGAGAATGCCAAGAGTGTGCAAAGCAGTAATCAAAGCAAAAGGTGGCTACTTTGAAGAACCTAGAATATAAGACATATTTTCAGTTGTTTCACACTTTTTTAAGTATTTCATTCCACATGTTTTAATTCATAATTTTGATGCCTTCAATGTGAATCTACAATTTTCAGAGTCCTGAAAATAAAGAAAACTCTTTGAATGAGAAGGTGTGTCCAAACTTTTAGTCTGTATTGTATGTGGCACCTTATATAAGTAGTACATTTTTTAGTATAGTTGTCCTCATGCAAGGCACAGATGTCTTGTCAACAAAATGACTACTGGTGGAGAAGCATGTGACTAGACCTGCCAATCAGCCTGGACAGATCAGGTCACATGCTCCTCCACCCACACATTTTGTGGACTGGAGAGTGATACTAGAGTGATACTGTGTACTGTATTAGTTCTAATCTCATTGTAGAGCTGTGTGATTATAAAAGAAAAATGTCAGTCATTACATGTCTCACACTGGTAATGCTGCCTTTCATTTAAAATAAGCTCTGGAGGCAGATTCTCAGGGAGATCTATGTCGTGCCCATAGTTCTTAGCAACTCATTGGCATAAAATAAAAAATAGGATTTTACAGTAATAAGGCATCAGATTGCAGATATCAAGGTATAATTTTATTCAACTTTCTATGATCTGCATGCTCATATAGACACTTAGGAGAGTGGATCGTATTTACAGATTTCCATTAAAGGGAACCTGTCACCACTTTTTTGGACTATAAGCTGCGGCCACCACCACCGGGCTCTAATATACAGCATTCTAACATGCTGTATATAAGAGCCCAGGCCGCTGTGACAACATAAAAAACACCTTATAATACTTACCTAACGGTCGCTCTGCGGTGGAATAGGGCCTAATGGGAGTCTCCGTTGTTTGGTGCCGGCACCGCCCCTTTCGGCCATCTTCGACCTCTTTCCGAAGCCTGTGTACATGACGCGGCTACGTCATACACACTCGCCGGTCCTGCACAGGCGCACTACAATACTTTGATCTGCCCTGCTCAGGGCAGATCAAAGTGCGCCTGCTCAGGACCGGAATGCCAGTCAGTGTGGATAACGTCGGACCCGTCATGCACCATGGCTAGAGAAGAAGGAGAACAAAGATGGCCGAAAGAGGCGGCTCCGGCACCGGACAACGGAGACGCCCATTAGGCCCTATTCTACTGCAGAACGACTGTTAGGTAAGTATTATAAAGTTTTTTATAAAGTATTATAAAGTTTTTTTTATGTTGTCACAGCGGCCTGGGCTCTTATATACAGCATGTTAGAATGCTGTATATAAGAGTCCGGTGGTGGTGGCCCCAGC
The DNA here is from genome assembly GCF_048569485.1 of Anomaloglossus baeobatrachus. Lineage (NCBI taxonomy): Eukaryota > Metazoa > Chordata > Amphibia > Anura > Aromobatidae > Anomaloglossus > Anomaloglossus baeobatrachus. The sequence continues at coordinate 403,328,300 of NC_134356.1, read as the reverse complement.
TTATAGTCCAAAAAAGTGGTGACAGATTCCCTTTAACACTATAGCAGCTGTGTCTAGAGTTAAGGGAATCTGTTATCTAATTGCTGCTTCCTGTCTTGCAAAAGTTGTACAGAGCCTTGAACAAAAAATTCATATCCCGTGAACTTTTCCACATTTATTTACATTAGACTCATAAACCTAAATGTATTTTAACCAAATGGAATTATGTATATGACTGTTGCGCTAATAAAGGAAACACAGTGAGAAGGGAATTGGATAAAATATGTATGAATATATAAAAATTAAAAATATTTTGGATACCTGCGGTTTGGCAGCTTGATTGAGTGATCTTTAAGGAGGTAATTTAGATCCAAAGTAGTATGCAGAGTTTCACTAGTATGGCAAAAACAAAAAGGTTTAGAATGAGTACGAAACAAAAAGTGGGGGAGAGGGGGAGGGGGTAACGGATTACAGTGGGGTCATAGATATAAACTTGCCTTTTTGGGTTCCCGGATGGAGATAGGGTTTGTAGTTCCCTAGATAGTGGGCTCTGAAAGGGCAACAAGGGTGTATGGATGACTGAATATTGCCTAAGGGAATACAATCAGTGAATAGGGGAGGTTAAGATTAGGTAATACTGTTACAAGATGCTAATACCTGGCATATGGGCGCTGTCTGATCAGGGTGTCCAAATATGTAATGCCCAGATTAGATTAGATGTGGTGTTTTGCCCCTTACTGGCTTCTGTAGCCCTCAGTGAGTGACGTCACCCAGCTCTCCCTTGTGCACGGTCACTAGAGGAAGTAGTTTTCCGGCCAGAACTCTCCTCCACGTGTACCGCGTTTCACCGTCCACATTAGAGCGCCCACTGCTCACGTCAGATCCACGGTGCCTCTAAGCACACCTGTAAGGAAAATCTGTTCCTGTGTATCCAGCGCTTACACAGCTGACCACCACTGCAAGGCAGGTGCACTATACCTGCTTCTCCTGCACCAGGCAGATCTTTAGTCATTTTGTTAAGTCTGGAACTAGTCAGACTATCTTTGTATATTTGTATATTTACAGCCTGTTAATCCTCCTTTGGACACCACATCTAATCTAATCTGGGCATTACATATTTGGACACCCCCATATGCCAGGTATTAGCATCACTATACTATCCTATCTTGTAACAGTATTACCTAATCTTAACCTCCCCCATTCACTGATTTTATTCCCTTAAGCAATATTCACCCATACACCCTTGTTGCCCTTTCAGAGTCTACTATCTAGGGAACTACAAACCCTATCTCCATCCGGGAACCCAAAAAGGCAAGTTTATATCTATGATCCCACTGTAATCCATTACCCCCTCCCCCTCTCCCCCCCACTTTTTTGTTTCGTGCTCATTTTAAACCTTTTTGTTTTTGCCATACTAGTGAAACTCTGCATACTACTTTGGATCTACATTACCTCCTTAAAGATCACTCAATCAAGCTCCAAAACTGCAGGTATCCAAAATATTTTTAATTTTTATATATTTATAAATATTTTATCCAATTCCCTTCTCACTGTGTTTCCTTTATTAGTGCAGGAGTCATATACATAATTCCCTTTTGTATTTTTACCCTGACAGGTTCACGCGGACCCTGTCCACTGCTTGCAGCTTTCAAAATTGTGAGACTAGCTATCGTCTCAATAAACCCCATTTGTTTTAGAGTTGATACAGTCCCCTTTCATCTTTTTCCGTGAGCGCTAGTGTTTTGTTGTAAATGTATTTTATTTGGATTTTATGTTATATACCAACAAAATTAAGCAAGTACTTGTGAAATGTTAGATGGTTTTCTAAATATTTTTCAAATTATGTGAAACTTGTGATGTGCATTTGTATTCAGCCCCTGTAAGTAAATACTTTGTAGGACCACCTTTCACTGCAATTACTGCAGCAGGTCTTTGGGGCAAGTCTCTACCGGCTTGCACATCTAAAGGCTGAACCTTTTTTCACGAAATAGCTTTAGCTCAGTGAGATTGGATGGAGGCATCTTTGAACACAAATGTTCAAGTCTTCCACAGATTCTCAATAGGTTTTAGGTCTGGACTTTGTGACATTCAAACACATGAATATGCTTTGATCTAAATCATTCCATTCTAGCTCTGGCAGGATCTTTAGGGTTGTTGTCCGGCTGGAAGGTGAACCTACACCTAACAGGTTTTTCTCCCGGATTGCTCTGTATTTCTCTTCATTCAACCTCCCATCAACTCTGACCAGCTTCCCTCTCCCTGATGCTGCCACCACCATGTGTGACAGTGGGAATGGTGTTTTCAACGTGATGTACAGTGTTAGTCTTCAACCATATATAGCGTTTTGCATTTAGGCCAAAATATTTTACTTCGGTCTTATCTGACAAGAGCTTATTCTTGCTAGCTGTGTCCCTACATGACCTTTTGCAAACTGCAGATGGGACATCTTTCAAAAATGGCTTTTTCTTGCACTTCTTCCATAAATGACGGATTTGTGGAGTATATGACTCATGGTTTTCATGTGGATGGATTCTTCCATCTTAGCTGTGGATCTCTGCAGCTCCTCCAGAGTGATCATGACCTCTTAGCTTCTTCTTTAATTAGTGATGTGCTTGATTGGCATATTAGTGTAGGTCAGGGTTGGGTTACCTCCGGCCCATGGGCCGTATGTGTCCCGCAGTGAAGTTTTCTGCGGCCCTCGGGCAGATTTCTGGGGCAGCAGTGCTTGGGCCGGCCACTGCATCTTGCCAGCCGCCGGTGCTTTAAATCCCCATATGCGCTGCGAGAACGTGCATTCCGGAGTCACACTGCCACCCATTGTGCTGTGTGCCCCCTCAACCAGTACAATGCGAGTCTCACATCGCATCACCCGGCACGGCCTCACTCTCCTGACAGTTCTGGGTTGGCTGTATGTATTTCTGTGTAGCTGAGACGCTCCTGTCAGGTGACTGCGCAGCCATGCCAGGTGATGCAATGAGTGACTCTGACCTAAGCGTTCACTACTGAATGCTGTGTGAGCATACCATTGGTCCTCACACTGGCCAGTGCCAGTGTGATTAGGACTTACTTTGTGGGCAAGGCTAGTGCTCTGCGCTTCCATCCCACAGAAGACGAGCAGCAGCAGCTTTACGGCTTCCAGCGCTCTGTGCCCGCCCTCCGGTACTGTGTAGCCCCCCACCAAGTGCTGTGTGCCCCTTCCCCCAATGTTGTGTGCCCCCTCAACCCCCGGGTGGTATGTGCACTCTCCAGTGCTGTGTGCTACCCCCCAGTGCTGTGTACCACCTCCAGTGCTGTGTACCACCCCCAATGCTCTGGACAACCAAGTGAGGTGTGCACCCCAGTGATGTCCATGTTCCTCTGTGCTATCCATGCCCCCTAATGTTGTCTGTGCTCCAGAAGTGCTGTCCGTGCCCCCCAGTTCACCATCTAGCGATGTCTGTGCTCCACAAGTGTTATCCGTGTTTCCCTGTGCCCCCCTAGTGCTGTCCATGCTCCTCTAAAGATATCCGAGCTCCCCTCGTCATATCCAAGCCCACGTCATGATGTCCAAGTCCCCCTCATGATGTCCATAACCCCCAGTGATGTCTGGGTCCCCCTAGTGATGCCCTGAGCTCCTCCAGTAATTATATGCACTCAGCCCCTCCTGTGATGTATGTGACCCAGCCCCTCTTGATGGATATGCCCCAGCCCCTCTTGATGCATATGCCCTCAGCCCTTCCTGTGATTTCTATGCCCCCAGTGTCTCCTGTGATTTGTATGCCCCAGCGTCTCCTGTGATGTGTACGCCCTCACCGTCTCCTGTGATGTGTATGCCCTCACCGTCTCCTGTGATGTGTATGCCCCCAGCATCTCCTGTGATGTGAATGCTCCCAGCGTCTCCTGTGATGTGTATGCCCTCAGCATCTCCTGTGATGTGTATGCCCCCAGCATCTCCTGTGATGTGTATGCCCCCAGCATCTCCTGTGAGGTGTATGCCCCAGCCCCTCCTGTGATATATACATCACAGGAGACTTTGGGGGCATATACATTACATGAGGGACTGGGGCATATACATCACAGGAGGGGCTGGGGCATATACATGACAGTAGGGGCAGGGGGTATATACATCACAGGAGCTGCTGGGGGCATATACATAACAGGAGGGGCTGGGGGCATATACATCACAGGAGGTGCTGGGGGCATATACATCACTGGAAGGACTGGGGGCATACTTATCACTGGAGGGGCTTTGGCATATACACATCACTGGAGGGGCTTGGGCATATACATTACAGGAAACGTTGGGGCATATACATCACAGAAGGGGCTGGATCATATACATCACAGGAGGGGCTGGGGCATATATACATACATGTCCCCAGCGCCTTGTGTGATCCATGTGCCCCCAATGTCTCCTCTGATTTATATACAGCAGTCACAACATCTCCTATGTGATGTATATACAGCAGTCCCAGCATCTGTTATGTGATATATATGATTTATCAATCTTATTATCACAAAGAGTTGACTGCGCTCCAGACAGAGACAAACCTGTAAAAGTAGTTGTGAAAAGTACCATTAGGTGATCAATATCACAGAAAATTAACCGTCGCACCAAAGAGAAGCAGCTCTGGCCACCACAGTAGGGGTCAGTTAATTAATTGCTCGATCAAATATAGCTGGGTAATTTTCACATTAATAAATATGTGCAGCCCCCGAAGATTGGTAGAAATTTACAAATGGCCCTCGGCAGTAAAAAGAATCCCACCCCTGGTTTAGGTGGACGGCCATGTCTTGCTAGGTTTGCAGTTATGCCATACCCCTTCCATTTTTGGATGATGAATTGAACAGTGCTGAGAAATTCAGAGCATGGGCTATTGTTTTATAACCTTACCCTGCTTTACTCTTTTCCACAACTTTATCCCTGACCTGTCTGATGTTTTCCTTGGTTTCGATGATGCCATTTAATCTCTGTTCTCAAACAAACCTCTTATACCTTCACAGAACAGATGTAGTTATAATGAGACTAAATTACACATAGTTAAGGGGGCTTTACACGCTACGATATCGTTAATGTTTTATCGTCGGGGTCACGTTGTTAGTGGCACATCCGGCGTCATTAACGATATCGCAGCGTGTGACACTTACCAGCAACCTTAAGCGACCTTAAAAATGGTGAAATTTGTTCACCATGGAGAGGTCATCCGAAAACCAAAAATCCGTAATGGTTGATTATCGATGTTGTTCGTCGTTCCTGCGGCAGCACACATCGCTGTGTGTGACACCGCGGGAGCGAGGAACTTCTCCTTACCTGCCGCTGGCCGCAATGCGGAAGGATGGAGGTGGGCGGGATGTAATGTCCCGCTCATCTCCGCCCCTCCGCTTTGATTGGCCGGCCGCTTAGTGACATCGCGGTGACGTCGCTGTGATGCCGAACGTCCCTCCCCCTTGAAGGAGGGATTGTTCGGTAGTCACAGCGACGACGCCAACCAGGTAAGTGCGTGTGACGCTGCCGTAGCGATAATGTTTGCTGCGGCAGCGATCACACGAAATCGCATGCACGACGGGGGCGGGTGCTTTTGCGTACAATATCACTAGCAATTGCTAGCAATATCGTAGCGTGTAAAGCCCACTTTAGAGTTGACTTGGTCATTAAGATTTCTGGAGGCAATTGGTGAGTCAGGATTTTATTTAGTGGTATTAGACTCCAGGGGCTGAAAGCAAATGCATGTCACAATTTTCAGATTTAGATTTTTAAAATATTTAGAAAACCATGTGTCATTTATTTTATACTTCACAAATACTTGCTATTTTGTGATTTGTAGATCACATAAAATCCCAATAATATACATTTAAGTTTGTGGGTGTAATGTAAAAAATGTGGAAAATGTTATGGGAATATGAATATTTTTTGAAGGCACTGCATATGTTAAAACCCATTTATAGCACATAACTACTTTTACTCATGCTTGATTTACATAGAACTCGAACGGTCTTTAGTAAAGCAACTTGTCTATTAGCAATTCACTTCTGTAATGCTATAGTCTTTATGTATTGCATTGCTGCACTGCTCAGCTGTGCCATTTCCCACAAATGGTATTCTATCTATGACCTATACTGATGTTCCTCCATACCGGAACCTCATTTGCCTATTTGCAGAGCAAGTCTCAGGCTTCCTGAGCAAGCTGTCTATGGGGTAGTCTGAGACTGTTGTTGCCATTTTGCAGCTATGCAAACAAAGCTCTAGAACAGTGTTCCTCAACCCCAGTCCTCAAGGCCCACCAATACTGCATATTTTCAGGATTTCCTTAGTATTGCACAGTTAATAAGAAAATCACAAGCACAGCTTATGATTCCAATACCTGTTCAATACTAAGGAAACCCTGAAAACACTGTGGTCATCCTTGAGGACTGGAGCTGTGGAACACTGCTCTAGAACATATGAATGATGGCCACGGTTTTCAAAAGGAGAGTACCAGGTATGTGTACTATACACTGGGTATGTTTCGTCATATTTTTAATAATGACTTTAATAGCATATCCTTATAATGCGCCATAAATTTCTGACAACAGAGAGCCTTGCCTATCTCGTGTCCTTTGTGATTTTGAACCTCAGAGCAACAATAGATGGAACAGTGAGGGGTGACACCCAAGTACTTAGCCCTTGCCATTTTAGTCTATGGAAATTACAAAAGCATCAGCACATATATATATCAGACATTTAGGATATATTCTAGGGATATGCTGTAAATACCTATTGTCGGGATATGCATCAGTCTAATTGATTTATTACTGAACATTAGTCCTGGATAATAAGTCATTTGGAATCATGAGTCAACATGTCATAGCATTTGTCTTATCTAGAGATAGGATCTGCCAGGTTGTACATGTTGGAGTTCATGGGCTTAGATGTTTAAACAGGTTCCTCGGTGTCTAATAATCCCCTGAAATGATGCATTAGAAAGAAAATCATGGAATATGATAATGTGTTTGAGTGCTCTCCTTACCTTTCCATTAGCAGAGCTAAACGTGACTTTGACTTCCATGTACATGAGTCTCAGGTTAACCGATGTGTAGCCGGGAAGCCCATGCTTCACTTGCATACATTCATCAAGCTCAAGTGAAATAACTGTCTGCAGTTCTATCTGCACGTTCATGTTCATGTCTTCTGCAGACGTGGCAGTGATTTATTGATTCCATTTATATCAGTGCAGTGTTTATGAAGTCACTATTTTCTGGAGAGATGTTGTTGATCAGCACATATATTTGCATATAGATCTATTTATTTACAACTGTGTTGGTTCACACTTTCCCAGCAGCTTTTCATCAGTATTAAAAATATGTGCATGGAAAGAAGACACGAGCCTACAGGTAGCAAGCTTGGCTTATATTGATATTCACTTTAATGATAGGCACATTAGTTTATTTTCACGTTACTTTTACTATTCTAATTACCTATATTTATAACATCGATGTGTTACAGTTTAAGCTTGTACATATTATTAGAATTGATTATTTTCAATGAGAAAATGTGCAGTAATCATGGCTGAGAGAACTGTAGCTGGATGAAAGCCTTAGGCCATGTGCACATGTTCAGTATTTGGTTGTAGAAATTTCTGCACCATTCTGTGCCTCTTGGCAGGAAAAACGCTGCATTTTCTGCATGCAATTTTCCCAATACGTTTTTTCATAAATTGGGGGGGATGCTGCAAAAATGCTGAATGAACTGACATGCTGCAGATTTATTTTTGCACCAAATTTGCAAGGGAAAAAATAGCAACATGCACAAATCTTCAGGATTCTCATTGAGTTTGCTGGTATAAGGATTTGCACACAGTTTACTGACAAAACTGCACTCAAAAACGCACTGTGTGAACATAGCCATAGGGTACGCTCCTACGAGTGTCTGACTCGTACGAGTGCAATGTGAGAAAATCTCGAATTGCACTTGGACCAATGTTATTCAATGAGGCAGAGCAGATGGTCAGCTTTTTTCTCATCCACATTCTGGATGAGCGAAAAGTCGCCGCATGCTGCGATTGTCAGCAAGAGCTGCGTCACTCGCACCCATACAAGTCTATGGGTACGAGTAAAACATTGGACTGCACTAGGATGACATCTGAGTTAAGGGCGATAATCTCATCAGCTAACAATGGAGGAGATGAGGAGATTAATCCTTCCCTCTCCTCCGTAGCACCTGCCCTCTCCTCCGCAGCTGTGATCCAATTGCAGGAGAGGATCACAGATCACAGTCACATGACACTCGACTCACACTGACAGCACAGTGGGAGCCGAGGGTCATTAGCGTATCACATCCAATGCACTTGCATTGGATGCGATACTATCGTGTGAATCCAGTCTAAATAACAGAATCTGTGGTGAGGATATCTAGCTATCCTTAAGGCCTGTGCCACACATCCGTGCCTCCGGCACGTGTTTGTCATTTTTTACACGTACCGGCGGCACGGAGACACTTTAACCAATGCTACCCTATTGTAGCAGGCACACACACGTAAAACCACACGGAACGTGTGTCCGTGTGCGTTTGTACGTGTGTGCGATTTTCAAAGCGCTGACATGTCCGGTTTTTCGCCGGCAGCACGGGTGTCACACGGCCCGCACCCGTACCACACGGGTGTAGTGTGGATGCGGTCCCGTGTGACACGCGCCGGAGAAAACACACATGTCAGTGAAAAAAAAAAAAAACATTAACTCACCTTCTCCAGCCCTCCTGTCTCTGCCGCTGCTGCCTCTTGCTGCCGACCGCCGCTCATTATTCTCATTGAATATTCACTTCACTGCCTGGCAGCAGCAGCAGCGGGGAGACGGGAGGGCTGGAGACCGAGGATCAGCACCACGGACAGCAGCGCGGACATCAGGAAGGACCAGGTGAGTATAATAATTACTGATTCTACGTGTGCTATCGCGGATAGCACACGTAGAACACACGTGTCACGCACGTACCAGAGACACGTACTTACCTGCACACAACACGCAGGGAAAATACGTGTCTCTCGGCACGTGCGTGAATTTCACGTGAGTGTGGCAGAGGCCTAAAGGGAAGCTTTTTTAACCACCAACTTCCACATAAATTGATGTTTCTGCACATTGTTCTGATTGTTGCTCTCAGTGAGAGAAACATAAATATAATTTTGTAGTTCTGATACCTTTTAATGGCTACTAAAATAAAATATTTTGTTTCTCTCATTGAGAACAATCAATCATTTTTCAACTGGCTAACATGGTACCAAAACTTTTTTCTTTTAACTGCCCATTCTTCTTTACGCTAAATCAAACCAAATCACAAAAATCAGTTTAGAATTTAGAAAACACCGTAAACTCTTTGTAAATGACCGTACAATAGTCATCTAGGCAGTCCTCAGATCCAGAACAGTCAAGAGTCAACGTTTTAACCCCATTCCTCCTGGTTGATTGACTTCCTTTTGCTGGAGACTGCCGGTGACATAAAATGGCTGGGAAGATGTCAATCAAGCCAGAGACTTATCAGTTTGTATAATATGGAAGGTGCAGGGCTAGAGACAATAAAGAGGTGACAGATTCCATGTAATTTATCAATTGAGGAGACAGCACCACTGACACCGATCTCATCTAACGGTTTTGGCAAATGCGGAAATAGAAACATCTAGACACTAGAACACGCTAGAAGAGTAATTGGTGTTTTGTAAATATTAGAAATGCAGTGAATAGCATTGTTATGAGTTTCTGAGCTTCAGTTACCTTGTACAAGAGCAGGAATAGTTAATAACTCAACATCTCAGTGTTTAAGTTAAACAAGCACAATAGATGTGGGTGCTGACTAGGCAGCATAATACTGAACACTGAGCACTGCAGCCCATCGTACTGCACCCACTGAGTACAGTAATTGCAGCAGATTATTCTGCAGCAAAAAACACTGTTGGCAGAAAAAACTCTGCATACAATACTATGACATGAAAATAATGCTTAAAATCTGCAATTAAAAAATATGTAGCATGGCCACGAAATGTCAGAAATCTCAACACTTTGCTGGTACTGTAAACTGCTGCATTTTTCCAAGGAAAAAATATAGCAAAAATGCTGCATATGAACAAACCTTTAGAATATAATCTTTTTTTCTAGACATTGTATATTTTATGCATGTGAATACATTTGTAGTGCCCAGAGAAGGGGGTACTCGGTCCCGGACAGTAACAAATGGAAATGTCACTCTGGTGGCCATTGCCCGGTTCCGTGCCCTGGGCCCCTTTTGTAATTGGGGGTATTTACAGGGGAGTTAAGAGTTTTTGTCACGTGACGCCACCTTCGGGTTGCGGTTAAAGATGGAGAACCGCCACTGCTGAATGTGGGTATTTCCAGGGCCGGTTATAATGGCACCTGTGATGGTAGGCCCTCTGCAGGTAGGGCTGTGCTTGGGAAATCTAATGGGGGCAATAACGGAAACCCCACGAGGTTGTCTTTAACAGTCTCTACTCACTTGGACCCAGGGGTTGCTAGTTCAGGTCCCTTGGAGGACCAGTGCCAATGTAGTGACCCAGGTTGCTCTGTCCCCGGCACTCTCAGTTGATTGGGTCCCCGTAGCATGGAGCGTGTGGGGGCCCCGACTGTCCCTTTTGGGGTACAGTCTCTTTCTGCGTACGGCGGGCAGTGCGGACCCTGCGGGGAGGTAAGTGTCCGAACCTCGATCCTAGTTTACTGCTGATTCCCCCGGATAATTTGGTTTGGTGAAGTCCGTGAAGGTGTCCTCAATGGTCTGGTTTAGCCAAACAGTCTAAAACTTGCGCTTGACCTGTGCCCCGTGCGTGCTCTGATCCCAGCGGTATCTCTGGTTCCCGTCCTGGCGATCTCTCTCCTGTGCCTCTGTGGTCACCGTTACACAGACCCAGCTCAGGCACGTCCGTACACCTCTCCTGTGTGCTACTCGACTCACTACACACTACTGACTCACTGACCCCTCCCACCAGGCTGGCTATACCCAGGGACTCGTTCCCATGGCAACCATCCCCTTACATGGTTAACCCTCTATGCCCAGTGTGGAGTGGAGAACTAGGATTTTGGTCGTGTTTTGATAGAATCTGCACTAGTACTCCAGGTCCCAGGGGGTAGGTCCTGCATCCCCAAGAGGATGCAGTTCCCTGTAGTGGCCTGAGGGTCTCAGGGGCGCTACACATGCATTTTATATTATCGTAAAAAAATAATGAAAAGAATAAAAAATGATTATTAATTATTTAAAGATGGAAAGAGCCAGCAATGTGTCCAGTGGAGAATAATCTGTACATATGACACCAATACAGACCGTCCTTTACATTTGTCAAAAGTTGCTATTTGTAAAAAACCTGCAGTGACTGTGTTCATTTGCCGATAGCACTTGTCATGTTAAGTTAAATTAATGAGACTTGTTAAAAATAAGTAATGTCAGATGAGTCAGCTGCCGCATGCGAGTGTCTTAAGTCACCACTATTAGAATGAATGACAATCTCAGATCAATCAGTAATGGAGCTGTACACAAAGCAGCCTAACTAGTCTCACCGAGATGTGAAATCCTATAAAACACATCCATAAACAAGTGGAAACACATTATCTGCACGTCTCATAGCAGTGATGGAATGCTACTATCGAAAACCTCAGGATTAGGCCTCATTCTTAGGTCTGATTTTTGCGTACGAGTTCTCTGTGTTTTTCACTAATGGCACTCGTATCTACAATAGTGCGAGGGGGTCACACACACGTCTATGATTTTCCACACACAGAGTGGTCTGTGCAAAATTGTGGAGACACGTCCAATTTTGATCTGAGTGTCAAATCACAACTGGCAATTAGTGAAGAGTGAGTAGTTAACTATTCGTACTCACAATGCTGTTAGCGAGTACTGTCCACTACTCGCATATTCGTTATGAGTAGCGGGCACAATGTAAGTCAATGGGAAATACTGGCTAAGTAGCGAGTAACCTGAAAGCCGTACTATTCACTACTCGCACGAATAGTACGGCTTACGGGTTACTCGCTACTTAACGAGTATTTCCCATTGACTTACATTACGCCCGCTACATGTAACGAATATGCGAGTAGTGGACAGTACTTGCTAACAGCATAGCGAGTACGAATAGTTAACTACTCACGCAACACTACTGGCAATGCAAGTCTATGGGTCCATGAAACAATGGGCAGCAGTTGGAGTGCAGGCTGATTTTCATGGACTTTTAGATAAGAAAAGAATAAAGACATCTTTTTCATGTATGAGAAAATCTGATGATAATCGGGCCGAACTCTGAAAAAATATCATGACACTTTTCTCATACGTGAAAAAGCGGATGTCTGAATGAGACCTTAGTCAAAGCCCACATGGTTTTTAGTCCAGGTATAAGCTACACAGAAATTAAAGGGGTTGTCAACTACTTTAACCCCTTCACAACCGGTTTCCGTTTGCCTTGCTTCTTCCGAGAGCCGTAACTTTTTTATTTTTCCGTCAATATTGCCATGTGAGAGCTCATTTTTTGTGTCCCGAGCTGTACTTTTAAATTAAACCATGAGTTTTACCATATAGTGTACTGGAAAACGGCAAAAAAATTCCAAGTGCGGAAAAATTGCAAAAAAAGTGCGATTACACGATTGGTTTGAGATATTTTATTCAGTGTTTGTTCACTATGTGGTAAAACTGATGTGTCATTGTGATGCCTGAGGTCGGTGCGAGTTCGTAGACACCAACATGAATAGGTTTACTTTTATCTAAAGGGTGAAAAAAAAACCAGAAGTTTATAAAAAAAAAGTGGAGTACGTTTTGCACCATATTCCGTAGCATTTTCATTTTTCGGGATCTATGGCTCGGTGATGGCTTATTTTTTGCATCTCGAGCTGATGTTTTTAACGGTACCATTTCTGAACAGATGCTACATTTTGATCTCTTGTTATTGCATTTTGCGCAAAATTGATTTTATATTTTGATAGATCGGGCATTTCTGAACCCGGCGATATCAAATATGTGTATATTTTTTAACCCTTTAATTTTCAATGGGGTGAATGGGGGTGTAATTTAAACTTTTTGGATTTTTTTATTTTTTTTTAATTTTTCAAAACTTTTTTCTAACCTTTTTTTTTATTTTAACAGTATCCCTAGGGGACTATAAGGATCATCAGTCTGATCGCTCATTCAGTACTCGGTTACTGGTTAAAGGACCTGAGTCATGTGAGCTACAGGAGTCATCACATGACCCTGTGCTACCATGACAACCACCGGATCCATGTGATCACATCACATGAATTTCGGAATCGGGTGGTGAGTAAACTGCTGTCGCCATTGCCGTTAAAATGGCGCTGTCACATCTTGACAGCGCCATTTAAGGGGTTAACAGGTACGTGTGGATACTGATGCCACTCGTACCTGTGAGGCACACATGTCAGCTGTACAAATCAGCTGACATGTACACGGATTTCCACCTGCAGCCCACAGCAGCAGGTGGGGATTATCACTATGACCGCAGGGACGTAATATTACTGCCTGCGGTTGTTAAGCGGTTAACAATGATGGCTTCTCTTTAGGATAGGTCATCAATATCTGATTGGCTAGGGTCTGACACCACATTTCCGCGTTGATCATCTGCGGTAGCCAGCAGCTGGAAATGCTCAGTTCTGGTCTTCTGATAGTGGCCTGCGGTCAGGTACTGCACATCTGCCTCCCATTTATTTGAATGGGAAGCAGATGTGCAGTGCCCAACCACAGCCACTATCAGTTGACGGGGCAGCTCCGGAACTGAGCATTTCCAGCCACCTGTTGCCGCCACCGACACAGAGGACAGCTGATCGGCAGGGGTGCGGGGTAACGGACCACGGATGATCAGACATTGATAACTTATCCTACGAAGATGCCATCAATGTTAAAGTAGTATCCAACCTCTTTAATAATGAAACTGAATTACACCACGGTGTGCCTAATGTAGTTATATTGTCTAACAGCCTGTGATATGGAGGTGTAAAGTGCACCTATCACCAAATTCTTCAACTATTGTTTTTAGTTGTGCAAAACCAAAAAATGAATACAATTTGTAAATATAGTAAAAACACAAACACGTAGACAAATGATGACCTTTCTTCTGAGATTACCGCCACCCCCCGGTAGCTGCCCTGACGGTTCATGCATAGCCGCACTATAGCCCACCCCAGCTCAGACTCTCCCTTCTAAACAACATGATGTCGCACGTTATGGTGAGATCTCACAACTTAGGGCAGAGAGTAGAAGGCCATGAAAGCTGATGTTCACAATGTTTTCCCTTCATTTCACCAGCTCTGTGTCTCCGCTGCGCTCTGCCTCCCTGTAGCTCCCTGTGCTCTACGCAGGGTGATTACTCCAGAACAGCCAGATCACGTTGTTCCAGTCAGTCTATGCAGCGTAAGTAACCAATGTCTGTAGAATATATCTATATACTGTAAGAAGTATAAAAGACCCATAGATGCCTGCATCACTGAAATGAGTGTTCACTATTGAACATTCCAAAATACTCTTTGTATCAACTCCTTCCATTTTTCATGAACCTTCACATGCCACTTGCTGCCCCCTGACTATTTTAGAGCTGTGATTTTGCTGTAAAAAAAATGATCAAATCACAGATAACATTGCAGACAAGACACAGTTACAGGCAACTCGTGAATGAAAATCCAACACATTTGGAAACATTTGTAATTCTTGTGAAAGTCGAAATAGATGATAGTTCTCAATACGATATGCTAGGGATTCATTACATGTGATTCCAGCATGGAGCAACATTGTTACATAGGGTGAAAGGTTCAACCTTCCTCCACTAATTCTACATTTTGTTATTACGTCATTTATAACCGACAATGTTGTGTGTACTGAGGAAATCATCCAGCTTTTTTATAAAAATTGTTAGGCTATGTGTCCACGGTAGAATGTTGCTGCGGAATTTTCTGCATGAAAATCCGCGGCTTTCCCGCAAAATCCGCACCTTTTCAAAGGTGCGGATTTGCCGCGGATTTACCGCGGATTTACCGTGGAATTGCCGCAGATTTTGGTGCGGATTTTTTTTTTTTTCCCAATTTTGAAGCCAAAATCCGGATCAAAATCCACAACAATAATTGACATGTTGCAGATTTTTCCGGATCAAAATCCGCACCAAATCCGCCGCGGAAAAATCCGCAGCATGGGCACAGCATTTCCAAAAAGCCATAGAAATGGCTGGGAAGTGCCGCTGCTGCAGATTTTCGGGAAATCCGCGGCTTTTCCGTGAGAAATCCGCGGCAAAATCCGCGCATTTTCCGCAGCGTGGGCACATAGTCTAAAGAACCCTTTCCTATTTAGCTGCCGGAATCGCCTTTCTTCCACCCGTAGTGTGTTCCCCCTGATCCTTAGTATTGTCATGTCATTGTTTTGCCCTAGTTGAAGGCTATGTAAAATGCAACTTCTTTTCTGCAGAATAAAACAGTAAAAAAAGGTGAGTGTGAACAGTGTTACACTCTCCAGTTATAGCTGTGTCTTCTGATCTGCCAGGTACAAGTGTCCTTCACTTGAACAGGGCAGATCGCTATCTTCTTTGAATATACAATGAAGGTTCCTATTACATAAAAGCAAGTGAAGATTTTGAAAAACTGGTTCACACATAAAAAGCTGAGCAATATAACCTACAGAAACACTGTGAGGTCTGACAGCTATAGGGTCAAAGCAGAAGAGGAAAAGGACAGGGGTGACGGATTAGGAAATAGAAATGGCTTACTGGTCATGTGTCATAGTCACCCATACTAAATACTGCATGTATGTACAATATGTTCAGCAATGCAGCTTTAAAGCTGTGCATGGTCTATGGATTGCATTGGCATTGTAATACCGACTGATAATTGTCACATTTGCAAATATGGCATCTGTAAGACCAAGATAACTGAGAAACAAGATGATCAGACTTCACACTAGAAGACAATTTTGAAGCAGTTAATGCCTCATTTTAGATTTATTTTTTCCTTTAGAAGGAAAGGTTCTGAAAGCATAAAAGTTCTTCAAACATAAACCTAAATGACATATGCTAATCACACAACATAGCTAACAAGTATCCAAAATACTAGAATAACACCGACTACATCGTCATCATCTCAGAGGTCCCCAGAACACTAAAATATCACATCTTCCTTCTCAGACACATGTGCTCAGGTTATTCATTCCTTCCCTATCACATAAAATGAAGACACAATATTAGTATATCTTATACCAGGTTCCATTCACTTTACCATTTACACTGAAGGCTGCAAAGATAACACATAATTGTAGTGTTATCGTACACTTATAGGCCGAGTATACTGGGATGTTCTGTCCTTTGGGGTAACCTAATTATACAGTATCAGGTATCAGTATCCACCTGTGACTGTACAAATCCATCTTAATTTGTATTTTTATGTCACTTATTGTAAGAATATCATGTTTATTCTTTTTCACGGGCAAACAGAAGCTTTGCACCAAATATAAAACAATGTTGCAATAATGCAATACAAAGGGTTATGTTATGTAACGTTAGCATATTGTCTAGAATATGGGGAAATATATTATTGCCCAGTATTGAATACAATAGTGTACATGTATTATATGTCTGCTCATGTCATTTAATATACAAGGCTATGTTCCAGGTAAGTCACATGGCTCACGATATGGCAATAACGTAAACCTGTCCAAAAAATGTCTTCAATTTGTATTTGTGAGAAAAGTATGTATTAACCCTTAACACTTTCTTAAATATATCTCTAACAGCCTGGCAATAAAATCAAAACTCATACCAGGACATCACGATCCATAAGCCACAATACGTGAAATGTTCTCTTGTTTATTTTAGTACATCAGACAGTAATGTATAATGACAGCAATATAACCATTTATGTAGGACTCTGAAATGTTTTCAATGTTTTAAGGATTCTAAATTACACTGGGACAAAAGTATTGAGACAGTCCCTCTTAAACAGGTGTTCTCAAGTCTGAAAGTTATTACCTATCCAAAGGATAGAAGATAAGTTTCCGATTCCTGTAGGTCTGACCCCTGTGGTCTGCATCAATCCTGATCACCAGGATTCTAAAGAACCTCGGCTAAATGGAGCGGAGGTCAATCATGCACACTGCCTCTCCATTCATTTTAATAGGAGCGATAAAAATCAGCCAAACACTGATTGCCATTCGAGCGTAGGAAGACAGTGACCTCCGTTCTATTCAGCCAGAGCCATCATTCTCAGCTTTTTTGGTGGGCACAGTGATTGGACCCCCAGCAATCGGAAAGTTACCCTTTGGATAGGGGATACATTTTATACTTGAGGATACCCCTTTAAAATTCATTTTTTTCAACCTTGTTGCTACATGCTACATACTAGCCATGCATTTTGCCTTTACACACATTTGTGAAATAATGGGTTGATCCAGAGAACTTTTTCAATATGACCATGGTATGGTAATGGGAGCCACCGGTGTAAAAAGTTAACTTGTAAAGATATTTCCACCTAAATATTCCATGATCACTTGTGAGTGATATTATTGACAAGTGGAAGAGTTTAGGACAGACGGCAAATCGGCCAAAAAGTGGCAAAACCCATAAAATTGCAGAGCCTGCCAAGATATTTTGAACAATTGCATGCTTCCAACTTTTTCCAGCATGACTGTGCCCCAATTCACAAAGCAAGGTCCATAAAGACATGGTTGGGTGAGCTTGATGTGGAAGAACCTAAGTGGTCGCACAGAGCACTGACCTCAACACTATTGAATGAGAACTAAAATTGCAAGCCAGGTTATCTCATCCAACATCAGTGACGGTGCAAAAATCCTTAAGGACACACTCCAAAATCTGGAAGAAAGTCTTCCCTGAAGAATAGAAGCTGTTATAGCTGAACAGTGGAACCAATCCCATATTAATGCCCTTGGAGGTAGAAGGTGCTATCATTAAAGCTCCTCAAAGTATGAAGTGTGGGTGTCCCTATATAAACCTTTAATATGTTAATGCACGTTCCAATTTAAATCCCACTTTTCAGTATTCTATTACGTCCTGGTCCTTGTCTTTATTCCAGAATCTGTCCAAGGTTTATGTGTTGTCTGCATTGCCCCGATTTGAATACAGTATAGGGCAGATTTGAATATGTCCGTAGAGTAGGGGTTTTTTTTTAGAATTAAAAAAGAAAACACTTTGCATGACTTTCTCTGAAGCCAAGCTCATTGAAAGGAAACCTACTGTAGATTGATGTTCATCTGAGCAGACGATGCTAAGGAAGAATCCATCATGAGAGGAGTTCTTTGAAGTCAGTTTTGCTTATTGCATTATCACTATTTGTGCCAAATGTATCAAAATATCAAGCAATGTTTGACAAACTTAATAGATATAAAGTATCTTTAGATGTAAGACTTCTATCTAGAACTAATTTTCCATGCCAGCCCCATACTACAGTGATTTTGATACATTTTGTGCTCCATTTTTAAAAAAGTTCCATGTGAAGAAGATGGCTATAACCATGACAATGCTGGAGGCTCAACTCTTCCGATATACGGAGAAAAAAGACAGACTTGGCACGAAATGCTTTTAAAATGGCGCACAATTCTTACAAAAGTGTCTAAAGACTAAAAATAACACAAAATGCTCCAAAATTCTAGCCAAAAACATATAATAAATTCCCCTTAGTATTTTTTTATGCAGCTTTTTGAGCCAAAGCCGAGGGTGGATTTAAAAGGATTGGGACATTTGAAGGAAGGATTTATACTTCTCCTTTCTGCTGGATCCATTTATGGCTTTGGCTCGAAAAACTCTATAAAACCTGCAGCAAAATCTTTTTCTGTGTATAAAAGCCCCCTAGAATTTTCTCTAAATTACCATCCAGCCATTCCACGTGTACGTAAATCGTACTGGCGTGTATGATGTAATAATCTAACGCTTTAATAAGAATGTGAATTTGTTGGCAGCACTGCATAGCAATAGAGCATATAGCAGCACGGAGAACTCTGGCGCTTATCGCCGGTCCATGGATTACATAAATTGCCATGTAATGTTTAAAGGCTAACCATCATTTTATTTTATCCCCCCCCCCCCATAAATCAATAGTACACATGAAAATAACCAACTTTGTAATATATCTTATCACTGGAAAATCTTTCTTTCTCCACCAGGACTGATCATTCATTTTTAAATTTCTTAATTCACGGGTAAAATCCGTATTCAATGACGACAGATTTTTCCATTACTGAAATGGGAAATGGCATTTGCTACTGATAAGATTCTACATGGAGGCCCATGGAGAAGTAAAAAAAAAACAATACGGAGATCCAGAACTTGATGTTCTCCTGGGAACAGCGAACAGTGATTACGAAAGGCTATGTGCAAGGTGGACCAGTGAAGGAAATGCAAGAGGCCTTCACTGACAAGTACCCAGTAACAAAGCTACAAGCTAAACCCTGTATCCAGAGTCTGGTTTAAAAATGGTGTCAAACCAAATATGAAGAGGCCAAGACCTCCATTGGTCATTTTCGATGAAGGCGTGTGTGAAATTTTGCAAGTTTCCCTTAAAAATTACCTTCAAGACGATCTCAGCAAGTTGGTCTATTGTGGACAACATGTCGGCAAATGCTGAAGTCTCTGAACCTCAAACAGTAAAGAACATGTGTGGGAACTGGAAGAGTCTGACAAGGCTAAGCGCATACATTACTGTACATAGATGACAGTGATTGTCATACTATCGCCAAACGCTACTTTTCTATGGGATACCCTGTATGTTGAGGGGAGAGCAGATGAGGAAGACGGCGCTAAAGGCAGAGGGAGGAGCTAGATTCAGTGGGAGGGGCTAGATGCAGACGGTAGAGCTACAGGCAGAGTTCCGCCCCCTTGTCTCTCCTCTCTACATAGAATCTCATCAGTAACAGCAGCCATCTCCTATCTCAGTATTGGGAAAGTCTTCACTGAATATAGATTTTACCTTTGAACTCAGAATTTTGAGAATAAGTGATCATTCCTTGTGGAGTAAGAAGCAGATTTGTCTGATAAGATAACCTATAAAGTTGCTTATTTTCATGTGTATTATTGACTTATTAAATAAAATGAAACTGCTGATTACTCATTACCACCTCTACAATGCTCACTTTTTCTATTTTTTTTGCAATATAAGGGTAACATGATTTTCATTTGTATCAATCCTTTGGATCCTGATTATAATGATAATTTGAGGGGTTTTAAGGTTTTATTAACTTAAAAAATACAGATCCTGATTAAATCATTGAGTTTAGATTTCATGAAGATCCCTTCTTTATTTTTTTATATACCAAATATACAGTAAGACACTAAGGAAGAATCGGTAGTGTCAATACAGCAATTTTCGGTGCTGCTAAGCACTGACATAAATTACTTCCACTTTACTAGGGGTTTTTTTTACACTAAACCTAATTTAAATTAATTGTAAAAGCTGATGACAAATTGACATTGGTTTCAATTAGTTTTTCAATCTGTCACCAGCTGTAATGTATGAAGAAGAAAAACCAATGATGACAATGAGGATGATTCCTGTAAAAGAATCAGGCCAGGACTGATGAAATCTGATGCAAACTACAGAACGACGAGCACCAAAGACAACCAGGACCTGGGCTCATTGTGAAGCCGGCTATCTCCAGTGCTCACTGCCACCTACTCCACTGCAGGGTCCTTCAGGGAAGCAGACCTTTTACTGAATCAACAGCCATCATACTTTGTCGTACGTTGTTGTATATATTATTGTTTGTTCAAAGCCCAAATGATCAACTATAGACTCTGTTCACCAAAGAGGACATCACACATTAAAGGAATGCTGTCAACACAGAATGACTGTTCAAACCAAGCACAGGAGCTATATGGCCAAATATTTAACTGCATCTTCCCCCCTGATTGTTTTCCCTCTATTTCCACCCTGTCCAGTTGTTTGATTGACAGCTTTGGTTTCATAAGAGGTAAAGAAAGATGGAGATAGGTGGAAAACAATCAGGTGAGAAGGTGCACTTAAAGTTTGGCCATAGAGCTCCTGTGCTTGGTTTGAACAGTCATTCTGATAGTCCCTTTAATCCAGTGTAAGCTTGTACCATGAATGGCGAATCTAGACTAAGGTTTCTGCCTCTTTCCCAAAATTTTATTAAGATCTTCACAATATTTTTTTTAAGAAAACCCTACATCCTTTCTCGCTAAAGTTGCTCTGTGGTTGGTGCTTTCAATCAGAAATGCAAAAGTGTCTGAAAACCACATGCTAAAATATGAGTTAAAGAAAATGTCACAGTAATGCTTGTAAGAAATGTGATATTTGGGCTGTCTTTTTTACACCCCCCCAAAAACTATAAAAATAGTATGTGTGAATGAAGCCTAAGGCTATGTTCACACGTTGCATTTTTTCTGCTTTTTTTCTGCAGCAAAACCTGCTCTCTTGGCAGTAAAAAGTCCATCTTTTTTCTGTGTTTTTGCTGTGTCATTTGTCTATAGTACTCAAAAAAAACAGCAAAAATACAGCAAAAAAACCTCAATGGTTGTGTTTTTGCACTCTCATTGCTTTCATGGTGAATAAGGCAGGAAAAACACTGAAAGAATAGACATGCTGCTTCTTTAGAAAACGCAGCAGTTATCCACTTCAGTCAGGGTAAGTGTGTGCACATGGGATTTCTGGAATCTCACAGGTTCTGCTGGTACTGTAAAAAGCAGCTTTTAACACATTAAGGCCGAAGTCACACTTGCGATTGGAAAATCGGACCGATTCTCATGCTAGAAAGTAGGACGATGTTTCCTCACATTTCATCAGTGTGCTGTCAGTGTGCAATCTGTTTTTTCCTCAGCAGCTGCTATTCATTTACAGTCATGTACAGGAGCATTTACAGTGTTCTCTGCTACATGATAGAAATGTATTGAGAAAAACAGATGTCACTAGGATGGTGTGTGTGCCGTCCGTTTTTTTTCTCGCACCCATAGACTTGCATTGGAGAGTCTTGAAATCGCAGCATGCAGCGATTGTTTCCTCAGTCCGATATGGGCTGAGGAAAAAATTGCAGATCGGAGCTGCCTCATTGATTAACATTGGTCCGAGTGCAATGCGAGAATTTCTCGTATTGCACTTGTGCGAGTTAATCGCAAGTGTGACTCCAGCCTAACAAAAACATACAAAAAAGCAGCAAAAACGCAACGTGTCAGCATAGCCTAAAGGTGGAATTTTTCTCCTATGGTTTAGTGCTTGATATGGACCATGGAAATGGCAAACTATGGACATCCACGGCCTATGTGTGTAAATTGTATGACTCTTTCATGTTAATGACCCATGGCTCCCGGTAAGTACATATATATCAGAGTTATACAAAGAATACACAGTCAGGACTGGCAGCTTACAAATGAATTCTTCCTTGTGACATTTTCCTTAAGGATATCCTTAATATGCCAGTATAATACTTGCCTTTGTAAACAGTCATTGATAGATTCATGGGAGTAATCATGCTTCCTGTATACAGGCACTGACTATGACTTCATTCAAGGCACAACCAACAGAGGTACTCCTAGCTGCAGTGCCACTCTATCATATATTTTGGAAAGGTAAACTCATTACTGTACCTTTATTTTTGTTGAGGTTTTGGTGATTTGCACTTGATTTTTCTTTGCTCCAAATTCATCTTTCCATTTTTTAACTTTTTGTTAAGTCTATTATATTTGTTCGCCTGTTTTTGTTCTTTTTTTTAGCTTGTCACTATGAACATAGTTTTGTTTTTCCAGATGTTTTCACCTTAGCCATCAATTATTTGCAACTTTTCAAACACTTACAACACCTTTTTGCAAATTTTATCCAGTCCGCCTCAGAGTGATTTTATGTACACCAGAAATTACTGGGCCATTTTTCCCATATTTTGTGAAATGTGTGAATATATATATATATATATATATATATATATATATATATATATATATATACCCACACACTTTTTTAAAAAAAATTTTTTAAAGTTTGGCTAAAATTTAGGAATCTGGCTTACAATATGTCAGTGAATAACACAAGACGAAAAGAAAAGTTAATTGTTAAAAACGCACAGATGATGAATAGGGCCTCGTATTTCACTGAAAGGACAGGTGGCTATAAACATCCAAAATCCCTATCCGCTAAACAACTGGAAAACCAATCTAGTCTCCAGAATGGTATTTCAGTGAAACTATAGTAATACAAATTACATTAGAAACACTAACCAGTGC
Organism: Anomaloglossus baeobatrachus; assembly: GCF_048569485.1. Classification (NCBI taxonomy): domain Eukaryota; kingdom Metazoa; phylum Chordata; class Amphibia; order Anura; family Aromobatidae; genus Anomaloglossus; species Anomaloglossus baeobatrachus. The sequence goes on along the minus strand of NC_134356.1, from coordinate 403,305,159 downwards.
ACAAGGAAGGGTAGTGGATAGTATGGGGAAACTGATGTGGACCAATACAATGTATTGTCTCTGCCAGGATAGTGTAAAATTCCACGTGATCTCCTAAGAAAGGGTTCCTTATGAGTATGCAGTTTAACAAATAAGCTTAAAGTCAACAAGGCATAAGCAGGAAGGATGGCTTTCTTAGTATACAAGGACAGGTGCATGATGTACATGGAACCTCTCAAGGTTGTATATTGGATTATATAATACCTTGTGTTTCTTTATAAGGCTGGAGTCAAAATCCCAACAGCAGCCATAAAAAACACACTGCAAAATAATAAACAATGAAAAAATAACAACTAACTACTGGATACACTGTCTCTATAAAGAAGCATGTGTAGTACAACACAAAAACATTCAAAATACTAGAAAATACTAAAAAATAACACTACATAATACTAGAAAATACTACATAATGCTAGAAAATACTACATAATACTACACAATAATACAAAATACTAGAAAATACTACATAATACTACGTAATACTACAAAGTACTACAAAATACTACCTAATAATACAAAATACTAGAAAATACTAAATAATACTATGTAATACTACAATATACTACGTAATAATACTATATAATACTACATAATACTAGAAAATACTACATAATACTAGAAAATACTACATAATACTACAAAGTACTATAAAATACTACATAATAATATATAATTCTACAAAATACTACAAAATACTCCATAATACTGCAAAATACTACAACATACTATATTCTTTAACCAACCCAAATCAACAACAAACATCTGGTCAGATGGCCTAAAAATGGCTGAATTCTGGCCAACACATACAAGACATGAAGTTGGCAGTAGGATTATACCTTGAAATATCCCATATTCCAATATCCTTACTAAACTTCTTCCTATGTTTTCTATATGTAGTAGAACTATAAGTAATTTTCCATATACATTCTATATAATATAAGTTTACATTTATTTTCAAGTGCTAAATACATGACTCCACATAATCAATGAATCAATGTCTATGTTTTAGAAATTAGTATAAGTCTAAAAGGGAAAAAATTGATAACAACAGATATTACTATTAATGGACTTGCATTTGTGTTACTGAAAAATAACAGAATTATAAACTTTGCAGAATTAAGGCAGCGCCACCATGTGGCCATTTTATCATGAAGCATGGGGTCACAGTTAATAGGATGTGCTGGACTATAGCATGTTACTAAACCACTACCTACACATCTCATATACAGTAATAAGGGAATGTGACCTTTTTTTTGCAACATTTATACTGATGTTTTTTAGTATACAATGAAAAATTATTGTGATTTTATTCAATTGCCCAATAAAAAGTAACCTAGCAAGCATATTACATTGAATGGTATATCTCTGTACTAGCAATATTCCAACAATGATTCTAGCACTGATCATATTACTCTAATTAGAAATATCTTTAAAGGAAACCTTATAGCAATATTTAGAAATATCCTGACAGCTAACACTAATGATGGGCAGTTGTGCCTACAAACCAGGCTATTGATGACTGTACCTGGGAGAAGAGAAGTGGTTGGCATCTGACATGTGACATGCCAATGCATTGCTTTCCAACTCCTCTTGCCATCCACTGCCAGTGATCCACAAGTGCACCTACACAGCAAACCACTCAGATCAGTAAGCAGATCTCCAGGGGAATCTATTAATCATCTCCACTTCTCCAGCGTTTATATAGTCCCTGGGGGGCTGTCAATCAAAGCACCATCCTTTATAGGAACCCTGCGCAGAAAAGCAGTGATCAGAAAGGAATAATCACCTTTGGTAATCCCAAACACTCCAGAAGAAAACAAGTGCAGTAATCCAAGGTAGGAAAGCTCCAGCGATAATCCAGGCAGAGAAGCTGTGCGAGCTGCGGAGTGAGCGCTCGCCTGTCTCCCTCTCACTGTCTCACTCCCTCTCTCCCCAATGGGCCCTCCACTTAATTCCGTGATCGTCAGCGCACACGTCAGCGGAGGAGGTCACAGGCTCCTGTTCCTCTTCTCGATCACACTCCCTTCTAGTAGTGATTGTACACTGCTGCACATTGCTCCAAAGCGCTGTGTAATAAGGGGAAAGTGTGCAGAGAAGGAGGAGTAGGTGGGGGTGCAGAGAATAATTTCCAGGAGGAGTAGGTGGGGGGATACAGAGAACCATCTCCAGGAAGAGTAGGGGTGGGGTGCAGATAATCACCTCCAGAAGGGGTGGGGGTGCAGAGAGTAATCTCCAGGAGGTGTGTGTGTGTGTGTGTGTGTGTGTGTGTGTGTGTGTGTGTGTGTGTGTGTGTGTGTGTGTGTGTGTGTGTGTGTGTGTGTGTGTTTTGCAGAGAATTATCCCCAGGAGGTGTAGGTGAGGGGGCACATAATCACCACCAAAAGGGATGGGTCCAGAGAATTATCTCCAGGAGGAGTAACTGGAGATGGTGGTGGTGGGGGGGAGGGGGTGCAAAGAATCATCCCCAGTTGGAGAAGGGGTAGTGGGGGGGGGGGGGGGGGGCAGAGAATCACCTACAGAGGAAGTATGTGGTGGGTGGTGCAGAGAATCATCTCCAGGAAGAGTAGGGGTGGGGTGCAGATAGTCACCTCCAGAAGCAGTAGGGGTTGGGGGCGCAGAGAGGAATCTCCAGTTAGTGTAAGTGTGTGTAGGGGGTGAAGAGAATTATCCCCATGAGAAGTAAATGGTGGTGGTGGGGGGGTGCAGAGAATTATCCCCAGGAGGAGTAGAGGGAAGTGGGGGGTGCAGATAATCACCTCCAGAAGACCAGAAGAAGTAGGTGGTGGGGGGTGCAGATAATCACCTCCAGAAGACCAGAAGAAGTAGGTGGTGGGGGGTGCAGATAATCACCTCCAGAAGACCAGAAGAAGTAGGTGGTGGGGGGTGCAGATAATCACCTCCAGAAGACCAGAAGAAGTAGGTGGTGGGGGGTGCAGAGAATCATCTCCAGAAGTAGGTGGTGGGAGGGGGGGGGCAGAGAATCATCTCCAGGAAGAGTAGGTGGGGGGCATCAGCACATCTCCAACACATCAATGACCTACTTCACTATGCCTTAGAAATGCCAAGTTATGTGGCATACTATTCACATGCCAGCCACTCCACACTCACATTCAGCAGCGCGATTGTTAAAAGGCACTAGTGGCTGCTACTAATCACTAACTTGTCGAAGAGGCGACAAAAGAAGTTCCTTTCTTCCTGCCAGTCCCTGCAGCAGCCATACCCAGGGTTTACAGCCCCTCCGTATCAGATCCTGATACTGCCACACCTGCCGCAGCGACTTTCCCACACTATCCCTCCACTATCTTATCTTTATTGCTATTCCCAACCTCCTCCATACATGATGCGCACATCTCTAGAAATATAGATTTATACAAATATTCATCACATTCTTACTGATAAAACTAGTAAACAATGTTTTATCAACACGTTGGGATTTGTAGTACAAAAATAGAACAATGGAAAGATCAAACAATAAACCCACAATGATCTGATTGTAATTAAATGAGTTACATAATAAACAGATATTGTGTCAATGTAAACGGAGAGCGGAGGATGGCGGCACCGGGAGAAAGCAGCAACTACCGAGAGAAGTGGCGACAATCCACCCTGCAATGTGCCAGCGGCCGTGCCTATAGGAGCTACAGAGCGCAGTATGGGGGGCATACGGGCACGGCCACCAGGGCGCATGTGTGTGTGTGTGTGTGTGTGTGTGTATATGTGTGTGTGTGTGTGTGTGTGTATATGTGTGTGTGTGTGTGTGTGTGTGTGTACATGCGTATATATGTATGTGTGTGTGTGTGTATATATGCGTAAGTTTGTATATATATGTGTGTGTGGATAGATAGATAGATATATATATATATATATATATATAAATATAACAGTGTGTGTATATATATGTATGGATATGGATATATGTGTGCGGATTTATGTATGTGTGTGTATATACCTTATGTGCGTGTCTGTATATATATATATATATATATATATATGTATGTATACCTGTGTATATATATATATATATATATATATATATATATATACATACACATACTGTATGTCTTTGTGTATATACAGTATGTACATATGTGCGTCTGTATGTGTTTTTTTATATATATATATATATATATATATATATATATATATATATATATATATATATATATATATATATAAAAATATACACATGTACAGTATGGATCGTGGATGCAGTGTGTGTATATAGTCATTACAGTCAATGAGCTAGAGTTGTAGCTGTGGCCCCCATGGCCTGCCCCTACACTAATCTTCCACCTTCTCAGCCTGGCGCACACTATGTAAGCTCCCTCCAAGGCCACAGTGTAAGATAAATATACAGGGCAAACACTGGCACATTCCAGGCAGCACACACAGAACAGAATGGCATTACCCATATCCAGCCGGCACAGGGGCTCCTATGGGCACTGAGCACGATGCCTGATGGTGGTAGTGTAGCTCTTGCTCAGAATGCTTGTGTTATATGTACAACCATTAACTAGAGAAACTGTGCTGTCATGTGCTGTGTCAGCAACTCTGCACATGCGTACTGGTCTGTGCCTGTATTCTGCTAGCGCCCGGCATTACAGGGTTAATGAGTACAGGCCGGTACTGTGTGCCCCCAGCCGGCAGCCTGCTCCCCACAGAGTGATGGCCTGGCACACAACTCACTCCTTACCATCCACAGCCATGTGCTGCCATGTTCCACGCAAGTCATCAGCCATCCCATTAAGATAATCAGGTCACACGGTTCCAATCACTGTTTGGCCGGCTCCTACACTGGAGAACTACAGGTAGCAGCATGGCATTGGACTCTAGCGGTGTGCAGGAACATGTGATCAGCGGCTCTACATCGGGGGCTGATGGGTTAAGCCAATACACTTTGTGGAGATCAGTATCCAGAAAATCCCGGGATTATTCCAGACACCATTACAGTAACCCCTCCATGCCCGGACCGACAAGCGATGTGTGTATGTGCAGTATAGGTATAGAGACATCCGCAATTACATCACGTCACATGTAGAGAGGAGACCGTCACATGTGGAGAGGAGACCGTCACATGTGGAGAGGAGACCGTCACATGTAGAGAGGAGACCGTCACATGTAGAGGAGACCGTCACATGTAGAGAGGAGACCGTCACATGTAGAGAGGAGACCGTCACATGTAGAGGAGACCGTCACATGTAGAGAGGAGACCGTCACATGTAGAGAGGAGACCGTCACATGTAGAGAGGAGACCGTCACATGTAGAGAGGAGACCGTCACATGTAGAGAGGAGACAGTCACATGTAGAGAGGAGACCGTCACATGTAGAGAGGAGACCGTCACATGTAGAGGAGACCGTCACATGTAGAGAGGAGACCGTCACATGTAGAGGAGACCGTCACATGTAGAGAGGAGACCGTCACATGTAGAGAGGAGACCGTCACATGTAGAGAGGAGACCGTCACATGTAGAGAGGAGACCGTCACATGTAGAGAGGAGACAGTCACATGTAGAGAGGAGACCGTCACATGTAGAGAGGAGACCGTCACATGTAGAGAGGAGACCGTCACATGTAGAGAGGAGACCGTCACATGTAGAGGAGACCGTCACATGTAGAGAGGAGACCGTCACATGTAGAGAGGAGACCGTCACATGTAGAGAGGAGACCGTCACATGTAGAGAGGAGACCGTCACATGTAGAGAGGAGACAGTCACATGTAGAGAGGAGACCGTCACATGTAGAGAGGAGACCGTCACATGTAGAGGAGACCGTCACATGTAGAGAGGAGACCGTCACATGTAGAGGAGACCGTCACATGTAGAGAGGAGACCGTCACATGTAGAGAGGAGACCGTCACATGTAGAGAGGAGACCGTCACATGTAGAGAGGAGACCGTCACATGTAGAGAGGAGACCGTCACATGTAGAGAGGAGACCGTCACATGTAGAGAGGAGACCGTCACATGTAGAGAGGAGACCGTCACATGTAGAGAGGAGACCGTCACATGTAGAGAGGAGACTGTCACATGTAGAGAGGAGACCGTCACATGTAGAGAGGAGACCGTCACATGTGGAGAGGAGACCGTCACATGTAGAGAGGAGACCGTCACATGTAGAGAGGAGACGTCACATGTAGAGAGGAGACCGTCACATGTAGAGGAGACCGTCACATGTAGAGAGGAGACTGTCACATGTAGAGAGGAGACCGTCACATGTAGAGAGGAGACCGTCACATGTAGAGAGGAGACCGTCACATGTAGAGAGGAGACTGTCACATGTAGAGAGGAGACCGTCACATGTAGAGAGACCGTCACATGTAGAGAGGAGACTGTCACATGTAGAGAGGAGACCGTCACATGTAGAGAGGAGACTGTCACATGTAGACAGGAGACCGTCACATGTAGAGAGGAGACCGTCACATGTAGAGAGGAGACAGTCACATGTAGAGAGGAGACTGTCACATGTAGAGAGGAGACCGTCACATGTAGAGAGGAGACCGTCACATGTAGAGAGGAGACCGTCACATGTAGAGGAGACCGTCACATGTAGAGAGGAGACCGTCACATGTAGAGAGGAGACCGTCACATGTAGAGAGGAGACCGTCACATGTAGAGAGGAGACTGTCACATGTAGAAAGGAGACCGTCACATGTAGAGGAGACCGTCACATGTAGAGAGGAGACCGTCACATGTAGAGAGGAGACCGTCACATGTAGAGAGGAGACCGTCACATGTAGAGAGGAGACTGTCACATGTAGAGAGGAGACCGTCACATGTAGAGAGGAGACCGTCACATGTAGAGAGGAGACCGTCACATGTAGAGAGGAGACCATCACATGTAGAGAGGAGACTGTCACATGTAGAGGAGACCGTCACATGTAGAAAGGAGACCGTCACATGTAGAGAGGAGACCGTCACATGTAGAGAGGAGACCGTCACATGTAGAAAGGAGACCGTCACATGTAGAGAGGAGACCGTCACATGTAGAGAGGAGACCGTCACATGTAGAGAGGAGACCGTCATATGTAGAGAGGAGACCGTCACATGTAGAGAGGAGACCGTCACATGTAGAGAGGAGACCGTCACATGTAGAGAGGAGACCGCCACATGTAGAGAGGAGACCGTCACATGTAGAGAGGAGACCGTCATATGTAGAGAGGAGACCGTCACATGTAGAGAGGAGACCATCACATGTAGAGAGGAGACCGTCACATGTAGAGAGGAGACCGTCCCATGTAGAGAGGAGACCGTCACATGTAGAAAGGAGACCGTCACATGTAGAGAGGAGACCGTCACATGTAGAGAAAGGAGACCGTCACATGTAGAGAGGAGACAGTCACATGTAGAGAGGAGACCGTCACATGTAGCAGAGAGGAGACCGTCACATGTAGAGAGGAGACCGTCACATGTAGAGAGGAGACCGTCACATGTAGAGAGGAGACTGTCACATGTAGAGAGGAGACCGTCACATGTAGAGAGGAGACCGTCACATGTAGAGAAAGGAGACCGTCACATGTAGAGAGGAGACCGTCACATGTAGAGAGGAGACCGTCACATGTAGAGAGGAGACCGTCACATGTAGAGAGGAGACTGTCACATGTAGAGAGGAGACCATCACATGTAGAGAGGAGACCGTCACATGTAGAGAGGAGACCGTCACATGTAGAGAAAGGAGACCGTCACATGTAGAGAGGAGACCGTCACATGTAGAGAAAGGAGACCGTCACATGTAGAGAGGAGACTGTCACATGTAGCAGAGAGGAGACCGTCACATGTAGAGAGGAGACCGTCACATGTAGAGAGGAGACTGTCACATGTAGCAGAGAGGAGACCGTCACATGTAGAGAGGAGACCGTCACATGTAGAGAGGAGACTGTCACATGTAGAGAGGAGACCGTCACATGTAGCAGAGAGGAGACCGTCACATGTAGCAGAGAGGAGACCGTCACATGTAGAGAGGAGACCGTCACATGTAGAGAGGAGACCGTCACATGTAGAGAGGAGACCGTCACATGTAGCAGAGAGGAGGTTGTCATTTGGACAGCAGCCATCGTGGTTTCGCTGTGTTCCTGTGGCGCGCACACCTGACTGACTCCGTGAGGACAGAGCACAGGCGATAACCGTGTCAGCTCTGCTACATGTGTGCAGCGGATCACGTGGCAGCCCGGGCTTGTTGTGGCACTGCTGTGTCTCAGAATACGGAGGG